>NC_045426.1:57390283-57704311 GCF_902635505.1 Sarcophilus harrisii | reverse complement strand
AATGTACTTTTTCCCCAAAAGAATTTCTACATTCTCTCTTGACTTTCATTTCTATGTAAGAATCAGTGAAATGGAATGTTTTGCTGATTCTGATTTATTTTAATGGACTCTTGGTTTTATCTTGGTTTAGCCATTTTTGCTTTGTAATCAGAGTTATTTAGAATGTCTCCTTCTTAAAGAAATTTAGCTCTGCTACTAATTCACTGTGTGACCTTGAATAAATAATTTCCTTTCTCTTGGATTCATTTTCCTCATTCACAAAAAAGAGGAAATTAGATAGATGCTTTCAAGGTCCTTTCCAGAACTGATATTTTATGCCCCATAATTCTTCCCGGTTCATATACTGTGTCTTCTAAATCTATCTAACTTTCTTTGCTTTAAAGTCTATTTTATTTTTAGCATTCTATGTTCTAATATTCCTTCTGGCTCTAATACTCTATGTTCTAAGGTTTCTTCTAACTTTTACAATCTGTGTTCTAGAGTTTTTGCAGCTCTGACTTTCTGTATTCTAGGGTTCTTTTCATCTGTGACTCTATGTTCTAAGCTTCCTTCCATTTTTATATTTTTTGAACTACAACACCTTTAAACTCTGACACTCCATGATCTAGGGTCCTTCAGATCTGATATTGTGTGTTCTAGGGTTGCTTCCAATTCTAATATTCTGTGTCCTAGAGTCCCTTCCAACTCTGACATTTAGTATTTTACACTCCTGTCCAGCTCTTAGGCCTCTTCCAACCCTGATACTGTGCTCTAGGATCCTTCCAGATCTGACATTTAGTTTTCTACAGCCCTTTTCAGCTTTTCAAAATATGCTGTTCTGGTGAAGTTTCCATACAAGCAGATGGTCTCTAGTTCGGCAATTTTCTGCCCCTAGCCTAGGGAATCCCAGCCCTATCTCTGTGACACACTAGGGTATGCCCAATGATCACAAGTGACCATGGGAAATTAAAGCAGGAAATCTCCAAACAAAATGAATTTAAATACATTTTAATTTTGTAAATAGCCATAAGCCGCAGCCACCACCACCCCCCTTTTGTTTGCTCAGGTTGAGAAGGCTGATTGCAAAATCAACCCCAGCTTCTCTAGGGATCCTCTGGAGTCTTTCCAAGTTTTTATCCCTCTCTTCTACACCACAGGTACCTACCTGGGTATCATTGTGAAGGGGAATTTCAATGTTGGCACTCCTTGGTGACAAAGCTAAAAGAGTCAGCCCTTCATTTTTGGCACATGATCGAGTCAGCAAATCCAGCCTTTAAAAACTTCTTACATCCCCTTTTCCTTATAGTATCTTACTTACCCTTTCTCTCAAGCTTGAATTTAACCTAACTTGAATTAAATTTCCAGAGACCCTTATACTCGGGTATTGTTTACTTTCTTTTTTTAATAATAGCTTTTTTATTTTCAAAATATATGCATAGATAGTTTTCAACACTCATCCTTGCAAAACTTTGAACTCCAAATTTTTTTCTCCCTCCCTTCCCTGCCCCAGACAGTGAATAATCCAATATGTGTTAAACATGTGCATTTCCTCTCTATATATTTCCACATTTATCATGCTGCACAAAAAAAAATCAGATCAAAAAAGGAAAAAATAAGAAAGAAAACAAAAAGCAAATGACAAATGATAAAAAAAAATTACTATGTTTGTGATCCACATTCAATCCCCAATAATTATCTCTGTGGATGCAAATGGTTCTCTCCATCACAAGTCTAATGGAATTGGCCTGACTCACCTCATTGTTAAAAAGAGCCAAGTCCATCAAAACTGATCATCGCATAATCTTGTTGTTGCTGTGTACAATGTCCTCTTGGTTCTACTCACTTCACTTAGCATCAGTTCATGTAAGACTCTCCAGATCTCTCTAAAATCAGCCTGTCCATCATTTCTTATTGAACAATAATATTCCATAACATTCAGATATTAGGTATTGTCTACTAATCCATCATAAAAATGGAATATTTATTAAGCACTTACTGTATGCAAAATACTGGGCCAAGCACTGGGGATACAAGGAAGGGCCAGACCATCCCTGTTCTCAAAGAGGAGACAACACTTGGATGGTTTGGATAAAAAAGTCCATGATTCTTAAGGGAGAGCTGCAAAGCAAGGTGGTCATGGCCCCTCTTTGATGTCAGGTTCACCAATAAAACAATATCAGTTTCTGACACTGACTCATTGAGAGGGCCAGGGACTTTGGTAGCAAGTCCTTATTGGAAGGAAGTCCCTTAGTGAAAGGCACTTTTCCTCATCTTCAGTATTTGTCATTGTCACAGCTGCAGAAGCAGTGGCCAGGCTGTACCTCTAACACAGAAGCAGTGGCCAGGCTGCATCTCCAACAAGGGCTGCTACCCAGGATGAGGACTCTGGGATGGAAGCATTGGTGCTCCCAGTGCTCTTGGGCTCAGTGATCTGGGCTATCTCCATCAAGGTCTGGGGGAAGATGATGGTCAAATTTGTGATAGTAGCAGCTTGCCTGACAGAGTTGCTTCCTATCTGCCTGTCAGGTGCCCTGCTGCTTCGGTTAGCTGACTCATCTGAAAAAAGGGGGGCATTTGGTTGGCAGTTGATGGGAATAGCTGGCCCCTTATTCACAAGAGCTACTTCCCCATACATTAGGGCTATGAGGGTTGGAGTAACCTAGGAGGGGCTGCCACTCTCAGGATTCCTGAGCCAATCTGATAAGGGTAGAGCTAGAAGAGGTCTTGGAGGTCATTCAGTCAGTCTACCTCATTTTACACATGAGGAAACTGAGGACTTTGGAGATCCTTGGGAAAAAAGACAGACCGGGGGAGGTAGGAGAGAGAGAGAAGGAGAACAAGAACAAGAACAAGAAGAGGGAAGAGGAGAAGAAGAGAGAGAGAAGGGAAAAGAGAAAAAGAGGAAAGAGGGAATGAATGAGGGGGAAAAATGAGAGAGAAAAAGAAAAAGAATAAAATTATAGGGATATAGAAAGAGCTTTCCCCCACACCAGGATGGTGCAATAGAAGAAATTCTTGGTCAGCTATGGATAGACTGTCTAGATGATTTCTGAGATGACTTCCAGCTCTGAGAGTCTATGTCTCAGATTTGGGATTCCAACCTAGATCTTTTCATTCCAAGCTTTCCCCTCATGGCTCTGCCTTTCCTAAAAGCCCAAGATCCTTGAAGGATGGAATCCCCGAGTTGGATCATCTACCACTTCCAAAAAACCAACACGTTTCCTGTTGCCTTTCAAGAAATCTCCATCACTAATGGGGAAAACAACTTCAGAACAAGAAATTCAGACTATCTCAACTGTGTTTCGATTTCTGAGTAATAATGACAAAATAAGGATGTAGGCTTGCCAGCAGACAAGCTGGCAGCCTCTTCTTGGAGCCCGTTGGGCAGCTGGAATCGAACAAGACACATCACAGCTCAGCCTGGATCTGGGGGTTTGCCTGTCAGGCACTACCCAGTGGCTGAGGCTGGAAATGGGGAGAACAGAATGTGTTAAGAAAGAACCATTCTTTTTTTTCACCCCAGCACCTTCATTTTTTCTCCCTAATCCTTGCCCTGTCTTCCTTTTTTTCTTCCTCCTTCTCCCTCCCCATCCTTCACTTCTATCCCTCTTTCTAGCCCATTGTCTCCCCTTCCTGCCTGTCTGCTTTTCTCCTTCTCCCCTTCCCCCTTTCTTTCTGGCTCTTCTTCCTTCTTCCCTTCCCCCCTTCCCTTCTCCTTACTTTCTTCTCTTCCATCTCTCCTCTCTTTTTTCTTCCTCCTTCTACCTTTCCATCCTTTACTCCTCTTTCTAGCCCATTGTCTCCCCTTCCTGCCTGTCTGCTTTTCTCCTCCTCCCCTTTCCCCTTTCTTTCTGGCTCCTCTTCTTTCTTCCCCTTTCCCCCCTTCCCTTCTCCTTGCTCTTTCTCCCCTTCCATCTCTCCTCTCTTTTTTCTTCCTCCTTCTACCTTTCCATCCTTTACTCCTCTTTCTAGCCCATTGTCTCCCCTTCCTGCCTGTCTGCTTTTCTCCTTCTCCCCTTCCCCCTTTCTTTCTGGCTCTTCTTCCTTCTTCCCTTCCCCCCTTCCCTTCTCCTTACTTTCTTCTCTTCCATCTCTCCTCTCTTTTTTCTTCCTCCTTCTACCTTTCCATCCTTTACTCCTCTTTCTAGCCCATTGTCTCCCCTTCCTGCCTGTCTGCTTTCCTCCTCCTCCCCTTTCCCCTTTCTTTCTGGCTCCTCTTCTTTCTTCCCCTTTCCCCCCTTCCCTTCTCCTTGCTCTTTCTCCCCTTCCATCTCTCCCCTCTTTTTTCTTCCTCCTTCTGCCCTCCCTTCCCCTTTTTTCCATCTCCTTTGATTCCAAGAAGGCAATTGCTTGCTGTATATCAGCAGCCTGTTTAAAAGGAGAGATGAAAAACAGAAGGAGAACAACTTAATTGAACCCTGCATTGTGTTCCACCGAAGGCAGCTGACCTCCTCCCTCCCCAGCAGGCCTGGCTCCACCGGGCTCTGCTGAATGCCTTAATTAAAGACAATGAGGGGCATTCCCGCTTCCCACTCCTGAGCCCGCTTTGCCAGGCTGCTGCGCTGCTGGGGGCCCGGGAGGCAGTGCCAGCCAACTCCGAGCTAATGTGCCAAAGCTGCTGCTGAGGGCGGGTCTGCCGCTTTCCAGAGACCCATGAATCAAGTTTCCAGGGGGGTTGTGTGTGTGTGTGTGTGTGACAGAGACAGAGACAGAAGAGACAGAGAGACAGAAACAGACAAAGACAGGAGAGAGAGAGAGAGAGAGAGAGAGAGAGAGAGAGAGAGAGAGAAGAAGGGAGAGAGGGAGGGAGGGGGAGCAAGGGACACAGGTAGAGAGATTTGGGGGGGCAGTGTTTGCCCCCCCTTCTGACAGATTACCAAGGAGATGCTGAAATGGGAGTCCTGGGCTCCCCAGTCCTGAGCAGCACCCCCTCAGTCTTCCCCATCCCCGCTGGCTTTGCTTCTCGGTTATGCTTGTAAGATGTTGAGCAGCCACGTTTGCTGCCAAGGTGATTTTTTCCCAAGCATACGCCAAACATAATGAAGGAGGGAAATCTGGTGGGAAAATCATATGTATGTGCATATCTATGTATATGTATATCCTGTGATCCAAACCAAATATAGCCTGGACACCTTTTGGCTCATCTGCTGTTTTGTATTCTCTCTGCGACTCCCATTAACACAGACCGTTAAGAGATTTGGGGATCTCAGGCAAGTTCCTCTACTGTCTGGGACCCCAGCCTTCCACAGAGGGCTGACACTAGAAGATCCCTCCTATGTCAGCATTCTATGACCAGAGATTTAGAGCTGAGAGAGATAACAAAGACCAATGAATATAAGTCTCTCCTTTTAAAGAGGAGGCAAAAAGCAGAACGGGTTAAGGGACTGGTCCAAGGTCATACAGCTAATGTCTGAGGCAAGATTTGAACTTCCTGATTCATCCAGCATCCTATCAAATACATTCTGCTGCCTTTAACATTCTATATTCTAGTTTTCTTCTCAGGTCTAATGTTCTATGTTCTCCTAACTCTGATATTCTGTGTCCTAAAGTCCCTCCCAGCTCTGACATTCCATGTTCTAAGGTCCCTCCCAGCTCTGACATCCTGTGTTCTAAGGTCCCTTCCAGATCCAACCCTTCTAAGTACTCATAGTCTATATTCTAATGTCTCTTTTAAGTTCAATTTTCCATATCTCTCTCTAAACAGCTGTGTAGGAGGTCTCTGCTTCAATCACAACAAGCCTGAATATTAAAGCAGCTTCGTGGTGAAATTCTGCCCTAACCTGCACCGCTAACTTGCATCTCTTCAGAATTGAGCAGGTAAAGACAACAGCAAGTTGAAGTTTTATGCAGGATAGTAAGTGGGGCAGCAAAGAGTGGGACTAGCTTGGAGAAAGGTGCATACTTCTAGAATTAATGGTGTCCCTGAAGTCAGGAGGACCTGAGTTCAAATCCGATCTCAGAAATTTAGTACTTCCTAGCTGTGTGACTCTGGACAAGTCACTTATCCCCAATTATCTCAGCAAAAAAAAAAAAAAAAAAAAGAATGAATGATGTTTCTAAAACCACCAAAACTCACAATAGTCCCTTTCCTGACTCCTTCCTTGGCAGTCTGCAGCCCTTGTCTGGAAGATGCTCCTTCTTGACTCTGCTCTCGAACTCTCTGTCTCCCACAGGTTTAGCTCACAGTTGCCTCCTGATTTCTACATTTGTTGGCACCATCCCACAAAGTTCTGTTTATTTGAATAAATGTTGACATCCACTCATCCATGTATGGGGAACATCCCCTCAGTAGAATATAAGTTCCTTGAAGACGGGAACGGTTTCATTGTCTAGCAGGGAGTGGATACTTAATACTTGTTGAATTGACTCAAGAAGTAGCTTCAGAACAGTGAGAGTTCCCACTAGACAAAAGGATTTAGAAACATCTATTAGACCTGAGCTCAACGCTTGTGTTGAGGCAGTCAGCTGGAGGAATGAGATGGAGTGCTGGGATTTGGTGTCAAGAAGCCCTGAGTTTGAATCCTGCCACGGGTACTTATTGTGTGACTAGGATCAGATCACTTGACCCTTCTTGGCCCATGGCCTTTCTAAACCTTACTTTATAAATGTTACTTATTATTATTACTACCATCTGCCAAACTAATGATGGCAACAGGGCTTCCCAGGATAATTGGGTGACCTGAAGGTAAGTTTAGGGGACAGCAATGAATGATGGTTTCTTTCTTCCTTTGATTTTTCCTTATTAAGAGGAAGGTGGAATGTAGTCCATACATTTCTACACATTTGAGCAGGGAATGGATCTGACTGATTTAGCCTCAACTTAGATCATAAGCCAGAAGGGATCTTAGAGATCTTTTTTACATATTAAGAAATTGAAGTGCAAAGGAGTTGCTTTGCTCAAGGTCACACATGCAGTCGTCCACATACAGGGTTCCATCAGCATTAAGCTGGTCCATGAAGGAACCAAGGATTGCCAGATATGGGATGGATCCCTCTTAAATAGCCAAAGGAGGAACCAATCTTGAAGGGGACAATGAAGAGAATGTGGAGGTTGAGAACAGCTCAACAATGAGGAGGAGAAAGAGGAAGAAGAGAAGGAGGAAAGGAGGAGGAGAAAGAGAAGGAGGAGGAGGAGAAAGAGGAGGAGAAGGAGGAAGAGGAGGAGAAAGAGGAGGAAGAGAAGAAAGGAGGAGGAGAAGAAAGAGGAGGAGGAAAAGGAGGAGGAAGAAGAGGAGGAGGAGGAGGAGAAAGAGGAGAAGAAGAAGGAGGAGGAAGCAGAGGAGGAGGAGGAGAAAGAGGAGGAAGAGAAGAAAGGAGGAGGAGAAGAAAGAGGAGGAGGAAAAGGAGGAGGAAGAAGAGGAGGAGGAGGAGAAGGAGGAGGAGGAGAAGGAGGAGGAGAAGAAAGGAGGAGGAGACGAAAGAGGAGGAGGAAAAGGAGGAGGAAGAAGAGGAGAAGGAGGAGGAAAAGGAGGAGGAAGAGGAAGAGAAGGAGGAAAGGAGGAGGAGAAAGAGGAGAAGAAGAAGGAGGAGGAGGAGGAGGAGGAGGGGAGGAGGAGGAGAGGAAGAGGATTCCCCTCAGGTTAGTTGACATAGTGAGACTATATTCACAGATAATTAGGTTTTAATGTGTTAACAAGTTGTTAACACCCTTGTCTCCCTTTACAAGTAGGAACACCTCCTCCTCCCTGAGGTGTAAGAAAGAAACAAAATCATTAGTGAGAAACAAATGGGCCACACCCTTACAAGGCCTGAAATAGTTAATTCAGACAAAGTTCTATAATTCGGACTGTAGCTCAGGAGCATCCTGAGAAAGAGAAACTTTCAAGGGGATCTCGAAGGGATTTCCTGCTTCTCCCTCCCGTCTGCCATGGCATTTGACAAGGGAGCTGCTGCCCAGGAGACATCCCATTCAAGTTAGATCGTTCAAGAAGAGTCCCAGGGGCAGCTGATGGAGGTAAGACACCTACTCTAAGGCAGGACTGCTTAAACTCTTTCCATTCATGAGCCCTTTTTGCCTGAGAAGTTTTTATGTGACCCCAGGTATAAAGGTATGTAAAATAGGTATATTAATCAAACATTAACTGATAATAAATCACAATTTCATGACCCTCCCTTCAGTTATGTGCCCCCACATGGGGTTACGACCCACAGTTTAAGAAGCTTTGCTCCACAGAATTGGACAGAGATAGAGAGTCACTCAAAGTCAGAGGTTACATGAAGGAGTATGACTTCTCAGGACAGATATAGATTTACAAGAGATTTAGCCCTGCCAATTATAAATAAAGTTGTGGAGATGATTCCTCAAGAATAGAAATGTTGTTTTGTTTGTTTGTTTTTCTGGAACTACCTACAGTATAGAAGCTGTGAGTTCCTATGGCCATATGTTCCATACATGTATGCCCCACTATCACTATATTGTAAGTTTGTCTTCTGTACACACAGATGATGTATGTATTTGTGGGAATTTGTTACCTTGGTTTATAGGGAGGGAAATTTTTAAGCTATTATTTTCATTATGTCATATTGGTAAATGCCTTTGCTAAAAATTAATTGTGTCTAGTTGATGACTGTTAATTGGAAGCACACTAGTGGGGACTAATGAGTTATAATATTATGAATGCAGACCCACAAAGAACTGTAAGACCGGTTCCCCCATGGGGATGGTAGCTACCCTCTGGGCACCTAATTTGAGTTTCAGTGCCAAGGTGGGAGAGTGGCCTGGAGAGAAGGCTACAATTACTATCTTAAAATTTGATAGGTCAATAGATATATGATCTCATCTATGTTTCTCCAACAGTGCAAATTGCAACCCATTCAGATCCTTTTCCAGTGAAACTTCTGAAATCATCTACACAGGATCCACTTAACAGACTTGTAGAATACCTCAGAAGCTCTTGGCATTGTGTGGGTGCTACAAATTACCTCTCGATTTCAGTGAATGATTCACACCTGTCAAACATTTCTTTATATCCTTTCTTCTTTTCTTTCTTTCCTTTCTTTCTTTCTTTCTTTTTTTCTTTTTTTCTTTTTTTCTTTTTTTCTTTCTTTCTTCTTTCTTTTTTTCTTTTTTTGCCACTTTTCCTGTGTGTTTCTGAACTGGTAATATACTCCAGCCCCATCATATCTCCCATCTGTCCCTCCACAGAGCTTCAGGTGTCCTGCCAAAAATCAGCATCACACTTCCTAATAATATTAGTGTCATCAAAATATCTCACATTCTTTAGTTAGCTTACCATTTTTATAGAGGAATTCTCCCAGAATAGTTTTTGACATCAGTCAGTCAGTAAACATTTATTAAGCACCTATTATGCACTAGAGACTTACATACTGACAGCAAGAGGGAAAGACAAAAGATAATTCCTGCCTTCAAGGAACTTACAGTCTAAAGACAAGAACAAGTAAACAGACAAATTAGATACAGGATAAATTTGAGATAATTAACAGAAAGAAAGCCTTAGAATTAAAGAGAAATAAGAAAGATTTGCAATAGAACATGGGGGTTTAGCTGGGATTTGAAGGAAGCCAGGAGACAGAAATGGAGAGGGAAAGAATTTTAGACATAGGGAATGGTCAATAACAATGACCCATAATGGGAAACAGGAAGTCTTGTGTGACATTTCCTCAGGGCTCTAAGGTTTCCAAATGCTTTATACACACTATCTCATTTAATCATCACAACTCTGTGAGATAAGCAATATAAGATATTATAGTTCCTCTCTTAACAGAAAATCAAGCCTCCATGTGCTCAAGAAATGGATATAAAAATAAAAAGTATCAGAATATTTCCTTATTCCAAGTCTATTCTCTCTCTAGTCAACCCAAATATAGATGAGGAAGCTGAGGCTTAAAGAACTTGACCAGAGCCTTGTTCTCAAATCTAGATCTCCTGACTGCAAATCCAGTGCTCAGCATGATGATCTCAGTTTGAAGGCAGCTTCCAGAGGTTGTGGAAGTCTCAAAGGCGAGAGGCAAGAAGCCCAATGGAACATGTAAATTAGTAATTAAACTGGGGCTAGAACTCATGTCCCCTAATTCCCTTTCTTTTCAACTTACCAGCTACAAAGGGTGTTGGGGAAGAAAGAGAAGGAAGAAGAATCTATATTATATAAAGCTGGAGGCTTCAGTGGTTCAATGGTCTCAGAAGTTTAACTCTAACCAAAGCAGTACCCATCTAGTTTATCAGAAAGCCTTGGAACAGAGGTTCTGCCACTAAACAGGAATCCTTTCCCTTCTCCAAACTTCTGAAAATGCAAGGGCTGGGCTTTTAACATCCCTTCCAGATCTAACATTCCATGATCTAATCAGTTGTGTCATTTGAAGACCAACCAAGGAAAATCCTGAGATCACTGGAAAGGAGGAAATTACCAGGGTGGTTAATATCCAGTGAGAGATACCTCACTGGAATTATCCTTTGTTGGAACCATTGACTCTGGGAGGGATATGAGATAAATCCATCAGTCACTGGGAGGAGCACTTGCTGCTTTGTCCCACTGGTGACATGACTAATGTGTATGTGCTTAAGAAAAATCTATGACCAGGAGAGAAAAGAAAAATAGAATTCAAATTGAGAGGAAAGCACAATTTAGAATCCAGGTCAGATCTGGTGCTAGGATGTCCAGGTTACCCTAAAATCCAAAGAGTTAAAATGAGTGGAAGGATCAATTGCCAGTTAAAAATTCAAAGCTGAGAAGCCTTATGAGACCACAAATCTAAAATATGAAGAGTGCTGGGAAATCAACTATTTTTCTGACTCAACTGAATTCCCCACAGTTTTGCTTTTGTGCCTCAACTGTGTAGGTTCCCAGCCAACCCCATCAGTCCCTGAGCTGATATAACTAAACACATTGGAAATGTTGGTTGAATTATGTTGACCCCTACCAGCCACAGGTTCTGGGAACCAGCAGGATATACTTTATCTTGAGGTGAGGGAGGGGAGTGGAGGCCAGTCCTTTGTCCATTTCAGAGGGCACCCTTTGAGAAGATACACCTTTGTTGATGGTCTTTCAATCTTTGAAGACCTTGTGACTGCAATCTTGAGGTGATGGGCCAAGAGTTCTGACAGACAGGGATCACCCACCTCGAGATTTTAGACAGCAAGTAGCTCTGTGGGGTTATTCACTTCCAGTGACAAAACAAAGTACTCCAAGGAGAGAAGTTGTTCAAGACCCCACCCCTTAAAGACAGAATGAGGCAGGATCAGGGGCTGTCAGGTTCAAAGAAGCCTGCCAGAGCCAGCACTATGGATTATGGGTCCAGACTTTACCATGGGATATGGAACCAGGGGACTATTGTATTCCAAAGCTAATTAGAAATGCAGGACTGAGAAGTCCTTGTGAGACCATGAATCTAAAACATGAAGAGTGCCGGGAAATCAAGTTAACCCAACTGGATTCCCTACAGTTTTTCTTTTGTCCCTCAACTACATAGTTTCCCAACCAAGCCTTCTACTGACTGTGGGACTCAAGCCTGTCTTTGGGGGGATCTGTAACCTCTGAGGCCCCTAGAGGACACGGATTTCTGCACAAAGCCAAGATCATTACCCATTAAGTAAAAAAAAAAAAGGCTGACGTACACAGGGAGTAGAAGCTTCAAAGGGGTGAGTAAATTGGTCTGGGGCTGAAGTTAGGAATCTCTTCATGGTCTCAGTCTGCAGCTGGGGGCAAGAGCTCAGTCCACAGCCAGCAAACAAAATAAAGATCAATGCTTACTAAGCCTGTGATGGTGGCCTTCGTGTCTCCAACCATGCCCCCAGCCTACCACCATGCTTTGTGCCCGTTTTCAAACCGGGGTTCCCTAGTAGTGGCACTTCTCCAGTCTGTCTGTGATAGCAACTTTGCAGATGGTGCTTGGTCTGGGTAAACCCAAGTCAGGCCTGGTAGTGAAAGGACAGATTACTGCACAGATGTAGAACTCAAATCATTGAAGATTCAGTGTAAGGGGAAACCTATAAATACCCACTCCCTTCAGTTGGGAGGGATTAACCACAAAGCAATTAGGGGAAAGCTGAAGAAAGCTTTCTCATTTGGAGAAAACATCACTGGCTTCCTGTAACACAAAGATTAAAGTAATGAGTGGGCAGGTTTCCTATCCCTTTCCCCTGTTAGGGTAGCCATAAAAACCCAATTCCACCCCCTCAGTTTACAAATGGAAAATATAAAACCCAAAAAGCAGAAACTATTGGTCCAAGGTCATACAGGAATGGTAGGGCAATGGTAGGGCTGGAACCCCGGTTCTAGAACCCAGATTTTCGGACTAGAATCCTGACACAAGTCCAAGGCTCTTAACCCTGTGCCATACTTCCCTGCTATAAAAACATTTTCCCAGAAAAAAAAACTGGTTAAGAGTCTGTTACAACGCCAGAGAGAAGCGATCCAAAAGCCTTCATTGTGCTGACATTTGGTTGTAGTAAATAGTACTTGGAACAAACTAGAAGGATTTTTTTGGTTATACAGAAATTTATACAGAAATTCTTATAGCTTGGAGTAAGGGATGGAGAGTCTTTCGAGTAAAGAGGGTCCGAGTTCAAGATTGATGCATCCTGATGGATCCTGGCTGTGTGACGCTGGCTAAGCTGCTTACAATGCAAAACATTACAGATCTGCAATGGGCGCAGGGAGATCCCTCGCAAGAGAGCTGTCCGTAATGATGAAATTACAGGAAAAATAAAAATTAAATTAAATTCTATTGTCCCTATTAAAAGGGGCATTGATAAGCTAGATCACATCCAGAAAAGGGTCACCAGATATTGAAGGGTCTCCACATCCTATCATTGTGAGGAACAGTGGAACAACAGTTGAAGGAGCTGGGGATCTTTAACCTGGAGGAGATTCAGGGGACATGACTGTCGTCTTTAAGTATATCTGCTGAGCATGGAAGAAGACGCATAATGGTTCTAAGAAGCACCAGCAAAATTAGGAACAAACAGTAGGTGGAAATTAAAGACAGATACTTTTTTTCACTCAAAAGAAATGGCCTCATGTGTCAGATGCTGAGCTCCCTGTCTCTGGGAGTATTCAAGGAAAAGCTAATTGGCTTTTTCTCAGAGATGCTGAGATCCCTCCCTTCTGTGAGACTAATTCTAAGCACATTTTAGATCATATGCAGTAATCTTTGAAATCAGTTGAGGGTCTTCTTCCAGGAACACTGTTCCTAAGGCATCACGCTTTTATGTATTTCAGAACCAAAATATCTGAGCTAATGGCCAGAAGTTGGTCATCTGTTACCATGTATTGCGGGGTATGCCTTAAATCTACCTTGACTTTTTTCCATATAACAATTCAGGTTTTGATTTGTACTTGACATATTAGTTAAACTTTGATTTATCACCCTGATCCCCCCCCTACTTCAACTTTGGTGATTTCCCCCCTTGACTATCTTCTTCTTCTACCAAGACTAGCTTTAGTCCTAACCTGGGAGGAGGAGGTTTAGCCACTATGGCCCAGGGGGCAGCTCCACTTTGGAGCTAATCGTTGATTCAGCTTCTGTCGACATCCCCAGCACAGCTATTCCCATCACTACTGAATCCCCACCCCACCCCTGCCCCAATTTGCTCCTACTCTAGGTCGGGTTGGGGAGAAGAGAGGGACCAAAGGATGGCCCGATCCACGGCAGGCTTTCTAGGCACACTTTTATGAAGAACCGCAGGCACTCTCCCCTCCCGGAAGGGCTCTTCTCCTGTGGATCAGTCCTTCAGTTTAACACAAATCAGTGGAAGTCTGCCCTCACCCCAAAATCCTGGACCTGAGTGCTCCCCTTCCTCCTCCGGCTGGACAAGAGAGCTGGGGCACACTCTTTGCCACCCCCTAGTCTGAAGGTTCATAGATCCAGCCAATCTTCAACATGGAATCTTGTCTAACCTTCTACTCTGGGTAAGAATCTCCCATTTAGGATCTGAGAGTTTTGTCACCACCCACTGCTTGAGCTCTCCCAAGAGCAGGAAGCTCACTACCTCACAATGCAATCCTTTCCATTCTTGCCCAATTTAACCACTTTTGGTTCTCAGAAAACTACTCCTTCTCTGAAAGTGAAATCTATAGACTGCACTTAATTACTGATCCCTGTTCCACCCTCTGGAGCTCCTCTCTCCTCCTCCCAACAACCCTGCAGCTACGTGAGGCAGGGATCACTCTTTCATGCTCACCCCCTACCTTCTCTTCTCCAAGCTAATCAGCTTCAGGTTGAAAGAACTTCTTTATAGGACATGATTTTTATACTTTTCACCATCTTAGTCACTCTTTGCTCTAGTCTTTTAAAATTGTGGCACCCAGGAGGAACACAACACTTCAAATGTGATCTGAACAGGGCAGTATATTATGGGACTATCATTCTCATTCCTTCTGGACATAATCCCTTTATTCCTGTGGCCAATGATTAACTTAAGTGGAGAGGGGGCAGCTGCTTTAGACTGTTTACTCCTATGGAGCTTATAGTCCACTGAAAACACCAGATCCTCTTTTCCACAAGCGGCCTTTTAAGCCAGGTCTTCCCCATCCTTACGTTGGGACCTGGGAACAGAAAGTCTCCTCATTAAACGTTTAAGGAGCGCTAAACCTTGCTCAGCATCCCAGCATTTTAGTAAACTGTGGTGGAGGGCATGGGGAAGTCACTGGCCAGAGTCCCAGATTTTTGCCTTCAGTAATGGGTTCTTCCCCCTGCTTCTGACGCATCCCAGGGCTTCTTGGCTTCCTTCAGTCCTAAGACCCTTCGCCTACATGTGGTTGCTGTGGCAGCAGCAGCAGCAGCAGGAGGAGGGGGTCTCAGCTCCACACTCATGTCTTTCCTGGGGCTCAGGGTCAGGTTTCACGGCCCCCTAATGAGGGCTCATTAAATACGTGAGAGTAACACCTTCCCCGCTGCCCCTTGTGGAAACATCCACCACTGACTCCTGCACCCACACATGGGGGCCCCCACAGGCCGGACCCCTCACTCAGACCGCCACCAGGAGACCCAGCGGGAAGGGGGGCTGCAGCCAGAAGCCTGATGGAACCCCACGTTTGGTTCCCTCCTTGTCGTTGTGGGGAACTTTCCTCCAGTCCCTTGTTAGATTCAACTTAAGCTCAGTTTCTGTGACACATGGGCCTAAAATGTATCTGCCAAAGCCATGTCCTCCAATTATAATGGTGATAAATAGAGTTCTGGGCTAGCAGCAGCATTCAGCTCCCAAGAACAGCTCAGGATGTTAAATCAAGGGTTGGCAGGCGCTTTTTCCTTGTCGTAAAAAGGAGGAAGCAAAGGGGGGATTGGCAGGGGTGCTGGAGCCTGTCAGCCGCAGACGAGGTTTTTCCAGAGAGAGGAAACATCCGGGGGGGGTTCTGAGGCAGGGGGATGGGGGGACTATCCTCAGCCCCAGGACCAGGCTCTGACCCCCACTAGGCCATCCCAATAATAGCTAACATTTATGTAAGTGTGTACCGGCCTACGGACTTCACAAATGTCATCTCATTTGATTCTCACAATGACTGTTAGGGAAATGCTGATAGAACCCTCATTTTATGAGGAAACTGAGACAAACAGAAGCCCGAGAGCCGCCTAGGATCCCCAGTGCATTAGCTGGCTGAGGCTGGATTTGAATTCAGGTGCTCCTAACTCCGGGGCTTTACCCATTGTACCACCTAGAAACCTCTATTTGCCCTCCCCTGAACATCTCCCCGGGGTCCTGGGCTGCCCTTGGCTTCTGACCACAGGAGAAAGCTTTTAAAAAGGTTTCTGGAGGATCCAGTTACCGCTTCAGTTCTTAGGTCCTTCATGGCTCGCCCTCCTGCTTGATTTCTGATCCACTGTAATTCTGCCCAGATCTCCAGGTCCTGTGGGCTCCTTGGCTCTCCTGGACTGGATTCTTGGACCTTCTCTGTGATTCCAACTTTTAACTCGATTCGACTCCACAGCCAGGTAAGCAGCCCCATGTATCTCACACCGTGCCAGGTGCCAGGGGCTCAATAGAGGAAGGAAATCATCTCGGCTTTCAAGAAGCTTTCTTTGTCAGGGAAAAACAGTACATGCACATATAAGCAAACACAAAATACTTACAAGGGGAATAAAAATTAAGTCACTGGGTAAAAGAAGAGCAGGAACAGTTGGGGAAATTGGGAAAGAGCTCACAGAAGAGATGGCTCCTTGAGTCGAGCTTTGAAGGGAACAGAGAATGCTAGGAAGGGCAGCTGTGAGGTGCCATAGGGCATGGAGCATCAGGGAGTCTGGAAGAGTCCTCTACTTGGGTTCAAATCCATCCTCAGACAATTACTAGATGTGTGATGCTGGACAAGTCACTACCTTGCTTGCCTCAGTTTTCTTATTGGTAAAATGAGCTGGAAAAGGAAATGTTAACCATTCCAGTATCTTTGCCAACCTCAAGTGGGACCCTGAAGATTTCAAGTCAACTGAAATGACCAAATTGAGCTACCAAACTATGCTCCCCTTTGAGATGTCCCAAGGTCACAGAATCATAAGAGTGAGAGCCAGAAGAAAGCTTTGAGGGTAGCACCCCTCGTTTTATAGATGAAGTAGCTGAGGTGGAAGGGAGAGTCACTTTGTCCAACTTTCCACCCTAGGGAACTAAGGTCTAAAGAGTTTAGTTGATTTTCCCAGAGTCACAGCAGGATTCAAATTCACATCTTCCCGATTCTAAAATCAGCATTCAATGCATGTCACTCATGAGAAAGAGCTTGAGTCCTCTGTCACTAGAGTACCCTCCCTAAAAATTACTTTGCATTTATTTTATAGACATCACATATATGTCTTCCTCTAGAGAATAAGGAGAATAAGCTCCTTGAGGACAGGGACTGTTCCTTTTTGTCTTGATATTTACAAAACTTAATAGGATGCATGGCAGATAGTAGTTGCATTATAAATAAATTGATTGATGATTTGAAGAAAAGAGATGTTCTCTAAGAAAACATAAGGATGATAAGAGTAGAGTGAAAAAGCTAGAGAACATGGCATTTGAGGATCAGTTGAAAGAAATTATTTTTAGACTGAAAAAAAGAAAAGATTTAGGAGAGACATGACAGGTATTTGAAGATTCAAGTATTTGAAGGCTGTCATATTGCAGAGAGAGATTAGAATTGTTCTGCTTGTCCCCGAGGGCAAAAATAAGAGTAATGGATAGGAGCTGGTAGACTTGGGCTAAATGTAAGGAAAAACTTCATAAATAGGTTGTGAAATAAGGGGTGCCCTGAGGGGTAGCAGGTTCCTCCTCACTGGAGGTCTCTAAGGGGAGGATGGATGACCATATGTTGACAATGTTGCAAAGGGATTCTTATTCTGAACTGGATTTGATGTGACGGCCACTGAGCTTCCTTCCAATTCTGAGATTTCTGGCTCTTCTGACTATCAGTGTAGAAATTTTTTCCACCAATGCAGATTGAGAGCCCTACTCTTTGCAAGGCTGGTCCTGAGAAGATGGTCACTGTCCATGACAAAGTCCATAGTTGAAGGCTTTCCATCGTTTGGAGACATGGCAGAGTAGGCTGGGCTGAGCATTGAGGGGCTGCCCTAAGCTCAGGAAAGGACCCCAAACATTCACTTACATCGAGGCAGCAGAATTCACATCGCATTAGATAACAAATGGTCTTGGAAGGTAAGAAGGAAAGATGGTGCATTTCCATTTTACAGATCCAAGGAGAGGTGATCTGGACAGTTCATCAAGGGCAGAGCCAAAAACCAAGTCTTCTGACTGTTCTTTCTACTGCAAAGTGCCCAAGCAATAGAGTTTGGCCTATCAGGAAGCAATGGAGGCTACTTTGGGGAAGAGAGCCTTCCCCAGAAATCACTCTAGGTAGGCGGCCCCCTCTTATTCCTACACACAAAACTGGTCTGGCTGACGGCGGTCACCCATGCCTGAAAATTACAACCCCTCCTCATGTCCATTTCTTGGACTCTTTAGCTTTCTTCAGGATAGATCAGATCCCACCTCCTCCCCAAAATCTTTCCCCATTGTTTCAACATGTTCTGACTCTTGAAATGATCTCATATCATTTTAGGCAGCTAAGTCTCAGATATTAACTGGCTGTGTGATCCTGGGCAAGTCACTTAACCTTGTTTGCCTCAGTTTCCTCATCTGTAAAATGAGCTGGAGAAGGAAATGACAAAGCACTCCAGTATCTTTGCCAAGAAACCCCAAAGAGAATCAAGAGGAGTCAGACATGACTGAATGACGTATTATTTTATATAGATTTACCCAAATGTACTTTGGGGCCCAGTAGACTAGATGCTCCACTAGAATAGTAACTGAATCATTTTTGAATCTTAGTGCCCAGAGCAGTAGCTCCCTAGATGACATGGTGGCTAGAGAGCCAGGCCTTGAGTCAGGAAGACCCCAAGTCCAAATCCAGCATCAGATACTTACTATGTGACTCTGGCAAATAACTTAACAGCTGTCCCACTTTTCTCAATGATAAAATGGGGGTTAATAATAGTGCCAACTACACTGATGCATTGTTGGTGGAATTGTGAATGGATTCAACCATTCTGGAGAGCAATCTGGAACTATGCTCAAAAAGTTATCAAACCCTTTGATCCAGCAGGTTTTTACTGGGTTGGAATACTAAAGAGATCTTAAAGGAGAGAAAGGGACCCATGTGTGCAAAAAGTAGTGGCCAGAAATTGGAAACTGAGTGGATGCCCATCAATTGGAGAATGGCTGAATAAATTGTGATATATGAATATTATGGAATATTATTGTTCAGTAAGAAATGACCAGCAGGACGATTTCAGAAAGGCCTGGAGAGACTTACACGAACTGAGGCTGAGTGAAATGAGCAGAACAAGGAGATCATTGTACGTGGCAACATCAATATTATACAATGATCAATTCTGATGGATTTGACCCTTTCCAACAATGAGATGATTGAGGCCAGTTTCAATGATCTCATGATGAAGAGAGCCTTCTACACCCAGAGAGAGGACTGTGGGAACTGAGTGCGGACCACAACATAACATTGTCATTATTGGTTGTTTTTCATTTGCATTTTGTTTTCTCATTCATTTTCTTTCCTTTCTGATCTGATCTTTCTTGAAAAGCAAGATAATTATACAAATATGTTTACATATATTGAATTTAGTATATTTTAACATGTAAATAAAATAAAATTCATGAAGAGCTTTAAAAATGAAGTTTCTGAATAAAAATGAACAAAGTAAAAAAAAAAAATTAGTCCCAACCATTGGCTAAGAAAGTAGTTGATCAGTGAATAGGTTAGTCAATGACTATAGTTATCTAGTATTTGAGAAATGCAAAGACTTCAGGTTCTGTGATAAGAACTCATTATTTGACAAAAATTGCTAGGAAAATTGGAATATAGTATGGCAGAAACTAGGCATTGACCAACACCTAACACCCTATATATACATAGGTCAAAATGGGTTCATGATTTAGACATAAAGGATGATACTATATAGGAAAACAAGGGGTAGTCTACCTTTCAGAATTGTAGAGAAGGAAGAAAATCATAGCCAAAAAAAGCACTAGAGAACCTTGTGAAATACAAAATGGATAGTTTTGAATATATTAAATGAAAATTAAATTTAAAAGGTTTGGGCAAACAAAACCAATTCAGCCAAGATTATAAAGGAAGCAGAAAACTGGGTAAAAAAAAATTTACATTCAAGGGTTCTGATAAAGGCTTCCTTTTAAAAATAGAGAAATGACTCAAATTTATAAGACTATAAGCCATTCTCCAAATGATAAATAATCAAAGGATATGAAGAGATAATTTTCAGACAAAGAAATTAAAGCCATTTCTAGTCACATGAAAAAAATCCTCTAAATCACAATTGATTATAGAAGTGCAAATTAAGGCAGCTCTGAGGTACCACTACATACTTCTTAGATTGGCTAAGATGACAAGAAAAGATAATGATGAATGTTGGAGGGAATGTGGGAAAACTGAGACACTCATACATTGTTGGTGAAGTTGTAAATTGATCCAACCATTCTGGAGAGCAATCTGGAACTATGCCCAAAAAGCTATATAGTATCTGTACATACTCTTTACTGTCTCTACTGGCTCTGTATCCCAAAGAGATCATAAAAGAGGGAAAAAATGTGTAAAAATGTTTGTAGCAGCTCTTTGTGTAGTGGCAAGGAGCTAGAAACTGAGTGGATGCCCATTAGTTAAGGAATGGCTGAATAAAATATGGAATATGAATGTTATGGAATATTATTGTTCTGTAAGAAATGACCAGCAGGATGATTTCAGAAAGGCCTGGAGAGACTTACATGAATTGATGCTGAGTGAAATGAGCAGGACCAGGAGACCATTGTACACGGCAACAATATTATGTGCTGATCAAGTGTGACGGGCAAGGCTCTTTACAACACTGAAGTGATTCAGGTGATACTAGACTTGTGATAGAAAGAGCCATCTGCATCCAGAAAGAGGACTACGGGAACTGAATGTGGATCATAACATAGTATTTTTACCTTTTTATTGTTTGCTTGCTATTTTCTTTCTCAAATTGTTTTCTTTTTGATCTGATTTTTCTTGTGCAGCATGATAAATGTGGAAATATGTTTAGAAGAACTGCACATGTTTAACCTATTTTGGATTACTTACTGTCTAGGGGAGGGGAGTGGGAGGAAGGGAAGAAGAAAAATTTGGAATACAAGGTTTTGCAAGGGTGAATGTTGAAAACTATCTTTGCATGTATTTTTGAAAATAAAAAGCTATTATTAAATTTTAAGAAAATAGTACTAACCTCCCAGAGATCATTGTAAAGCACTTAGCAAAGTGCCTGACACACTAGGTATTTAATAAATGCTTGTTTCTTTCTTTCACAAATGTGTGTTAAATTGGTAAATCATTGCTTTTTCTAGTAAGTTTCCCATTCTCTGTGGATAATTATTCATTTTTAAGGAAACTGATTTAACTACTCCCTGGTCCATCATATTTGGATTCTGTAGCAAGGGTACTTGCCATTAGAGGACAGAGAGATGCATTTCCCCAATTTTAAAGTAAAAGAAAAAGGGTTTGAGACCTTTGGCATCCCCCACCTCCAAAATGAACTGGTTTCTGCTAACCAGGCAGAGGATGCTGACCTACTGTGCTGCCTTGATGCCAGTCCGATGAATGGCTTTGTCAGACATGGACATCATAGTTCATGGAGAATGGGGGAGAGCTTGAGGTACTCCCCCATGGGGTTGGGAGAATGAGATAAGGATTCTCCTCGCTCTTTCCCCCAGGTACCCTGATTTCCACCTTTCTGGGATAAAGAGACCTCTCTCCACTTCAGCAGGTCCTAAAATAATCCCAGAGAAAAGGGAGACTAAGGTGCCACAGCCTTTGACTGCTATGTCCTCTGATGTAAATGTGGCTGGAGAATGGACAGGGATTTAGGTGCGTCACCACCCAGTCTTAGGCACAGAACAGGTACCCAGAACCCCAAGAAGTTATAGCATGACCCATGCTGAGACTCTCACAAACACAGCGAGAGAGGGAGCAGGTAACAAGCCCTCGAGGGAACATCCTGCCCCAGGGACACCCCACCTAGCTCTCCTTCCAGCCTGCCCTCCGGGTCTGCCTCTGCTTATCCACCTTCTGAGTAGGAGAAAGCTGGTTTCATTAACACTATTGACAGCAGCTGCTGCTTCTGGTCCCATACATCCATTTTCCTGCCTTCCTGATTGTGGTAACAATTAGTAAGCCAGAAAGGGTCAAAGTCCTGACCTGTCTAGTAAGTGGGGTGAGATGGGAAGCAGGTAAAGCTGGAAGCAGAAACTACCTTAAAAGAGAAACCTTTCTCTTCCTCCACCCCAACCACCATTCCCAGTTCCTAGTCCCTCACTAACGCTACTGCCGGGCTCCCTGAATCCCACAGATTTCAGGTGTTCCCCTCAGAGTCTGAGATTACTTCCCTGCTCCCTTTCTCCCAGCCCCAACTCATACCATGTAGAGCCCTCCCTGCCTCAATGTTTCTCTCTTACCTGCCTGCTACAATGCATGCTGGGAACATATTCCTTCCACATCTCAACCCACTGAAACCCTTCCCTTTCTCTGGTTAGAGCTCAGAGGCCACCCTGGCTACGGGAAGTCTTCTCCGATGTCCACATGTGGAAGTAATTTGTCCCTTCTTACATTCCCCAAAGGCACCAGACTGGCTCCCCTCGGTCCTGCTCCCCTGCTGTCTTACAACATAATTGCTGGAGCCTACGCCTTATGCTCCCATTAGACGGAAGCTCTATGTGGGCAAGGGCTGCCATTTTTCAGCTTGTGTCCTTCCCCCCCAACACATACCGCCTGGCACTAATAGGATGCCCTTCTGGCCCTGTGCCCTAGCATGTGGGCAACACTGATCAATGTCTTCCCTCGGAATCTAGGGCAACCAACCAATCATGGGCATTTCTATTACCTGGGCTTTTCTGTGTAATTCTACCCTTTAATTAGATCTTAAGCTAAACAAGTTTCTAAGAGAACTTAAAACAAAACTATCCTGGCTGGAAAGGATCTTGGAACATGGAATGTCAGCTGAGATGTGCCTTAGAATAGAGAGTGATAAAATGGAAGGGGCTACGGAACAGAGAATGTCAGGACTGGGAGTGCACTTAGAATGCAGAATGTTAGATCCGGAAGGAATCTTAGAATAAAGTATGCTAGAGATGGCAAAGCTGGGAGGGTCTTAGAACAGAGGATTCATAATGAAGAGGGCCTTAGAACAGGGAATATCAGAGATGACAGGACCCCTAGAACAGAAAATGTCAGATGAGAGGGACTTAGAATATGAAAGAGATGGGTAGGACCTTAGAACAAAGAATATGAAAGCCAGCAGGGGACTTAGAACAGGGAATGTCAGAGATGGGAAGAATCTTGGAACAGAGAACATCAGAAATGTGAGGAGCCTCAGAGCTGATAAATGAGATGGGAAGAACCTTAGAACAGAGAATGTCAGAGTGAAAGGAACCCTAGATTGCAAAATGTCAGAGATGAAAATGACAGAGATGTCTTAGAACAAAACATGTTAGCATGGGAATGAATCTTAGAATGCAAAACCACAGAAATAGAAGGCAATCAATCGACTGGTCCAATCTCCTCAAAACCAAATAGGTAACTTGGATAACCAGAAATTGACTACTTAGTGTAGGATTATCTCCTCCTCTGTCCCAAGACTGATGAGCAGCAAACTCCTATAATTGAGTCTTCTAATGGTTTTCAAAGTCTAAGGAAGTCCTGGGAGCCACCTGAACAAAGGGTCCCTCTCTCAGCCGCACCTGTTGCTCTCACCATCCACGAGCTTGCCATTGATTGATCATCTACCTATACACACCCACAATGACTGCACCCTCCACTAAACTCATACACACGCAACATTTCCCCTACAATCATTCTCTTCTCTGGTCTTATCCTCCTGATCTTCTTTATGCAGAATCAAGTCAAGTCAACAAACCCTTATTAAGCATCTAGGCCCTGGACTGAGCCCTGAACCAATAAAATCAGCCTTCATATTGCCAGTTCCCTGTAACTCTGATATATCTGTGCTTCTAATTGCACACACACACACACACACACACGCACACACACACACGCACACACACACACGCACACACACACACGCACACACACACACACGCAGCTTGCTACCCCCAACTGGCTGAGCTGCCCTTTTAAATGCTTGGGAGGAAAGCCAGAACTCCTGTTCTACTTGAGTTGAACTGGGCTTGTAGTATCAGCATGACTGCCTCCTCTGAATGGGCATCCTCTGGGCCAAAGCTTCTTGTCTCTGAATCAGCAGACAAGAGCTCCAGAGGCTCCCCCTTCCTCCAGCTGCTTTCTCCTCTGCTAGAGAGCCAGTTACTTTGTGCAGTCGTATCTGAGCCTGAGAAAGGCTCTTCGAACCGATGTCCTCAACACGGACCCTGACAGTCCCTACTTTTTAGGTCTGCCCTGTTTGCCATACTAACAAAAATACATCTATGAGTTTGTGTTCCTATACACTCATGTGCTCGCATTCCCCCTTAGGATATCATATATATAAGCAAACAGATGGCCCACATCTTGCCTGGTCACAAAATGGCCAAGACAAAGAAGAAAAGAGTTAAACCAGATTGTTGAGATATACTAATATATTATAAGATCTGGAGCTGAAGAAAAGAGAGGCTCATCATCTCCTTATTTTACTGAGGAAGAAAGTGAAAAAGAGTCACCTTTAAAATCATCCGGATTCTTAATATGGAGCCCATCGAATTCTTTTTTTAAATTGATAATTGCATTTCATTATAATTGGTTTCCTTTTTAATCCTCTGCATTTAATTTTATGTATCTAAATCATTCTTTTTTTTAAAAAAAAAAAAGGGGATCCATAGGCTTTACCAGATTGCCAAAGGAATCCATGATCCAGAAAAGATTAAGCATCTCCGACCTAGTCCAACTCCACTATTTTTACAGATGAATAAACTGAGGCCCAAATAGATAAAGTGACTTGCCCACAGTCACAGAGAAAGGACATAACGGAATCAGGATTTGACCTCAGACCCACAAGGCCAGTGTTCTTTCTTCTATTCGCCCTGCTTTTCTCAGGGCAGGAGCTAGGAAAGAATTCCTTATAGAGTTCCAAGTCTCCCACACTTCCCAAACACACTCCACTCCCTCATTTCTGCTTTGCTCTCATTACCATCATTGCCCCAGCGTTCGGCTTCATTGTAGCTCAGAATAAGGTAATTGTGCTCCAAAAAGAGTCACAGGGTGTGAATAATAAATCAGCTCCTTCTCACCAGCTCATAGAATTCATAAACACATTTAAAAAAAAAAAACAATTACTGCAAATAAAACACCTCACCCCTAGGGTCCACAGGTAACTGGATGTTTAGGTTGGGGGTTAATCTGACTGCACACGATGTGATTGTATGTTAATTGCCGACTAATGATTAAAAACACTTGGGAGTCATAGCTCCTAAAACTTATGCCACATGGACCTTCTACGTGAGCCGAGAGAGCGATTTATCATGCAGGGAGATAATCACTTATGGGTAAGAATCCCTTGCATTTGTAGAGCATTTTATCCTTTAAAACCTCTTTATATCTATTATCTCATTTGATTCTCACAACAATTCCTTGAAGTCGACAGGGCAGGGATTATTCCATCCTTCTCTACAAAGCTTGAAACCAAGGCTCAGAGACAGAAAGTGAATTTCCCATGATCACACAGCTAGTGAGCGGCAAAGCTGACACAAAAACCCAGGTTTTCTAATTCCCAGTTCAGTGGTCTATTCTCTCCCCTAACTCTGCAGAAAATCTTTGAAATCTTAGAGAGCAGACAGATTGGATTTCTGGGCTGTGATGTTTCATTTGATTGCCTGAGGCTCAGGCTTTTAATGGGGCGATGCCTTAGTGGCCAAAATGGGTTTGGTCATTCAAATACTCCCTGGCTGGGTATTAAATCGATCCTAGAGAGGGAGGAACCCTACAATCTATCAACTAATCAAACAAAAGATATTGGGGATCCATAGTCCAGTCCTTCGAATGATCAGAGCTCAGAACATAAGGCTATGGACTCAGACTAGATCCAGGCTTGAAAGCTTCTCAATACAACTGATTTGTGCTCCCCAGGAAGGATCAGATTTTGCCAAACATCTAAGACTCCACACCCACAAAAAAGGAAGCGGTACTCAGGCTAACAACTCATTAAAAATAGGCAGCTTATAACTTCATGACTAATGTCATAAACAGTCAAAACCGCTCCTTTTCTCTCTCCTCTATGTTTCTGCCTTCCCTCAGGGATGTTTACAATCCTCCGGAGTCATAGTACTGCCCTGGGTTGGGCCGGTCTCACAAGAGAGAGTATTTGAGATTGCTAACTATGAAGCAAGGTATTTCTTGACGTATTGACCTGTTGGGGTCCCTCATCTAAGGAAAAAGCACTTAGGATTTGGTAGAGAGTCAAGTAACCCACCCCTAAGGGGACCTCCATCTTCCCCAGGGACCTTTAGTGTCATTTGGGGAATAAAGGTTTCTGAAACAAAGAAAAAACTCAGCGTCACTAGAGACCTGACCTCTCATCCCTGACAGGCACAATCTATGTAAATCCTAGCATCCATGAAGGACCAGGGTGGGTCTTACTCCTTTTCACCCAGTGCTCGGTGTTCCTGAATCCCATATTTCCTGGCTTGACCCAAGCCCCAGATTGATCCGGGAGTTCCTCTGTCACTGATACTGGCTCTCATTCTTACTGCTCCCAAATCAGCCGGCTAACTCATCACTGCAAGCCTTAGGTCACTACTATCCCGGAAGCCACATGGGACCTCAGAGAGGATTTTCCTTCTTCTGATGAATTCAGTCTGGGTCATCATCCCTCAGTCAACAGGCATTTACATTGTTTCTAGTTCTTTGCTATTACAAAAACATTTCTATAACTATTTTGCTGAATATGTGGCCTTTCTTTTGACCCCCTTGAGTCCATATGATGAGACAATTGGATCACTGACATTTTAGTCACTTTCTTAACATAATTTCACATTGTTTTTCAAAAAGGTCGAACCAATTCACAGCTCACCAACAATATATTACAGTGACCGTTTTCTACAGCCTAGCCTCTACCCATCTTTTGTCATATTTGCCAGTTTTCTGAGTATGAGGTAAAATCTCGGGTACATTTCTCCAGTCCCTTTTCAAGACCAAATCAAAAGGTACAGTGTCAGGCAGTATCCAGGACAAGGCAAGTTCATATGCTGTCAAGGAAACCTCTTCAAGCACCAAAGCGCAGACATGGGTGGGAGGAGGAAAGGGAGACTGTGGGGTGGGGAGGGGGAAAGGGAAGAGATGGGATTTACTCCTTGTGGGCCAAGGAAATGCTAGAGGGAAGATCACGGCTGAGAGAATAACAGAACAGACATTTCTGAAGGGTTTCCTGTCCCTTCCCAAGTCCTAGCATAGTCCTAGATGAAGACAGCAAGGAGATAAGAGTGGCTAGTGTACAGGACCTGGAGTCGGAAAAACCTGAACTCAAAACCAGTCTCAGAACACATACCAGCTACGTGACCTGGTAAATCACTTAACCTCCCATCACCTCAGTTTTCTCAGTTGTTAAATGGGGGTATTACTAACCTATTTTCCAAGGTTGTCGTGATGATCAGTTGAGGTGATAGTCATAAAAACCACTTTGTATAGTACCCGACACGTGATAGGTGCCTTATAAATATTTGTCCCCCTTCTCATACCTTATCCTGTTTCCCACTCTATGCAGTGCACCTTGTGCTTGGCCCTGGGGAAGAGTGAATGCAGCAATAAGTAAGACACAATGGCTGCCCTCAAGGAATGTGCCATCTGGTTGAGGGGGTAAAGCAGATGGACAGATAAATGGAATATGAATTGGAGAGAGGAACAGAGACAGAGACAAAGAGACTGAGGGAAGAATGGAGAAGGGGGAAGGAAGGAGAGAAGGATAGAGACAGGGACAGAGAGAGACAGAGAAGGAGAAGAGGAAGAAGGAGAGACAGGGGAGGGGGAAGGATGAAGAGTGGGGAAGAAGAGGAAAGGAGAGGGAGAGGGAAAGGGAGGGAGGTAAGGAAAAAGAAAAGAGAAAGGGAGGGGGAGGAGGAAGAAGAGAGAGAGAGAGACAGAGAGGAGGGGGAGAGGAAGAAGGAGAGAGCAGTAAATAAGACACAGTGCCTGTGGAGGGAGAAGGAGAAGGGGAGAGGGAGAGAGAACAAGGAGAGGGAGCAGGAGAATAAAGTAATTGTCCATAGCAGTATCTCCGCAGCCATCGTCTTAATCCTAGAGCACTAGAGCAGAGGGTTTCACGGGGTCACTGTCAGCTCTCAGTTGTCTTCCTGATCCTGTGCTTTCCTTATTCAGAGAAACACCAACAACTTGACTGAACAACATTCAAAGCTAAAGAGAGGGAGAGCAACTATTTATCTGCCCAGATTGTTTACAACAGAACTGCTCATGCCTATCCATGCTGGGTTATTTTTATAATATTCAAGTGACATTTACTTTCCAAGAGCCCGTGTTATTAACAATGTCCATGGAGACTTGGAATTCTGGTCAGAAAATTCTGTAGTCTTTGAGGCTTAGACTGAATCACCTAGAAAGCATTCCTAGGCAAACCTCTGCTCACCATGATCTTTGTCTTGTTTTAAATTCCCTCAGCCTTCTATATACTGTTAATGCCATGTTGTTTTTCACCAACTCTATGCTATATGGGAATTGGTCTTTAGGCAACAGGATGCCGTGTGAGAAGCCAGAACCAAGTGACTAAATTCTAGTTTGAATTCTGTCACTGATTAGCTGGGAATGTCACTTCCTCACCTTGGGTCCTCACCTGTAAAAAATATGGAGCTGATGGTTTAAGATCCTTTCTAATTCTGACACTATTTCAAGCTCTCTTCCAAACCAAAAAAAAAATTATCTTTTTGGCTCATTGGTCCCACCTGGATTTGCTCTAGGAAAATCCTCTGATGTACTCAAAGTTTCCATAAACTTAAGTAAAAGGTACTCAGTTCTTTTAGAAGCACTCAAGGTATTGAACACATATTGGGCAAAGGACAGCTTTTTTCATACCACAAAACATTGCAGATGGATGCAAAGAACATTCTACGTGTTAAGCTTTCTCCCAGCCTGAGCTATAACTTCCATTAAAAAAACTGAGCAAGCAATACAAAATGCTTCCAGGTCAAGAAGGATAAAATGTGCCCTTAAACTTTTAATCTTTTTAAAGCCCTCCAATTGGGGTTGGGGGGATTTTCTGAGGCATCACTCTACAAGTGGAGGCAGAGAATCTGGAACCGGGCAAGATTGTTTCATAGGATGGGAAGAAGAGGAAACCCAAAACAGAACAGAAAAATACATGGACCTCTCAAATATAAGCTCCTACATTCCCCACAGCACTAACACACATTTCCAAACACAGTCTCTCAATAACTACAAATTGACTGGAACTGGCCATGCGTGATGGAGGTAGAGACAGATGAGAGCTCTCCTTTATGACCACCAAGAAGTATAGGGGCTTCTAGGGCACTGCCTTCTCATAAACAAACCTGTTCAATCCCACAGTTTTGTTCTTCTCCTCCTTCATCCCCAGTGGCACAAGAACTGGGCTGAGTGTTTGTTTGCTAGCCCAGATTTTGTCATTTTTCTAGTCATGTGACCTTAGCCAACTCCTTTCCCTTCAGATGCAACAATGAAGTGAATGGGTGAAATTGTTTCTAAAGCCCTTTGCAGATTTGAGGTTCTAGAAATTCTTGAGGATTATCTTTCAAGTTTCCCCTCTTCTCCCCTTAGCTGAAAATCCTGGGCATTAAGGTGATTACCAAGCCAAATAATCCACAAAATGGGATTATAGAGCTTTATAAATCCCTGATCCTCTCAATTAATTATTGGTCAGAGAGGGCATTGAGAGAGAGACAGAGACAGAGGCAAAAAGACAGAAGCAGAGACCCAGAAAGAGACAGAGACAGAGAGAAAAGAAGGATGCAGGGAAGGAGGGAGAGACACAGAGACAGAGACAGAGAGACTATCAGGGGCAATCTTCTGAATCTACAAAAATAGATTTGACAATAATCAGGCAATAAGCCTACCAGCCAATAGTTTGTCATACTACATTCATCTTATGTCAATAGGAAAAACTCCCAGACTCCATGCTCCCGCAGATGTTTCTTGAAGACAAGTTATTTCTATGGCCCTTCCAAATCTGTTTTGTTATATCTAAAGTTTCTTCTAAGTTACATTTTATGTTCTAATATTCTAGCTCTGATGTTCAATGTTCTAATTTTTTTCCATCTTTGGTATTATACATTCCAGGTCCCGTTCAGTGCTGGCATTTTATGTTCTGAGATACCTTCTAGCTCTGATGCTGTACTATTCTATAGTTAAAATCCCCCCCAATTTTGAGATGCTATAGTCTAAGATTTCTTCCATGTTCTAAGATCTCTCCTGCCCATAGCCATAAAAAATAATAGTGCAAGCTATACAAACTATACCCAGATCAAGTGGGATTAAATCAGCTTTTAAAGACACATTCAGCTCTGAGACATTACCCTATGGGTGAGGAGAGAGACAAAGAATCTGGGACCCTGCAAGTTTGCTTTGTAGGACAGGAGGCAGAAGAAACCATTTGGTAGTTTCCTATTTTAACTAATTATTCATGATTAGTGGATGCTAAACTCACTTGTTTCTACCCTGCTGAAGGAATGCAAGTGTTATCAGCCCAATCTAAATTTTAGCACCCTGGGCAAAGCCCCATCTGTCCCACACTAAGTATAACTCTCATCCCACTTCTAACATTCTGTGTTCTAAGACTCCTTCTAACTTGAACACATTATATTTTAGGATGCTTTCTCTTCACATTCAGTATTCTGAGGTCTTTTGTTTGCTGAGATCCTGGCCTTTTGTCTGTTCCTTGAACTATACAGTCTATCTAGAGACTCCTATATCCCTCTTAATTCCATGCCTTACTCCTATTGATTATTTCACATTCATCCTACATATATCTTCTGTGTTCTTAGTCATTTAGGCTATCTCTCCTAGATAGTGAGTTTCTGAGATCAAGAATTGAATTTTGCCCTTTTCAAAAAAATTCCCAGCACTTAGCACAGTGCTTGGCACATAGGGATGCTCAATAAATGTTTATTGATTGACGGAATAACTTTCCAAGTCTGGGATGCTGTGTTCTAAGATCTCTTCTCTCTCCCACATTCTATATGCTGAGGCTTCTTCAGCTCGGACCATGTGATATAATACTTGATATACTTTTCACAGAACTGTTAAATTCATTAGCACAATTGGCTCATGCAACATTCTATGAAGTACAAAACAAAGGAGTAATTTCCCATTTTGTGGATTAAAAAAATTGAGGCTCCCAGAGTGGTAGAGAGAATAGAATCCAGGTTTTGATTCCTGGTCCGAGGAGTTTTCTACAATACCTTCCTTGAGCTTCAGGGTAAAGTCTTTTGTATCACAGGAAGAGAAGGGAGACTACTAACTTACTCAGTGGCAAAATCAGAGGAGCAGGGAGAACACCAAATGCCCCCACCCATGCCCCTAGGGCTTATGGGAGTGTGGTGGGGTAAAGTAAAGTAAAGTGGGGGGAGGTACTGTCAGAAACTCAATTGTCTCCATCTTAGGGAATTGATATGTGATAGCAAAATTCCCATGAAACTCACTTGTACACAAAAATGACAGTCTACTGAAGGAAAAATAAACAACTAAATGTCTTAGAGGCACATATTGAGTTGGTCAACCAGATAGATGGACAGAGAGACAGGTAGATAGATTGACTGCTAGAGATGAGTAGATGATGGATGGATGGATGGGTGGATACCTAGCTCAAAAACCAATTCATCCATGACTCTTCTGATGTTTTCCTCCCTTCCCCACCCCAACCAAACTAGAAGAAGTCTAAGTATTTCTTATGCATATACTTATCAGAGTCTAGTTTGTATGACAGGCAGCTGGACTGTGCATAGAATATTGGGCCTGAGTCACGCTGACCTCTCTTCCTGAGTTCAAATCTGGCCTCAGACACTTACTAACTGTATGACTCTGGGCAAGTCACTAAACCCTATTTGCTCCGTTTCCTCATCTATAAATGAACTGGAAAAGGAAGTGGCAAACCATGTCAGTATCTTTGCCAAGAAAACCCTAAGTGGGTTCATACATAACCGAAGAACAACAATTTTATATGTGTCCCTGTAATGTCTAATTATATTTACTAGACCATATAAACTTCTAGAGGGAAAAAATGAGTCTTATTTATTTTCACATCTCCCCCTAGGCTGGGTAACATATGTGCATTAATAGGGTTTAATAAATGTTTGCTAAATGGTTGAATGAATAAATGAATGAACAATTCTAGGGATAAATTATCAGGTCCAAAGGACCAAGAACCCCATCCAACTCTTAAAAGGGTGTTTGCAGTAATGAGATAAAGGCTAGAGGTCATGTGTGTTCGTATTCTCTTCTAGATCTTCTGTATGTCCAGAGCAGGTACCCCTTTAGTTGGCATGGATTATAAGTAAGCCACAGTAGAGCTTACTTAAAGGGTCCTTAAAGTTTAGAGGAAGTAGCAATGTAGGGAGGAGGCTAACAAGCTATTGGAGCAATTTTGGTGATTGACATCTGTCTGTCTGACTAGACCACAGGATTTAAAAAGTTTGAGTGAATAAGCTCCCAGGCTCCAGCCCCTGTCATCACCCTGAACTTTCCCTCACACCCTCTTTGGCCTTCTTAGCCTGTCCTGCTATTTAGTTTCCCAATGACTATCTTGGATGCCCAAAGATGCTATTGCTTTATCTGTTGCTCATGCCCTGGAACCTTGAGATGGTACAATGCTTTGCTATGTTCTCTGGCTTGTTAACCCAGGTTCCCCACATATGCTGACAAGGGGTCAGAGAATAACAAAACCTAAGACTTGGACAGGAGCTTGGACATCATTTAGTCTAAATCCCTTGTTTCACAGGGAAAAAAAAACAAAACCAAGGGTTACTGAAAGCAATTATTCACCCAATAAATGAAACCAAATGTATTTAAACCCAAGTCTTCTGACTCCAAACCTAATGGTCTCTCCATTCTATCATTCTCCCCATAACTCTTTTCAGAGATTCCTATGGATTCCCATAATCTTAGTACATCATTTCTCACACATCATAGATATCCTTCCCAGGAGGAAGAAATCCATTCAGTTTTGGTTTTTTAACTACTGTTCTGGGGTTGAAAGTGATTAGAAAGTGAATAAATTCACCAAACTCTCCATATGTAAATAGCCGTAAGCCAGACCATACCACATATTTCACCCATCTACTCATCCACTCAGACCATCTTCTTGTTTTCCCCTAGCTGGAAATATTTCTTCTTCCCCTTTCCAACTCTTGCTTTGAGAACAATAGTCAAATCTATATTACCATGTTTCTGGAGAGAGTATTTCAATGGACTACCCCACAGCTTTACTCACCATTCCTAGGACTCCTCTGTATTGTCTCTGCTCCATTAGTATGTAAGTTCTGTGAGGGCAGGACTATCTCACATTTTCATGTTTGTCCCCAATGTCTGACACATAATCAATGCTTAATTAATACTTTTCACTCATTCATCATTTCTATCAATATTCTATTATTCTCCATCATTCACAACTTCCCATTAAACAGATTAATTTGCACTCATTAATGACCCTTAGGGAGGTTCCATTTAGTACCCCTGGTTTAGTACCAATCAGAGAATCTGAGTTTAAATACCAACTCCTAGATGCTTGTGTTAGTTACTTCTCATCACAGACTCTTAATTTTTTCATCTAAAAAACGAGAGGGTCAGAATGGATAATTTCTGGTGACCCCCTGGGTTCCAGTTCCATCTCTAAATTTCTAGCAACATCCCTTATGAGACACATATGATGCCCTGAAGGATGCCCATTTTTTCATCTCCCAGCTTTCATCCCTAAGGTCCTCCTAGTGGGAAAAGAGAGTTAAAGTGTAGACAAAAGGATATTCTCCCCATCAACCTTGTCTTATACAGACAAAACTTGCCATTTGGAGAGCTAAAACAACTTCCACTGTCGATATTAAAAAGCCAAGAAGACATTAACACAGTCATATATTCCAAATCTTATTCCTGCCTCATCCCATCCCTTCATCTCCTAATAACCATTTCACTAGGGGTACAGTCTCTTCACAAATCTCAGGCCCTGATCCTTCTGCTCAGATAAAGCATAATGATAATGTTTTTTTTTTAATTTAAATCTTAAAAAAATCTTTACAAAGCATTTTCCTCACAACATTCGGTTTTGGTAATGAGTAAACTGAAATACAATGAAAAATCACAGGACTTTAGAACAAAACTGTCTTTGAGACTATCCAATCTAATCTTACAAGTGAGAAACTGAGGCCCAGAGGAACTGGCTCTTCCATATAAGTGATTTACTCAAGTTTATCCATTTTCCTTCCATGACAAAACACTATCCTTTGCCTCCCCTAAAAATACTTCCCTCTGTCCTGCTCATGCTCCAATAAAGTCTTTTGCATTCCCCTTCCCCGAGTTATATCTATGGATGGAAAGAGGAAGACGGGTAGCAGGGGAACAAGGAGGAAGAAAACAATGGACGAGAGGAAGATAGAAGGAGAGTGTCTCTGCTGGGTCTGTATTCCAAAGAGATCATGAAAGAGAGAAAAGTATCCAAATGTGCAAAAATGTTTGTGGCAGCTTTTTTTGTGGTGGCAAGGAGCTGGAAACTGAGCGAATGTCCATCAATTGGGGAACGGCTGAATATTTTACAGAATATGAATATAATGGAATATTATTATTCTATAAGAAATGATGAGCAGACTGATTTCAGAAAAGTCTGAAAAGACTTACATGAACTAATGCTGAGTGAAGTGAGCAGAAGCAGGAGAATATTGTACACAGTAACAAGATGATCAGCTATAATGGACTTGACTCTTTTCAACAATGAGGTGATTTAAGGCAGTTGCAATAGACTTGGGATGGAAAATACCAACCACAACCAGAGAGAGAACTATGGAGTTGGAATATGGATCAAAGCATAGTATTTTCACTTTGTTGTTGTTGTTGTTGTTGTTGTTTGCTTGTTTGTTTTTTCCTTGTGTTTTTTCCCTTTGATATAATTTTTTGCACAGTATAACAAATATGGAAATACGTTTAGAAGAATTACACGTTTAACCTATATCAAATTGCTTGCTATCTTGGGGAGGAGGAAGGGGAGAGGAGAGGGAGAAAATTTTGGAACACAAGGTTTTGCAAAGCTGAATGTTGAAAACTTTCTTTGCATTTATTTGGAAAAACAAAATACTGTTAAAATAAAATAAAAAAATAAAAACGAGAAGACTGTAAGTGAGGCTACAAGGTGAGATTTGTTTAGTGGGCCAGGTTAATGTTTCTAGAATGCAGCTCAAAACCTTTAAGAAATGAGAAAAAGTGGGAACATTGGGGAGAGAGGGACATATTGATCCTTCCAAAACAATATATTTCTACAAGTCAGTTTCTTGCCAAAGTCCCACTTTAATAACACCTCGAAACCGCTGCTATTTACAAAGAGGTCACAGACATCTCTTGAATTGGAGGCTGGAAATCCTGTCGAAAAAAGCACTGGTCAATCCCTCACCACTCCGGGTCTGCTAGCTGGGAAGCTTCGATTCCCCTTTTCATAAATCTTTTTTCAGAAAAAAATCTGCTTCCCTTAAGACTCCCTTTTCTCAGTCTTATGTAACCATCTTTGCACAAGGTGGCTCCTCTCTCAGCACAGTTAACAGCAAAGTTGGGGAGAAAAAAAGAAACTCTCTAGAACACAAAAGCTGCTTAATTCAAATAGCTGTTCTAACTCTCCGAGGCCAAAAGACTTAACTGAGGTTATGAAAGTTGAAGAGAGAGATTTGAGGCTGATTTTGCTTCCTTTCTCAGTCACTATCTGCAAATGAATGGCAGACTGGAGAATTCATCAAATCACTGAGACTTTGGAGATCTCCTTGTCTAATAAGATCAGTTTATTCTGCGGCTCTGAGAGAAAAAGTTGTAGCATCATCAATTCATAGGCTATTGCAACTGGAAGAAATCTTAGAGCATAGAATATCAGCCCTGTAGGAGACCCTAGGACACAGAACAGTGGAGCAAGAAAGAACTCTAGAATGAAAAATGTCCAGGCTGGAAGTGACAGGACTTTAATTTGTTTTTGATTTAGTTTTTGCAAATCTTAATGTGATATATCGATCCTATTTTTATGGGAATAAATTATTATTATATCATATATTATGTTATTATAGGAATATATCGATCCTATTATTAGTTTTATTTCTTTTCTCTGATGCAATGAAACATCCAGTGAGAGTTTTGTTTGAGATAATCTCTTAGTGAATACAGCAGTAGGTAAATGCAGGAGGACATAGAGAAAGCTTCCCACAAATTTCTTGCCTGATGAGGACATGTTCAATACTCTTCTCCTTCCCCTACCTTCACTGTCCATCTCTCTACCATCTTCTTCTCTACCTCCTCTCTCTCTATTCCCCATCTACTTCCTCCCTCTCTCTCTTCTCTTTCCCTTCTCCCTTTCCCTTGCTGCTCCATTTTCTTTTCCTGTGCCTCCCCCTTTCCCACTGCCTTACTTCTTTCCCCATTCTCTCTGTTTCCCTTTTCCCATTCTTTCCTTCCCTCTCCTCTTCTCCTTCCCCCATATTTTTCTTCCTCCCCCTGTGCTTCCCCTTCCCCTCTACCTCTTTTCTTCCCTTTCCCCAATCTTCTACTCCCTTTTCCATTCCCCTTCCTTTGCCTCTCCTTTCCTCATTTTCTTTATTCTCTGTCCTTCCTCTCCTCCCCCATTTCCCTTTTTCTTCCCTCCCCCTCTCTTCCTCTTCTCCCTTCTCTTTGTTCTCCCTCCCTATCCCTCTTCCTCTGGACTCTCCACGGCTCCCTTTTTCCAGCCCCCTTCCTGTTCTTTCTTATCCCCTTCCCCTTACTTACCTGTTTGTCTTCCTCTTGGCCTACACTAATTCCCAGCCAACCACAGGACCTTAGAGCATTAAGTCAGTGCTGAGAGAACCATAGAGTACAGACTGTTTAAATCACTGAAGAGCATCTGGTTTAACCCTTTCAGAGACAAGAGGAACTAAGACATTAAATGAGAATCAGCAGCCAAAAAGCTAGAAAATTGGGATGAATCTAATAAGATAAAATGTAACCGGGGTGAATTAAAAAAAAGTACAATTAAGCACAGGAAATCAACTTCAGAAATATAATATGAGAGGAATGATTGGATGGCAGTTTAAAAAAGAGCAGCGAGTTGTAGTGGACTGCAAGCTCAACAACCAGACTAATATGAAAGGCTTTCAGGTAAGACAGTTAGATAGGGTCCTGGACCCGAAGTCAGGAAAACCTGAAGACAAATCCTGCCTCATACACTTGTGTTGAGCAAAAACCTAAATTCCCTTCCCTTCAGCTTCCTGATCTGCAAAACAGGGGCAGTAATAGCCCTCCCTTCCTTCCCAGGGCTGTGGTAAGGTTCAAATGAGGTAATTTACAGGACTTTGCAAACTTTAAAGTGTTATCTCAATGCTAACTATTATTAAAGGCAAAATAAAAACTATTTTTACTGTTTGTCCTATTCTATACAAGTATTCTTACTATTCTATACAAAGGCCATTATTATTATCTATACTAGTGCTATATTACTATCATTCCCTGGGTAGTAGGCATTACATTTCTGTTTGACTGCAGGGGTCACAATAGGAGCAATGAGTAGAAGTTGCAAAGAGATCTGTTGCTGCTTAAGTGAGGACAAACTTCCCAACAATTAGATCTGCCTCCAGGTGGGCAGCACTCCCTGGGGAGGGAGCAGGTTCCCCTGCCCGGGAGCTGACGGCCTGTCAGCTGGGGTGTGAGAGAGAGCCCCCTTTTGAATGTGGGCTGGAAGACCCGGCTGCTAAGGTTCCTTTGATGGAGATCTTTCTCCTACCCCTCTTTTCTTTCCATCCCCCACCTTTTTTCTCCCCTCCCCATCCCCCCCTTCTTCCCTTTCCTTTTCTTTTCCTATCTCTTTCCTCTCGGGAAGTGATTCTCCACAAAGAAATGGGTTTCTGTCGGCAGTCACAGCCCTCTGCCCTTAGGAGCAGATGGGGTTTGTGAATGGCCCCTAAGCCCATTCCATCCCCACTTAATAAGAGGCCGGGAGCTTCCGGGGCGACTCTCCGCTGTCCGCAGAACCCCTCCCAGGCCCCCCGAAAGCCAGCCTCCATTAACTCGGAGGCAGCTGGGACCGGGAGACTTCTCCGGCATCTGATTAACATTTCAAGTGACTAATCTACAAACCTTGAAATTTGCTAAGTCCACAATCAGGAGACGTTTCGAGACCGAGTGTTCAAGGGAAGTGAATTTAGAAGAAAAGCCAGGAGAGAAAGTCCTTTTCAAGTGATACTGATTTATAGGAACACTTCAGACTCACGCAGCTACCAAAGGTTTATGAAGCTCTAAGTAGGCTAGAGCCCCAGCACAGCGCTACGTGAGAAGACTGAAACCGGCGCAATTACACCCGCAACCAAGTTCTCGGGCGAGGCGGCAGTCACCCGGCCCGGCGCGCTCCTCTTGTACCGCGGTGCCGTCGAGACGAGACCAGCGTAAGCCAGGCCATCTGAACCCTCAGTCAACAAGCACTTAACGGGTGCCTACTATGTGCCGGGCAGTCGGGGTGGGAAGGAAGGGTGGCTTCTGGTCTCCTGGAGCTCACACCCTACGGGGGGAGATGACATGCAAAGAATTGGGTACAAAAAAAGATACACACGGGATAAATTGGAGATAACCTCGGAGGGAAGGAGGACTGGGAAAGCCCCCTGCAGAAATAAGGCTTTAAACTGCGGCTGAAGGAAGTTGGGAAGTGGAGGAGAGGCGGGGGAGAGTTCAGACACAGATGACAGCTACGGAAAATGCTCTGCTGAGAAATCTAGTCATGTGTGAGGAGGAGCAAGGGGCCAGGATCACAGGATCACAGAGCAGTGAATCTAATAGGATTGAGAGGTAGGAAGGCCTCAGGTTAGGAAGGGCTTCAAAAGCCAAACAGAGGATTTTTTATTTGATCATAGTGAAAATAGGGAGCCACTGAAATCTATTGATTAGGGGCGGGGCAGGGGGATATAGTAAGAACTAAACTATAGAGATGTTAGGGGCAAAGGAAGATTTGGGGAGGAAAGGTATTGTGTATATGATGTTTAAGAGGTCTACAAGGCATGAAGTTCAAGAAGCTGAAAAGGCAGTTGGAAATGAGAGATTGGGGGCTGCAGAGTTTAGGGCCTGAAAGTGGGAAGGAGTCAGATTAGGAAGGGCTTCAAAAGCCAAACAGAAAAATTTGTATTTGATTTTAGTGATAATAGGGAGTCACTGGAATTTATTGATTGGGGGATATTAGGGAAAAGGGAAGATTTGGGAAGGAACGATAATGAGTTCAGTTTTGTATCTATGTTTTTTAAGATGTCTATAGGACGTGAAGTTCAAGATGTTTAATAGGCAATTGGAAATGAAAGACTGGGGACTGCAGAGTTTAGGGCTTGAAGGTCTTCAAAAGCCAAACAGAGGATATTTTTTATTTGATCTTAGTGACAATAGGGAGCCACTGGAATTTATTGAACAGGGGTGAGGGCAGGGGCATAGGGTAAGAACTAAACTATAAGGATATTAGGGAAAAGGGAAGGTTTGGGGAGGAAAGATAATGAGTTCAGTTTTGTATATATGGTTTTTTAAAAAGTCTATAGGACATGAAGTTCAAGATGCTTAATAGGCAATTGAAAATGACAAGTTGGAGGGCAGCTAGGTGGATAATCAGTGGATGGAGTATCAGCCCTAAAGTCAGGAGGACCTGAGTTCAAATTTGATCTCAGACACTTAACACTTCTTAGATTGTGAACCTGAGCAAGTCACTTAACCCCAATTGCCTCAGGGGGAAAAAAACAAAAATGAGAAGTTGGGGACTGCATAGAGCTTAGGGCTGGACAAGTATTTCTGAAAGTCAATTGCATAGAGACAAATTAAAATTGTGGGAACTGATGAGGTCTTAGGTGAAATAGTATGAAGGAAGAAGAGAATGGAGAGGATGAAGAGGTGGGGAGATGGATGGAGAGTGGAGATGGAGGAGGTAGGGAAGAAGGAGGTGAGGATGGAACTTTGGAGGAGCCCCACTGTTAGTAGATATGCCGTAGCTGAAAAGTCAGCAAAGGAGACAGAGAAGGAGGAGTTAGACAAGTAGGAGGAGAACCAGGAGAGGGAGAAAAGGGTGAATGACAATGTCAAAGGTTATGGACCAGCTCATCGTCTGTCTCTAGGGTGTCCATTCTGATGCATGCTAAATCTGGACAATGTTCTTCACCCATTTGGTCATTCCTGTGTCTGGGCAGGCCAAAATCACAGGCATGACACGGATCTCTTCCTGGAGGTTCAATAATGTTTTGGGGCTTAAGGCAATCAAAACAATGTTACCCTCAAATGGGATCATGTAGAGACCCTCCGTCCACAGAGAAGCCCTCCTTCATCCAGGCTCTGCACTAGATCTCCTCCATCGCAGCAACAAATATCTTTGGTAAACATATATCTACCTGTTTTGTGTCTTGCCTGGTGTTTATTATCAGAGGGTCATTGAACAGGTTATTTCTATTATTATATATTCTGAGAAATCTTGAACAATCTTGATACATGAATGAGAGACACTTTGTTGTAACAGAGCCTGTAAGGCAGCATTTTGTTCTTCCCAGGTAAAAGCTGGGGGAGAAAGGAAGAGAAAGTGTGTGTATATGTGTGTGTGTGTGTGTGTGTGTGTGTGTGTGTGTGTGTGTGTGTGAGAGAGAGAGAGAGAGAGAGAGAGAGAAACAATAAGCACAGTGGGATGTGGGATGTTATATTCTCTGTATCCGTTAATTGTGAGATGATAAAAATGTGGTTCATTGTTAAATATCATTTGTGAAAGCCTGCTTGTTTGCTTGTTCCCTACTAATAGCCTCATCAAGAATACCCTCAGTTCGTATATAGATGACCCTCATAAAGATTTTATATAGCTGGGAGAATAGACATATAAGCCAGTAGTTAATATTTCTCAATCACCTTTGTTGGAGTCAATAAGGTCTGAGATTTTTCCCCTCTGTCTTTGGTATCTTCCTCTCCTTTAGCTATGTTGTAAATCAGTTCCTCAGTTCCCTCATAACTGTAATCATCTCCAGCATGGATTCATTCAATGCATATCTGGTCCATCTGTTGCTCCCATCTCTGCTGCCGTTAGTGCTTTTTCTGACTCCTCTATGAGGCCCTCAGAGATTAAGATGTTAGGATCCCAATGTGGTGGTTCCTCTATCCAAGATGGAGAAAACAATTTGTTGTAATATTTTTTTTTTTGCAAATCTTTTCCATTTTTCTTCTGTTTGTGGTTCTCTTTCTGTTTTCATCTTTGCACGTCCTTGGGATAACTCTGCTCAGTTGGATATCTTGCCAAGGTTTCTTTAGACTGATTCACCCTCCACCGCTTCTCTTTGCTTTATGAGATAATATTGCTCAAATTTTTCCACCATCCTTCTTCATAAAATTTTACAAATGAGTTTATATTCTAACCCAGTGTTGCTTTTGGCAGCCATCTTTTTCCATTTGGCAAGTAAGTCAAATGTTTGCTGACTAAGGTGCTTTCTGGAATCTGGATCTTCTTATTATAGCAATTAATTTACACTGGTTTAACTTCTGGATAAAATTATTTTTTCTCTTGAAACAAAGAAAAAAAAATGGCCAACACATCTGCCATGTCTGACAACTTCTTCCCCTTATATGAGATGAAAAGAATTTTCAAATAAATACAAGATTGAAGCTTAGGCATCCAAAGCCCAAGTTTCACCCTATCTCTCTATTCTTTCTCCTTCTGGAGATAATGCTGTGTATAATGGGCTAAAATTAAGCTGTTTCATTTAAATATGCTTAAGAAGTATAATTTACAGCACCTCTTCTAGGATACCTTGCCAACTTGCATTCACAAATTAGATCCTTTGGAGGAACCCTGACTCGGGTTCAAAGTATTCAGTGGGTCTGGATTCCTAAAACTATAGTTTACAAGAATCCACCAATGCATTTGCCTTGAATAACCAGCCAGTTGACACAATTAGCTCAAGTCAAAAGCATTCATTTAAATAGCAGAGCAATAGAAATAGTAGACTGTCTTCCCTCCAAGTCTGGGATCTACTCTTCCACAATAAACCCAAAGTCCATGGAAAGAGTGGGCACATACATAGTAACAGTGAGCTCACACCCAGGGGGACACACGTGAACAAGGTAACGCATCTATTTGGCGCTGCCAGACCTTGACGACATCTCTTTGTGGTGTGCTCATGTGGCTCCCCTTGGGTACAGTATTTCTGCTAGACAGAACCCTCTGCTGGCTTCTCTGAGCTTGCTTCAATCTACAAGTCCTTTCAATTCTGCAGCTGGACTCTCCAGTCCTGCTGTCTATTGCATTGGCCATCGAGATAACACTGCCAAGAAGAGGATAGGGAAGGGAAGGAGGAAGGAACCAAGCATTTATGAATGTGCCGGACACTGTGTTAATCGCTTTACAAATATTGTCGCATTTAATCCATTTTCCAGTCGAAGAAAATGGGGCAGGATTTCTATTCCTGAACTGGGAGCCATGAGCTTGGTTTTTGTCAACATTTTTATCACTGTATGTTAATCGAATCAGTTTCCTTTGTAATCCTAGATTCTTTATTTTGTGCACTCAAAAAACATTTTTCTGAGGAACACATAAACTTCACCAACTACCAAAGGGGTCCAGGACCTTGGAGTTTTTCTTTTGTGTCCTGAATGTGTTACCTGGGAAGGCAATGGGTTACTTTATTATTGTTATCAAGTTAGCAAATTTTTGCTTCAGAACTGAGGAGGGAGTCAGCAAGCACCACCAGTTTTCCCTTCATCTTCTGACCCTTATAGAATGATCTACCACCTGAGGGCATTTGTGTCTGTAATGTATGTGTGTGTGTGTGTGTGTGTGTGTGTGTGTGTGTGATACACACACATATGTATATATATATATATATATATAGGTGTGTGTGTGCAAATATACACTCTTACAGAATGAACTATCACTGAGAGAATCTGTGTCTATAATATTATATATATATGTATATATATATATATACATATATATATATATATATAAAATATATAAATATAGGAGCAGCTAGGTAGCGCAGTGGATAGAGCACCAGTCCTGAAGTCAGGAAGACCTGGATTCAAATCTGGTCTCAGACACTTAATACTTCCTAACTGTGTGACCCTGGGCAAGTCATTTAACCCCAATTGCCTCAGCCAAAAAAAAATACACATATATATGTGTGTGTATATATGCATACATACACATATGAACCAGTGGTTCTCAAACTGATGATATAGCTGATCTTCTCAGTATATTTGTACTATTAGTAATTGTTGAGGGTCTATCCAAAGAGTTTTTGTTTATGTGGGTTATGTTTATGGATATTTCCCACATTAAAAATAAAAACTAATTTTGAATTTGTGGACCCACTGAAAGGGTTTCAGGTTTCTCTGAACCGTACTTTGAGAACCATTGATATACACACATACACACATATACATATGTGTATGTATGTATGTGGGTATATATAAATGTATATATGTATGTGAGTTCCCTGTGCAACTGTATTAGTCTCTTCAGATAATTCCCATTTTTTCTTCCTCACTGGATTTTATTTTCCTCTGGGCTTTCAGAATTTTATTCTCAAGATGTTCTCTCTCTCTGGACTGATTTTCCCTCCTGTGGAGCTGGGAGGGTTATAGGAATCAAGAAAGGACCTAGCTTGGCTAAGCTGTGAGAAACTTCTTCCTTTCACAGAAATAATAGAAAATAACAACAACAACAATAACAACTAACATTTATTTAATTCCTCATGTGCTAAGGCACATTGCTTGACATATAGTAGGGCACTTAGGAAATGTTTATTCGTTGATTATACATTTGGTCCTTAAAACAACTCTATTAGATAAGTGTTGTTATTATCCCCTTTTTCCACATGAAAAAACTAAGGCAGACCCAAGTTAGGTGACTTGCCTGAGATCACACAGTTAATAAGTATCTGGAGAGGGATTTGAACTCAGATCTTTCTGACTCCAAATTTAATACTCTTGTCCATTGTGCCACCTGAGAGCTGGAAGAGACTTTCCAAATTCTGTTTTACAGAGAAAGATACTAAGATCCAGAAACAAAAAGTAACTTTCTTGTAACTACTCAGGAGTTGGTCTAGCCATCCACACAGGGAAAAACAAGAGGATAAAAAACGTCTATTGTTCAGTTTATGACACATAATTGGATAGGAAAACTAAAGAGCTGATCTATCAGAACATATCTGTTATATAGATACAAGAGATAGATAATGTTCTGAGCCACAAATTAAAGTGGAAGAAAAGAAAAGTTTTATTTATGTATGTAACATGTTTGACTCTGCCCTAATTTTCTCAGGCCAGGCTTGTAGCATTTTACCCCCTCAGGGTTCTCTGATAGCTGGAGGAGGTTGGGGAGTCTCCTTTCTCTGCAGCTAAGCTCTCAGTGATTGCATTTTTATTTTAGGGACCCATTGGTTGGCATCCCAGTTCCATCCAGCACTTAACAGATCAGATTATATATATATATATATATATATATATATATATATATATATATATATATATATATATATAAAACTATTTATTTTAAAGATATAGAATGAACATACAAACATTTCCTCCAGTGCCTTGGGGGCACAAGGGGGACGTCCTTATACTATTGTGGTGTGTGTATTTGTTTTAGGGTCAGGATGAAGAGAGTGACATTAAGCTCAAAGATTAATTCAATTCCTCCATAATACTAGTCCTAGCAGAGTCCAAAGCTGGTAGTACCAACTACGCTAGCTACTCAGCTGAAACCTTTGCTGCTCAGAGCATCACTGCAGGACTGGCTACAACAGCCAGAGGGGGACTCCTGGGCACCCCTCTGCCATGATTCTTGCTCTACCCATGATGAAAAAGCACCAACAGTCAGGACCATGTGGCTTAAGGAAATCGGGGAAACAGGTAGACTTAGTTTTTCCCCCCTTACTCCATTATATGAATAAAGAAATTCAGTACAAAAAGCCACAATGGTGCTCAAGTAGATAGTTTTTAAAATGCAGACAATTTTGGCCATTCAGTAAATAGGAAACGACCTCTCCCAACCCACCCAGGGAGCCTGTACAGAATATTTACCAATGTGCATATTTTTCAGTCTTCCCAAAATCTTCCATATGAGTGTATTCTAATGGCAGCCTTTGCAAAATTGCTCAATGCTTTTTTAATGACCTCAAAGTTCTTCCTGGAACAAAGACCCATATTTGAAACATCAATATCCTTCCAGTGATGCTATAAAACACTAAATAAATGTCAATTGTCATTATTACTATTCTTCCTCTAAAGTCCAAAGGAATTAGCAAAGTCCCACATTGCCAATCCAATCTGTAGGTAGGAGGGGAAAAGGAGAGGGAGGGAGAGAGGGACAGAGGGGAGGGAAGAACAAGGATAAGAAGAGACAAGGATAGGGAGGAAAGGACAAGAAAAGGTATGGAGGGATGAAGGGAGGGAGAAGGAGGAAGGGAGAAAGGAAGAAAGAAAGGAGATAGAAAAAAAAGAAGCACAATAAGCTCAAAATGGATAAAAGACCTGAATATTAAAGGTCCTACCATTAAAAAAATGCAAAGAAAATCAGTTTAAACAATTTTCATGGCAAAGGGAAAGAATTCTCAACCAATGATGGATAGTAATGATTAAAACAAAATAAAATAAATAATTTTGCATGAAATCCAAAAAACTTTTCAATAGCCAAAAATGAATGTAACTGAGAAGGGAAGTAGTCAAGTGGGAACAATATCTGCATCAAATTTATTTTATAAAGTTCATATAATCAAGATATATTGGGAACTGACACACATATGTGTATATGAATGTATATATATAAAGGTATATGTATAGATAAATAGAACTCTTTTACACACACACACACACACACACACATGCAACACACACAGTCCACAGAAAGAGATGTATAATATCAATCTTACACAGAGTAAGTGCTTATTAAATGCTTATTCACTGAAATAAAGACATTTCTAACGTCACACAAATACGCACAAATTGACAAAGATGACAAAAGATGATAATAGTAGATATTGGAAAGGTTATGGAAAGACATTAATCCTTTGTGGACAGAACTGTGAATTGGCTCAACCATCCTTGAAAATAGTTTAAACCAATTAAGTATTGTAGAGTAGTTGATCAGTAGAATCGGTTAGGTTCACAAGACACAATTGCCAATGACTATAGTAATCTAGAACTGGATAAACACAAAGATCCCAGTTTCTGGGATAAGAACTCACTATTTGGCAAAAATTGCTGGTAAATTGGAAAACAATATGGCAGAAACTAGACATTGACCAACACCTAATACCCTATACCAAGATAAGACAGAAATGAGTTCATGATTTATACACAGCAATACTATAAGCAAATTAGAAGAACAAAGGATAGTCTATGTCTCAGATCTGTGAGGAAGGAAGGAATTTGTGGCCAAAGAAGAACTAAAGTACATTATTAAATGCAAAATGGATAATTTTGATTGCATTAAGCAAATTTTATACCAACAAAACCAATACAAACAAAATTAGAAGGGTAAAAATTTTACATTCAAGGATTCTGACAAAAGCCTCATTTCTAAAATATAGAATTGACTCAAATTTATAAGCCATTCTCCAACTGATAAATGGTCAAAAAATATGAACAATTTTCAGATGAAAAAATTAAAACCATTTCTGGTCATATTTTCATATATGCTCTAAATCACTATTGATCAGAGGAAATGCAAATTAAGACAACACTGAGGTACCAACACATACCTCTCAGACTGACTGAGATAACAATAAAAGATAATGATAAATGTTGGAGGGGATGGAACAATATCTATATTGCATCTGTATCCCAAAGACATCATAAAAAAGGGGAAAAGTCCCACATGTACAAAAATGTTTGTGGCAGCCCTCTTTGTAGTGGTAAGGAAGTGGAAATTGAGTGGATGCCCATCAGTTGGAGAATGACTGAAAAAGTTATGGTATATGAATGTACTGGAATATTATTGTTCTGTAAAAAATGACCAGCAAAATGATTTCAGAGAGGCCTGGAGAGACTTACATGAACTCATGCTGAGTGAAATGAGCAAAATCAAGAGAATCATACACAGCAACAAGACTATACAATGATCAATACTGAATGTGGATCACAACATAGTATTTTCACTTTTTTGTTACTGTTTACTTACATTTTGTTTTCTTTCTCTTTTTTTCCTTTTTGATCTAATTTTTCTTGTAGAGCATGATAACTCGAAATATGTATAAAAGAATTGTGCATGTTTTAACATATATTAAATTTTTGCAATCTAAGGGAGGGGGTAGGAGAAAAGGAAGGAGAAAAAATTGGAACACAAGGTTTTACAAGGGTGAATGTTGAAAACTACACATATCTTTTTAAATAGCTTTTTATTTACAAGATATATGCATGGATAATTTTACAGCATTGACGATTGCAAAACCTTTTGTATTTTTCCCCTCTTCCCCCCATCCCATTCTCCAGATGGCAGGTTGACCAATGCATGTTAAATATGTTAAAGTATAAATTAAATACAATATAAGTATACATTATACATATCTTTGGAAAATAAAAAGCTTTAATTTTTAAAAAGTACTCTAAAGACTTACATAAACTGATGCTGAGTGAAGTGAGCAGAACAGATCATTGTACATGGCAACAAAAAAAATTATAATGATCAATTCTAATGCACATAGTTCTTTTCAACCATGAGGTGATTCAGGCCAATTCTAATAGACTTGTGATGGTGAGCGCCATCTGCATCCAGGGAGAGGACTGTGGGGACTGAGTACAAATCACAGCATGGTATTTTCACTTTTTGTTGCTGTTTACTTGCTTCTTGTTTTCTTTCTCATTTTTTCCCCTTTTTGATCTGATCTTTCTTGTGCAGCATGATAATTGTGGAGAGAGAAAGAGAAAGAAAGAGAGAGGAATGTTTAACAAATATTAGATTGCTAGCTATCTGGGGGAAAGGATGGGACAGGGGAGGGAGAAAAATTTGGAGCATGGGTTTTACAGGGGTAAATATTGAAGACTATTTTGAAAATAGAAAGGTATTATTTGTTAAAGTTATGATTCTATTGGATCTACATGCCAAAGAGATAATAAAGGGGGGAAAAGGACCCACATGTGCAAAAATGTATGTGGCAGCTCTTTTTTTTTTTTAGACAACATTTTGTTTTTTATTTTTTAATAGCTTTTTATTTACAAGTTATATATATGGGTAATTTTACAGCATTGACAATTGCCAAACCTTTTGTTCCAATTTTTCCCCTCCTTCCCCCTGCCCCCTCTCCCAGATGGCAGGATGACCAGTAGATGTTAAATATATTAAATATAAATTAGATACAAAATAAGTATACATGACCAAACCATTATTTTCCTGTACAAAAAGAATCGGACTCTGAAATATTGTACAATTAGCCTGTGAAGGAAATCCAAAATGCCGGTGGGCAAGAATATAGGGACTGAGAATTCGATGTAATGGTTTTTAATCATCTCCCAGAGTTCTTTCTCTGGGCGTAGCTGGTTCACTTCATTACTCCTCCATTGGAACTAATTTGGTTCATCTCATTGCTGAGGATGGCCTGGTCCATCAGAATTGATCATCATATAGTATTGTTGTTGAAGTATATAATGATCTCCTGGTCCTGCTCATTTCACTCAGCATCAGTTCGTGTAAGTCTCTCCAGGCCTTTCTGAAATCATCCTGTTGGTCATTTCTCACAGAACAATAATATTCCATAACATTCATATACCACAATTTGCCCAACCATTCTCCAATTGATGGGCATCTACTCAGTTTCCAGTTTCTGGCCACTACAAAGAGGGCTGTGTGGCAGCCCTTTTTGTAGTGACAAGGAAATAGAAATTGAATGGATGCCCATGAGTTGGGGAATGACTGACTAAGTTATAGTATATGAATGTAATGTTGTAATGCAAATTGTTCTATAAGAAGCGATGAGCAGGCTGATTTCAGAAAAGCCTGGAAAGACTTATATGAACTGATGTTGAGTAAAATTAGCAGACTTAAGAGAACATCATACACAGTAATAGCAAAATTATGTGATGATCATCTGTGATGGATTTGGTTCTTCTCAGCAAGGACAATGATTCAAGACAATCCCAAAAGACTTGGAATGGAAAACATGAGAGAGAACTATAGAGACTGAATGTAGATCAAAGCATAGTATTTTCACCTTTTTCTTTTTTGTGGCTTTTTTTCTTTTGGCCTGATTTTTCTTGCACAACATGACAAATATGGAAATATGCTTAAAAGGATTGGACATGTTTAACCAAAAAAAAAATGATTATTTAAAAATCCATCCGATTTAGCAATGTCGCCGCTATTCAGATTCCTCAAGGAGGTTAGCAATGAAAAAGAAAGATCCCATCTTTACCAAAATATTTACAATAGCACTTTTTGTGCAAAGAACTGGAAACAAAGTAGTCACCCATTAGTTCAAGAATGGTTCAGCAAATGTGGTACAGAGATGTAATGGAAAATTACTATGCTCTCAGAAACAACAATATGATGAATTCATATAAGAATGGGAAGACATAACCAATGCAAAACAGAGTAAACAGGACCTGGTAACAATATATACAGTGATTATAACAATGTAAATGGAAGCAACTAACAATAAAAAATGGAAACTGAATGCTGTAGAATGATAATGACCACATTTGGTCCCAAAGAAAAGCTATGAGAATGCATTTCCCTTCCTTCTTTACAAAGGTGGGGCACTATGGTTGTGGAACATTACATATAATGTCAGACTTGGTTGATGTCTTTAGTTTTGTCGCACTGTTGCATTAAGGGATGGCTTTCTAGGAGGAGTAGCAGAAGGATTTATTGGGAAATATCGGTTTCCCAAAGACAAAAGTTTTCTATAAAATGCATTTTAATAAAATTTTTAATTTTTAAAAGACCAAAGAAGTTGGAGGAATAAAGGAGAAATTACCAAAAATGATGGGTGGAGGGCAGGAGGAGGAAGGAAAAGAGAACTAAAGGGAGAAGAAAGAGACAGAAAGAAAAGGGGAATAAAAAAGGTGGAGAGAGGGAGGGAGGGAAGTAAGGAGGGAAAGCGGGACAGAGAGAAAGAAAGTCAAGAGAAGGAGAGAGTGAAGGAAAGAAAGAGAGAAGGAAGGAAAAGGAGAGAGGGAGAAAGAGAGGAAAGGAAGAGAAAGAAAGGAAAAGAGAAAAAGAGAAAAACTGAAAGAGAGAAGGGGCAAGAGGGAGAGAGACAGAGACAGAAACAGACAGAGATAACCACAGAGACAAGAGAGAGAACACAGAGACAGAGAGAGAGAGAGAGAGAGAACAGAAACATAGAGGCTGCACACCTGTGGTAGAGACCTGGCCATCTCCCCACAGGCAGATGGAAATGAGAGTCGTCCTTGGCACCTCTGTTGCTCTGCCTGATGGGCAAAGGCTCTGCCTGAGTGGGCAGAGACAGCCTGCATCCAAAGGGTTCCTTGGGGCACACGTCCAGATGGGTTTTGTACTTCATATAAAGGATGTGGATGCCAGAAGCATACACACAAGACTACCTAGATTTTTTCTTTTGCTATTTTGGACTTTTTTTCCCTTCACTGGACTGGAAAGCACCAGGGTCAAAGAGCAGGGAAATGGACATCCCCTGGACACAGAGCAGGTCAGGTTTCCAGCCTGAGCCCAGATGCAGACATATCCTTTTTCCACCCCAAACTAATCTGGAAATGCCTCTGGGATAAGGACTCTATCCTTTACTTCACCCATGTCTCCCGCAATCCACCACATGGCCTGGGGTACCTCCAGGAAAGGCTTGTTGTTCAGTACTATCTGGGGGTTTGTGGCTGGTAGCTCTGAGTCTTATAGGAAAAATTGCTTGCACAATAAAGTGTAAATGTCAAGTATTATTATCATTTTTTTATTTGCCAAATAGGGATAATCATACCTACTCAAAGGAGATATTGTAAGAATCAAGTGATCATGAGCCTTCAGAAACCTTAAAGAAATCTAAAGTTCTAGGCTACATGAATATGAGAATATTATAATGATTATTATTACAGGGTAGGGAGGGAAGGGAATAAGCATTTATGTAGAACCTACAAATTGTTAGGCACTGTGCCAAATGCTGCAAATATTATCATAGGAGTTGTGTGACTATTGTCTGCATTTTACAGTTGAGGAAACTGAGGCAGATGCGAGTGAAATGACTTGCCCATAACCACCCAGCTAATAAGTGTCTGAGGTTGCATTTAAACTCAGCTACTAGCTGGGTAATATAATAAGAATAATATAACCTAGAAGAAACCTTAAGAGTTCATCTAGTTCAAACTTCTAAATTTTCAGGGAAGAGACAGAGGGGTGTGGAAGAGAGCTAAATTCAGATTCAGAGGTCCTGGATTCAAATCTTGATGCTTCCACTTAATAGCGATCTTGGGCAAATTGAGCCTTCACTTTCCCCACCAGAAAAAGGAAGGGATTTTTCTTGTATTTTTGTTTGTTTGTTGTTTGTTTTTTATTTGTTTTCTTTTGCAATATGGTTGATGTAGAGATATGTTTTGCATGCCTGCAAAAGTATGATCTATAATAACAAATCGCTTGTCTTCTCGAAGAGGGGAGAGGGGAACAAGGGAGAGAATTTGGAACTCAATAATTTCAAAAACAAATGTAAAAAATTGTGTTTACATTTAATTGAAAAAAAATCTTTTAAAAATATGGACAATAGCAACAAATCTGAAAACAACAAAAAAGGGAAAAAATGAATTAGATTTAAAACTAGATGAGATTTTGGAGGTAATCTGATACAATCCATTTTACAGATGAAGAAACTGAGTCCCAAACAAGTAAATTGATAGTCATTTCACTTCTCATCTTCAGCTTTTTCTCTTAAAATAATTGGATTAATAAAATAATCTCCCATATGGCAGAGCTAGGATTCCCACTGGGCTCTATTGACTTCCAGTCCAAAAGCAGGAAGGACTAGCTCTCAAATGGCAAAATGGGCATTAAAAGCTTCCACACTTCTTCCTTCATAGCACCTCCTACGCAGGTCAGTCAGTGCCCTAGTGCCACCTATGTTAACTTTGGCTGGCTTCTTGACATTTGCGAGTCTGATGAGGTAAAAGTGGATGATCTCTAACTTAGGTCTCTTCCAGATCCAGAACTAAATTTTTAAAAAAGTTTACCAAGATTTCTAGTCTCTTGAAATTGAATCTGACAAAATAGTCCAGGTTTCTGTGTTAATGAGAGCAAATGGATTAGTGAGTTATAGTCAAGCATGTGTCTTTCATCCTGGAACTACTGGGGACATAATCCCATTATGTAAATAGTTGTACAAAGCACAAATGGTTTGTGACTGAGAATAAGGAAGAGGGCCCAACATACCCAATAATCAAGTAGATAAAGCCAGAACTTAGGTGCCTGCAATCTCACTGGCATTAAGTATATATAATCATTACTCACTAGGGAGTCACTTAATTCCACATAATTGCCTGTTAAAGTTTAGAGACCTTTTTGTTTGCTTTTCAGAAAATCTCAGAGATGCTCCATTTTGCATATTATTTTCAAAATTGAAATTTTGTTTCCACCAGACCCCCTGATTCTATCAGTAACCCCCATTCCACATGCATTACTACATTGCTACGGTCTACTCTCCATATCATAGAATCCCAAGGTTAAAAAGGACCTCAATAGTTAGCTAGCCAAGCCCACATCTGACTGGGAATCTCCTACATCATATGACCAAGTCTCCTACCTCTTCCTGAAGATCTCATGACGGAGAATCCATCACCTCTTAAAATAGTCTGCTCCACTTTGGGATGGCTAGGACTTTGGGGAAGTTTTTCATTCTTTGCAACCCAAATGTGCTTCCCTGCAACTTCTACTTACTGTTCTTTGTTCTGTCCACTGGAGCTAAACAGTACATGTCTTACCTTCCTCCCACATGAGAATCCTGCAGATATCTTAAGGCAGCTATCACAAGGCCTTTGTCTACCAAGCTTCCTCTTCTCTAGGCTGAGCATCCTTAGAGCTTTCATCCTGTCTCACTAAGCATGCCTTCATATTCCCTCATTGTCCTAGATACCTCCCTCTAACTATACACAAGATATATCCTTCAAAAATACACATCCTCTATTGAATGTAGTTGTTTGGTCATTTTCAGTTATGTCCAACTCTTTGTGATCCCCATTTTGGGTTTTCTTGGCAGAAATACTGGAATGGTCTGCCTTTCCTTCTCCAGCTCATTTTACAGATGAGGAAACTAAGGCAAACAGGGCAAAGTGACTTGTCTAGGATCATACAGCTAGTATCTGAGGCTGGATTTGAAATTAGATCCTCCTGACTCCAGGCTCAGTGCTCGGTGCACTATGGTGCCACCAAGCTGCCTGAAAGATTTTTAAAAGTCCAGCCCATTATTTTACATATAGGGAAACTGAGGACCTGAGAGTAGAAGTCACTTATTCAGGGACACAAATGTAGCAAATGGCAGAGCCACACTTTGAAGCCAAGGCCTCTGACTCTCAATTCAGTGTTTTCTGTCAATCTTATCCTAGTGAAGTCCCATGGCCACCACAGTGATGGGGCATGAGAAACCTACTAGAGTAATCTGCCTCATATGAACGGATGCTAGAAGAAGTAAGTAGAACCAGGAGAACAATTTATACAATAAATCCCACACCATAAAAACAAACAACTTTAAAAACCATAAGAAATCTAATCAACACAACGACCAACCATGATTCCAAAGGACCAACAATGAATAGATACCTCCAAATAGAGAGACCATGGACTCAAGGTGCAGGATGTGACAGACATTTTTCTGTGTGCCCAATATGGAAATCTGTTTAACTTGACTGTGCATTACATTGCATTTGCAATAATTTGCAATCCTTTCTCTTTTTTTCCCTTTTCATTGAGAGGGAGGAGGAAGAGGAAAAAATTGTTTGCTTATTAAAAAACAATATAAAAATTTTAAATTTCATTTTACAGGATCATCTTATTCATCTCTGCTTCTTCCCCCAGTTGTCTCTCCCCATAGGGGGTACATAATCAGTAGTGGTGGTTGAATTAAAATAAATGAAAATGCAGTATGTAGAGCTTGCTCCCTACCTCTTTCTATCAATGGCATTTGCTGCTTTTAATTGCTTGGCAAATTGTCAGAGGCTGGCCCGTTACTGACTAACAGCTCAGCTAAGCTGTAACAAGAGAAGCAGGAATATTGAAGATGCTGAATGTTCCCTCTTCTTCCTTCTGTCCTCCATCCATGAAACACAAGAAGAAGGGTGGTGTATCAATCAAAGGATGCCACAAGCTGATCTAGGATTTCTCAGAAAAAAAAGTATAGGGACTATTGAACCCCAACAATGAAAATCAATGTCTTCCTTGCCACCTTCCAGGGAACTGCTCAGAAAGAGGGATTTCCAGCCAAGACATGGACATTCCCTAATGGGACAGCCCCACATGGCTGCATCCCTGACTCACGGTGTTCTCATGCTCTCTTTGATGTGAAAGGTACCTATTGTCTGCTGTGAGTAAAATCTTACCTACGGGGAAAAGCAACTTTTTGACTTTAAGACACATCATTAATCCTCTCTGAGACTAAACTGGAATTAATTATTCCATTATTCTGTTCAATTATCTGGAAAGTTCTTTCCTGCTCTGATATTCTATGTTCTAAGGTCCAGCTCTGATGTTTTGTTTCTAAAGTCCTTTCTAGTTCTTCACATTCTATATTTGAAGGTTCCTCTCAGCTCTGACATTCTCTGTTCTATGGTCCTTCCCATCCTGACATTCTATGTTCTAAGGTCCCTCCCATCCCTGACATTCTATATTTCAGAGTCCCTCCCAGTTCTGAAATTCTGTATTCTAAGATCTCTCCAACTTCTGGCATTCCATGTTCTAATGATGCTAATATTCTTTGTTCTAAGGTCCCTTCTAACCCTGACATTTTGCTTTAAGATACTGTCTAGGTCTGACATTGTGGGTTTTAAGGTCCCTTTCATCTCTAACACTCCATGTCTTAAAGTCTCTTCCAGCTCTAAATATTATGAAACTTGCGGATGGTCCAACTGGGAATACAAAGAAAAGGACGCAGAATAGAAGGTGAAATATGCTGGTGATAATAATATTAATAATAATAGGTAATCTTTTATAATGTTTTAAGGTTTACAACTGCTTTACAAGCATTATCTGATTTTATTCCCACAACAACTCTGGGAGTTGGATGCCATAATTATCTTCATCTAACAGATGAGGAAACTAAAAGAAACAGAGGTTAAATGATTTTCTCAGAGGCAATTGGCTATAAATGTCTGAAGCTGGATTTGAACTCAGGCTTTCCTGACTCAAAGTCCAGCATTCTCTCTCCCGGCTGATTGATAAGGCTCTAGATGTTACCTGAGAGAAAAGGAAGACTTGGGGGTGATGATAACACTTTTGTTGCTTCTTCTCAACTAGCAATGAAGACAGTTGCTCAAAGGCACCCCCACCTCCATCCCCATTCCAATGGGAAGGATTAAAAAGACTTTGTCAGGATTACAGCTGCCAATCAAGTTCAAGTGAATTTTTAAGAGCTTAATTTGTGGCACTGGGTTTCAAATAAAATCATCAAGTCCAGTCGATTAAGCTCATTAAGCCCTGGCGGACTGGCTGGTGTTCGGGTGCTACTATCAGATTCGGAGACATGAGAATTAATTAGGCTTCTGTTATCCTTTGTCTGGATTAGCAGGCGCAGGCCCAGAGGCCTGATGATTCCTTAAGAGAGGAGTCTGATAATCTCTTTAGCAGGGCCGCTGGGACAGGGGGAGCCTGGAGAGATTTCTCAGGGATCAAACAACACAAAACAGGGATGTCCTTTGATTGAGTAGGGTGTCCAAGTCTGGAGCATGGGGAAGAGCAGCTTGGACATGTGCATAATGTTTCCTGGAAAGCTATAGGGCTATAGAGTTGATTTGGGAGAAGGAAATTGGGAATGTAAAACAGCAGAAGGATGTCATGAGAATGAATACTGGACTTGGAACACTCCACCTCTGACACTTCTCAGTATTTTTTAGAGAGTATTTACTCTCTAAATTTTGATTTATTCATCTGTGAAATGGGGACAATAATACTTGCACTATTTACCTTGTTATTGATGCGAGGAAAGCTTTTTGCAAATCTTAATGTACCATAGAAACATGAGTTATTAATTAGTCAAAACTGTCACTAGTAATTCTGGTGCCCAGAGCACACAATGCAAAAATGCTTCTGGAGTGAGCAGTTTGAATTGCGCTGGCAAATAGGAGTTTTCTTGGTGAAGAGTGGAAGGATAGACCCGACTAGGTAGAAGCTCACCTTGGGTTCATGATGACCACCATCAGAGGAAGCTTGCTTACTCTAGAGCTTCCTGTGAGATACTATGCCCACATGTAACATTATGTTGAGAAAGGGTGGGGCTCCAGTGTTTATCTATCCTACTTTAAAGTAATTATCCTTCATTTAGTTAGAGTATTGTTTGAATCATCAGTGAAAACCGGAGTGTGAACAGGGCCTGTACACCACTTTGAGTAAATCAAAGCCTTAAGTGAAAGTCTTGGTCAGAGCCAGAAGAATTTGTATGAAAAGGAGGGGCTATCTAAAAATTAGAAGGTTATTCTGAGGGGTCCGAAAGCAGGGAGCAAAGAGTGGAGTAATACAGAGCTAAGACAATAAGAGGTAGCTAAGGGAGAATCAACGAAATCAGGAAAAGAAGCTGTGGCAGAGAAAGGAGATATGAAGGAGGGTCATAGGCCCTAAAGGCAGGTCAGAGCAGAAGATCAGGCTTCCACCACCAGTGCTGGCTACATAATCAGAGTCTGAAGGAAACATCATAATAAAGATCTGCTCTTTCCATAACTTCCCCTCCAGGTGCCTTCTTACCCAAAGACATTGTAATATAATCTGCTTCATGATACACATTTCTAGTCCCCAGAATCTTAGCTCAACTACAAAGAGGCCAGGGATTCATTAGATATAGAACTAAATGGAAAGTGGAGCAGAAAGCCCAGCCCCTGCCTAAATGTTAGGAAGTTCCCTAACTGTGAGCGGTCTCAACTTTTTGTCTAAAACAAACTTCTTAAAATCACAGAGGATGAAACCACAGGGAACTTACACGTTATTAGACATCACATAAGTATGTCCAAACATATAGCCAAAGCTCTGGGACAGGCTGAGGTGCTCTAAGATCTGGCACACTCCTCAGAGAAGGGGAGGACTGTTATGTTAGCAAGTATATGCTACATGCGTCAAGTAATATTTGGGCTCTCCATGTATTATTTCTCTTTTACTGTATAACTGACTCAAGTAAGGTCCATGACAGCTTCAGCTGATAACTCTCTCTGCTGCTCCTTATATCTCTGACCAAGGGGTTCAAGTTTGAGTTCAAAAGGAAATCCACTGTCTGTTCATGCTAAAGGAGGAAAATACATCTTAAGTTTATACTCACTGTTAGCTATTCTCCATCAAACAATAGTTGCACAAAAAACTATCACAATACTAAGTAGTGAGCAAATGTATTTATCCAAGCAAAAGAGCAAATAGAAGTTGAAGCTCTACAGATTAAAATACCCCAGAACAAACATAAAAATAAAAAATGCTCTTTAGTTGGAAGCAAGGTAAGATTTCAACTCAGACCAAGAAAAAGAACGATTTCATACTGAGAAACTCTTCTCTCAGCATCTTCTGGAATTACACACCTGGAATTCAGAAATATGATGTTCCAGTAAGTTTTTGGAGGTCTTGGGACCAGCTTTGGTTTCAGCAGAGTAATCATCCTGAGAATATCCAGGGATCAAGTCCAGAGTCTTTATTGTCTCCTTCACAGTCTGTCTCTTTGCCTGGGGCTCAGCTAGCTTCCTGGAGGACCTTCAGACGGGACTTTGTCTCAGTGGAGAAATGCAGGAGGATACACCAGCCACCCCGAGGCTGATCAGAGATGGAAAGTCTCTCTCCCAGTCCTTGTTGACTCTTATATGCTCTATTATAATTACATCATCATAGGTGTCAAGCTTGTAGAACTATACTAAGTACTAAGCAAATGTAAACTAGAGAATCATTATCTTACTTCCACTGAGTTAACACCTTAGTCATACTGAACTCAATGTTAAACTAGATAACTGTTGTCTTATCGATTCCTCTGAGTTAACATCTTCTTTCAAGTATACTTCTCCAGAGTTCTGCTCTTTACAGTGAGGGAGCTCAGCTTCCCTATAAGACTGCAGTCCACCAAAGTCTTTCTCAATTGCCTCTCTTCCAGGTCCTTTTCTCACATCTTCCCTAAGATTGTCTGGAACTACTCGACTAAACGTTTTATACAAAGTGTCCTGTTCAGCATTCTCTCTACCAATTAGAAATCACATCTTGCTCTGCCATCAGCAGCAACCTATAAAACCTCCTCTAGGCTTGGATAGACACCAAGTTACATTCCTATTTAAATTAATTATCCCTGTTAACTAGTTGCTAAGTTCAGTTATTTTTAACCTGCCAAAATAGTACGTAGCCGACAGAGCCAATATCATCTAAATTTCAGTGCCCTAGGACAGAGGCCCTGTCACCCTGCCCTAGTTAAGGCTATGATGTGATTGTTATTATTTGTAAACAAGATAGCCAGAGGGGTAGAGTACCAAGTGACAACCTAAGGTAGAATTAAAAAGTAGGTTACAATGAAACATATATTTTTTAAATACAGAGAAGAGAACCCTGGGGAAAATATAAGCAGGGAGGTTTTATTATTATTACATTAAATTTAATATAGATTAAAAAATAAACAATTAGTTCATGGCTTTGAATACCTTTGTATGTTCTTATTTGTATATCACAATGGACATGTTTATTAAGTTCAAAATAAGAACAAAAAGAAAAAAATAGAAAAGATTTATCTGTGAACCCACCTTGAATAGCATTTCAGGATCCGAGTTGGCTTTGGCTCCCTACATCTGTATCAGTAGTTCTCAAGTATCTTTATACTATTTAAAAATATTGAGTATCTGCCCCAAAAGGTTTTGTTTATATTGGTATATTTATAAATATTTGCTATAGTGGAAAAAAACTAACTTTGAATTTGTGGACTCTCTGAAAGGGTTTCAGAAACCCCCAGGATTCTCTGAACCACACTTTGAGAACTGTGGGTCTATATGAACACTTTTCCTACTGTGTCCTATCCTGGGTTAATTTTCTCCCCACCTAAATATCCCCCCCCCCAGATACAATATGCTATCATAGAAAGATGTGATAGGGATCCACAGGGGGAAAGAAGCAGATCCCAAGCTGTCAGCTTCAATTCTTTTAAAAAGTAGTCATATTTTTCCAAGCTAACTTAGCTATATAGCCAAATGGAGTATTCTTCCCATTTTAAGATGAGGAAACTGAGGCTCAAAGTGTTAAAAGTAATGTGCTCAGGATCACTAATCACTGTTTGTAATAGTGCCAGAAACTGGTTCTGAGACCAAGGCTCTTTTCCACTCCACTCCATGAAGAAATTTAGCCTTGTTTCATACTGAAAAAGCTGCCACTTGTAGTAGGTTGGGAAGTAATAAGAATGGCCATTTCTATCCTGCTTTGAGGCTACACCATCTCACAGTTGGCAAGGAATTCAGAGGCCTTTCTCCAAATGCAAACAGGAGCCTGTGCAATCACACCCCGACTAAGCTGTTGTCCAAGCTTTGCTTACAAATCTTGAGTTTGGGGAGTGGGGTGTCCTTCCAACTTCCTGGGCATCCATTTCCCTTGGGAGCAGCTTTGATTGTTAGGAAGATTTCCCCTATTTGAGCTAAAACTACTTTTGCTCTTAGTTCTTATCTCGAGTCCACAGAGAATCCATCTAAATCCTCTACCCCATGAAAGCTCCTCATTTCCCCTCCAAGTCTTCTCTCCTGGCTAAACACGCCCTCCCCAACTCCTTCACCCAGTGCTGGATGAGCATGATCCTGAGGCCATTCTGATCATTCTCCTCCACTTGCTCTCCAAATGGTCGGGATTCTTTCTAATATGAGGATTCCAGGATGAACACAATGAACACTCCACACAGGGTCTGAGCGTGGCCGAGTATGGCAGGATTGCGGTTTATAAAGAAAAAATTGCAAAACTCTTTTCTCACATCAAACCTATGGAGGTAGCTAAGACAGACATTATCATCCTGTTTTATAAATGGGGAAACTGAGGCCCCTTCATCAGAGAGATGAAATGTTGCACTAATCCCAGAACTAGAGAATGACAAAGCTGTACTCCGCCTCAGGTCTCCATCCAGGATTCTCTAACCCATTTTGCCTCCCTAAGCATCACATTGTGTCACATATTTTAGAGAGAAGAAACATTCTAAGCATCAGCACCTCATCTTGAGTGAGCAGGTTTCTGTGAAACTCAGTTCAGGCATCCTTTGCCTAAATGAATCTCCTACTGTCACACACGAAGCAAGTCACCTCTTGGATGAGCACCACAGTCCAGAGCTTTCATGAACTGTCAGAAGCTGCTGCCCTCCTTTCCTCACTTGTCCTGCCACAGAAGCCTTGGATTCTCATTCTCGTGCCCCCTTTCCCAGCCCCCCTTCCTGAGCTGCCTTTTCATGTGCCCCCACAGCTTGCGGGAGCCGTGCCAGGAACTGAGCAAGCTCTGAAACAGCAGGGAGGCCTCCCTCCCGGGAGCTCTCCCTTCTTACCTCCCACACCACCACTGCAGCCAAAGAAGAGAGCTTTGATGAAATTTTAAAACCACATTCATATTTCAGAAGGAGGCGATGGATCAAGGAAGAGGCAAGCACGGAGATGGAAGCTCCCTTGACTCCTATCCTGAAACCAGCCTCGTAGCCAAAAAAATGCCCAGGCAAGAAGGCTTTGCTTTTGGAGTAATTGTAGAATGTCAGAGCTGGAGTGGGGGTGGGGGGTTACTGAGAACACAGAATGTCAGTGCTGAGAGTAGTCTTGGAGCGTGAAATGTCAGGACCAGAGGGGACTTTGGAGGACAGAAGGATGTCAGAGCTGAAAAGAAGCTCGGAACCAGAATGCCAGAGCTGGGAGGGACCTGGAGACATTGAATGTCTGGGAAGGGCCTCCAGATTCAGCATGTCAGAGCAGGTGGGATCTTAGAACAGACAATGTCAGTTGAAAGGGGCCTTAGAACATGAAATGCCAGAGCCAGAGAAACTCTAGAACATAAAATGTTGTCATCATTGAGAGAGATCTCGCATCATAGAATTTCAGAACCAGGAAGGACTTTGAATATAAAATGTCAGATCTACGAGAAAATTGGGAACATTGAACGTGAGATCTGGGTTGGAGCAGGGCAGAGTACAGCAGTATTAGAACACCGAACATCAGAACTGGGCAGGACATGACAGCATAGAATGTCAGAGCTGGGAGAGATCTGGGAACATAAAATGTCAGAGTCGGGAAGAGCCTTAGAATGTTGAAGCTCAGAGCAACCTTAGAGAAAAGAATGTCGAAACTAGGGAGGATCCTAGAAAACAGAATGGCAGAGCTAGAGGAAACTTTAGTGATAAAAATTATGTCAGAGCTGGGAAAAGCCTTGGGACATAGAATGTCAGAGCCGGGAGGAACACTAGAATATAGCAGGAAGGGGCGCCCCAGATGTCATTCCTTTTACAAATGAGAAAACTTGTGTCTCAGAAAAGGAAATGATTTGAATAAGGTCATACTACTAGTAAGTTTCAGGACCTGGGCTAACTCTTCTAATATTCTTTCCTTCAAACTGCAGATGGGCAAGAAGATTTAGACCAGGGGTCCTCAAACTATGGCCCACGGGCCAGATGCGGCAGCTGAGGACAATTATCCTCCTCACCCAGGGCTATGAAGTTTCTTTATTTAAAGGCCCACAAAACAAAGTTTTTGTTTTTACTATAGTCCGGCCCTCCAACAGTCTAAGGGACAGTGAACTGGCCCCCTATTTTAAAAGTTTGAGGATCCCTGAATTTTATTTTAGATGATAAAAATTATGTCAGAGCTGGGAAGAACCTTGGGACATAGAATGTCAGAGCTGGGAGGGACACTGGAACATAGCTGGAAGGGGACCCCTAGATATCTAATTCAATGACTTCCTTTTACAAATGAGAAAATCTGTGTCTCAGAAAAGGGAGAGTGATTTGAATAAGGTCACAGGACTAGTAAGTTTCAGGACTTGGGCTAGTTCTTCTAATATTCTTTTCCTCAAACTGCAGGTAGGCAAGAAGATTCAACTATATTGGTTGAATTGTGGCAAGGACTCCAACAGGACTGTGAGGGGAAGCAGTGATGGAACTAGAATGCCAAGAAAGAGTTGCTTGGACCTCCTAATCACAAAGAGCATTCAAAAGGAAGCCAGAGAATCTTGATCTTAGGCTCTTCTTTCAGCATCCCCTTTTCCTCTTTTTATCCCATGTGCCATTGCCCAGGGCTCTGAGTTGGCATCTCCTCCCAGTTAAAGTGGAGAGGAGTCAGTGTGTCATGATGGAAAGAGAGCCAGTCTTGAAGTTAAAAGTGCTAGGTTTGATTCCTAGTTTTAAAATGTGCTTTCTGCGTGACATTGGGCAGGTCATAAATTGTGAAGTTAATGTAGCTGTAAATCTTTTAATGCATCTGTGGTTTGGTAATTCCATCAATTAAGGTAGATCTTCCATTGATCCAGATTTTACAAGACTGTTTCAATTTGTACAATTTCTTTATGTTGCCTCTCATAAATCCAACAGATAATCTACCCAATGTTCTAGGTATTCCTCTTGGACTCTGGTCACTTTGTAGGTATCTCTGCTAGGACAATATCTCCAAAAGAAAAAAGAAACAAGAAAGTATCTGTGGCAGTTCTTTTTGTGGTGGAGGAAAATGGGAAACGAAGGGGATGCCCATCAATTGGGGAACAGCCAAATAAGTATATGTAACAGAACATCATTGTTCTATAAGAAATGATGAAAGGGATGATTACAGAGAAACCTAGAAATTCTTACATGAACTGATGCAAAATGAATTGAACAGAATCAGGAGAACATTTCGTACAATAACTATGATGTTGTAAAAAGAAATAACTGTGAAAATCTTAAAAATTCTTCTCTATATAATGACACAATCCCAGAGGACCAATGGAGTCAGGGTACAGATTCAGACATATATATATATATATATATATATGAATTGAACATGGCTAAAAAGTGATTTTTCTCCCTTGACTTTGCATATTTGTTACAAGGATTTGAGTTTTGTTTTTCCCAACGAGGATGAAAGAGGTCAGATCAATAAACTCTTTCATGGCAGAGATTGTTTTTTGCCCCTTATTGTGCCTAACATATATTTAAATACTTAATACATGTTGACTGATTGAGAGTTAATTGAAAAAACAATTTAATTTAAAAACATCTTCTATGTACCAAGGAAGCCCTCAGACTGTTCACCTATCACTCCAGGTGTTGTTAACAGAGCACCTAGCACATAGTAGGCATTTAATAAATATTGAATGATTAATCCCTCACTTGCTGTATAAATAGATCACTTAGTTTTTCAATCACATGTTTCTTAGACTATCTTTTACTATACTTCTTAGATGCCAGCTGGTATATTACTGATAATATACTACAACCTATTCACAGCCACCATGGTTCTCTTTGTTGCCCATGAGGTCATTTGAAGTTTTGTTTATTCCCATACTCTGTAGAGAGCCAGAACTCAGTATGGTGCTTATAGTTAAGTACTTATTCAATGTGAGATGATTCTCTATGGTGATGTAATGGTTGCTCATGCTCAGGATGCTGTAGTGATGTAATCATACTGAGATATTTAAGGGAGTCTCAGACACAAAAAGCTCTCTCAGCCACAGACACAGAGAAGACTTCAGACTTCAGACTCCAGATTCCAGTCTCCTGACGCCATCTTTGACCATCCTCATGCCCCCCCTGCCTCTTTCACTCCTCCAATAAGACCAAGGACTCGGACTGATCCCAAAGTCCTCCAGAGAGCTAGTCCGGACATTACAATACTCTAGCGTTACAATATTCACAGCTATAGCACATTTCTGAAAGAGTGCTAGTTGGGGAAGGAGGGTTAATAAAAATGAATTTTTGTGTTGTTATGGTGCTTAAAATTGTTAAAAAGGACTGTTCAAGTTCTTAAATGTAATTGATCCCTATCTTTTGCTCCTATTCGACTTTGGGCACAGTTTATTGCCACCTTGCAGTATCTGTCCAACTAATGGACTGATGTATTGATGGATGGGCTGAGTAGACCACCCATTTAGTTGTATGGCATGCTTTGGAAAATAGGAATTTTCCAATCATTTGGCTTTTCCTGTGTGGATTGCTAGGCTGAGCTCTTTGGAATAGCTATAAATGTCATTGAAGAAGTTCTATAGTATTCTCAGGCTTGATGCAATAAGAGTAATATCACCTATAATCTATAATAGTTTTTTGAAATATCATTTTTATTAAAGGTTTTTATTTTCAAAACATATGCATAAATAATTTTTCTTTTCCTTTTTTAAATTTTTATTGAAGCTTTTTATTTTCAAAACATATGCAAGGATAATTTTTCACCACTGACTCTTGCAAAACCTTGTATTCCAATTTCCCCCTTTCCCTCCCACCTTGGCAAGTAATCCAATATGTGTTAAACATCAACTTATAATAGAGAACTTTGGCATCTACAGAGAATTCTTGGTCCATTTGGACACTGAAAATGCCTTAAGTGAGCGTGCTGATTTCCCATGTCTCATTTAAAGTTATAATCAAAAGATTATTGAATAGTTTATATTCACATAACATGTAAGATTTTACAGAAATTATCTCATTTGTTTTTCATAATTTTGAGGTACAAATATTATCCTAGTTTTATAGCTAGGGAAACTGAGGCTAGTAGCTTTTCTATGGTCAAAAGACTAGTAAATGTCAGAGGCAGGTCCCAGCCCCTGCTGCTCCAACTGCAGGACTCTCCAATAAGTCATGCAGCTAGAGTTTTCAAGAAATCTTATGTAATTTTAATATGTGCATAAGAAATAAGAGGAGAACCTTTAGGTCTAAGTTTTATTCTACCAAGTGGAGTGCTTTTTTATAATTAAGAAGCATTTGCAAAATGGGTATAGGATCTTAGACTGAGAGGGAAAAAGGGCCTTAGAGAAATTTTAGTCCAACATCCTCTTTTTACAGGTGAGCAAACTTAGGCCCACCTAGAGTAAGTGACTTGGCCACATTCCCACAGGTAGCAAAAGTTAAAAGTAGGATCTGAACTCAGGCCCTCTGACTTGAGAGCCATTATTTTTCACTATACCATGGGATCTCCCTGACTCTGAGACAGGATTACAGTGAGGAAACTTCACTGAAAAGGGAAAATGCTGTCCAAAATATTAGTAATATGACAGTGACCCCCTCTCAGGAGAATCGGCACTTTGGGGGACATCAACATCATCTACATTCAAGGGAATAATGAAAAACAAGTAGCAGGGCAATACTTTGAGGCAAGAGTTTCTTCCTGGCATTTCCTCAAATCACATCATGTAGGCAGCTGTCTACATTGCCTGGTTATAAAATTGACCCTGATATCACTACTCAAGGAGCATGGGAGCTTCTCTGTTATGTATAACCCTAGCAATGCAATCCCATACTCCCTTCTCCTATTGTTAGCTTTAGACTCTCAAATAGGCCTTTCAGATGATGGATCAGAGTTTTAGAAAATGGACCATATCAGAAATGTTGCTGGGGCTGTCTCTGAAAAGCTTCTCATCACGGACTCAGCCCTTACTGGAAATCACTTGACACTAGAGAGAGAACAAATAAAGCCATAGCACACAAGGCTCTTAGGGAAAGGAATGAACAAATATAATACACTACTTCCTCAGCTCCTTCCTACATCAGTCCCCTGGGGAAGAAACACAGAAACAAGTTCACATGGGGAAAGCTTCTTTTAAGGAAACAGAGCAATGAAACCACAGCCTTTCTGTGGCTCAGAGGCCCTTCTGGGTCCGCCTTTCATTCTTTGAACAATCAAGCTGCCAGTGAAGAGACCTTGCCAAGCCTTAAACAAACTCACTAAAGGTGCCTCCTGCTCTGCCAGAAGAAGGTGAGTTCCCTCCAGTGTTTTCCCTAGCTTTAGTGGTGACCAAGTTGGCTACTTCCCCTAGCCGTGGTGCTGATGGTTCTCAACTACCTGTATTAACATTCCATCTCCTGACCTCATTCCCATGGGAATTCAGCCCAGTTTTGTCCTCATTGTCATAATAGAAGAATTGAATCTAAAGCAGGAAGAGATTTTGGAGATAATTCCTTCAGTCCTTTCATTTTACTGAACCCCAAAGAAGAGAAATTGCTTGCTCAAAATCACACAAGAAGTAAATAGCAAATTGAGAATTTCAACCACATTTTTGGGTTCCATCATGCTACCTCTTCATTAAAAAAAAAAAAAAATCTAGGAGAGACAGCTAGGTGGAACAGTGGGTAGAGAACCAGCCCGGAAGTCAGGAGGACCTGAGTTCAAATGTGACCTCAGACACTTAACACTTCCTAGCTGTGTGACCCTGGGCAAGTCACTTAACCTTAATTGCCTCAGGAAAAAAAATCTACTACATACAGGGGCATATTTGGGAGCTAAAGAGATAAATTGGCCCTACACTCTGCCCTCAAGGAGGATAGAGTTGAATAAGGAAGATATAAGCAGATAATTAACCATCTAAAGAAGTAGATGCTGGGGCAGCTAGGTGGCTCAATGGATAGAGCACCAGCCTTGAAATCAGGAGGACCTGAGTTCAAATCTGATCTCACACACTTAATGCTTCCTAGCTGTGTGATCCTGGGCAAGTCTCTTAACCCCAATTGCCTCAGCAAAAAGAAGTAGGTACTAAGTGACAAATGAATTGTAGAGATGAGTAACTCTGATCTAAGGTCAAAGAGGAGTCAGAGATAGTGTAGAAGAGTCCATCTCCCTCTTCTGGCTAAACTGTTTCTCATCTCATGAGCACCTGGGAATTCACCCTCTATTATCTTCCAGGGTCAGGGGAGGTCGTGAGTGATTAAGGCTTCCATGGGGAAACTGAGATACAAATAAGTCCCAACCTCCTTCTGTCTCTAGTTTCTGATATCAGAAACTAGAAACAGAACATATAGTGGAACAAAGGAATATGAAATCTCTACACCCAAGGTCTTTCCAATTGAACCCCAATGACCATCTGCCTGAATTTCAGAAAGAAATGATGTAGGGGAAGAGATAACTTTTTAATCTTTCTCCCTGCCCTTCCCATTTTTCTCCTAGTCTTCATATACTCTATTCCTTTGTCCTCTTTCTTTCTTATGCCTTTCCTTCCTCTCTGTATTTTTCTAATCTCCTTTTCTCTTTCTTTTCTCTACCTCCTTTCTTTGTTCCTACCCACTCCCTCCTTTTCAAGCTCTTTGGAATCTCTCTCCTTCCTTCTCTCTTTATTCTCATCCCCTATTCCTCCTCTCTCTTCTCTCTCTTCTCATTCTCTCATCTTAAAAAACAAACAAACCTCCCTCACCTCTCCGACATGCGCTACAGAACACAGATCAGCAAAGGGGGACAGGGAGAGGGGGCTGTCATGGAAAGCACAGGTGAGTGATGGTGCAATCCCACAGAATGATTACTTCTCCAAGAGGCTTCCTCACTGCACCTGGGGTCCTGGGAAACAGGGAGTGTATATAGTATAGGATCCTAATATGGTGAATTTTCTGGGGGGTAGTTAGTCATAATTTCAAGAAAATAAGGTGCATTTTAATGAGGCGTTGCAAAATGTGCAAAAAAAAATCCTTTGTTTTACCAAGTATCTCAACTTTTCTTTAGTAAACTAGATCACTGCATGTATTGATTGCTCATATCCAGTGAAAAGAAAACCTTGAGGTCTGGGAGAGGTCTGTGGCTGGAGGTGGGACTCTGCCAATGTCCAGCTTGGGTCAGGTCTATAATCGTGAAGGAGTATCAAGCTCAGAGCTCCCAGCTAAACTTCATGACTTTGACATCATAGCCCACAGCAGGACAGTGGGGGAATGAGCTATAGCATCCCTGGCCCCTTTTCCCTAGAGTCTCTGAAAAACCCTTCTTCTTCCCTCCTGTTCAGCTCCATTCTCCTTATCGCCCTCCCCTCACCCACAAACCTGGATGACAGAAATTGCACTAGGTAAATTCATCAGTGCCCATTCTCTGAAGCATCTTCTCTGGGGCACTAATAATAACTCACTGGTTGGGAGACTCAGAATAGACAAAGGGAGATGGATGGGCCAGAAGAGGCTGGGGAATATTGGCTCCAGGCCACGGTTCCTTGGAACTAACTCTTCCACCTATATCCCTTGCCCTTCAGATGCCAATTGATTGAGAAGAGGGAGAAAGGCCCTCAATAAGACACCCATCCCGAACTTGGATCTCCTCACAGGGAGGGCTGATGGTGGAATGGAGAAGTGAGGGAGGGGGTGCAGGGAAGGAGTTGGAGGGAAGTTCTAAACTCAGAGTTAAGAAACCTAGTTTGAGCCTTGACTTTGCAACTCACTTGTCTAATAACTTTGGATAAATCATTTCCCCTGTCTGAGCTTCAAGATAGCTGACAGAGATAATATTTAAGGGAAAGAGAGACTGTCAAGTCCCCCTTCCTAAGAAACAATCCTGTTTCTTCCAATCGTTCCCTCCCTTGTCACCCTCTTCTCCCAACCCACCCATTCAACGCCACCATGCTGCCCTTAATTCTTTCCTCCAACCAAAGTAGTGTCTACTGAAGCCAGAGCTCCCACAAAACTAGATGCTCCCTCTAGTGGACAGAGGGGACTCTTTCAGAATCCCTACCCTCATTTCTGGGGAAACAGGGTTTCCTGTCCCCCTCAAAGCTCCCAAGATGCTTCTTTCCATCATTAGCATTAGCTCTTCTGGAAGAGAACCAAGTCAAAAGCTGTTCCTAGAGCCCCAGACAGGACTGACCCTACTCTCAGGTAGGCAGGTCTTCCCACCCCTATTCCCAAAGGGTCTCCCCACTCCTTAGGGACCTCCTGAAGAGCTACAAGATTAAAGAGACATTACAATAGAGTAGGAACATTAGACTCCAGTTCCAGGTGGCTTGGGGGCTTGGGTGACCTTGGGTAACTCTCCTTGCCCTGAGCCTCAACGGGGAAATGAGGGGGTTTGAGTCGATGATCTCTAATGCCTCTTGCAGCTCAAAGATTCTAGACTGATGATATGAAATCAGATTAAGGGCCCTCTCCTCCCCCCATATCCCCCTGCTATCCTCCATTCTGTAGCCTGAGAATAGGAAGCTCTTCAGGTCAAAGAAAACCGGAGCCCAAGGCCCTGGAGAGGCAGGTTGTCTTGGTAGCAGAAAATCCTTGGCAGTCCTCAAGTGGATGTGCTGTGTTTATGTGTTAGAAGGGGTTGTAGATGTGTGAGGAGGAGGGGCTGCCGAAGGGCAGTGAAACCCCCCCTCACAGTGCGGAGCTGCAATAGTCACTCTGGGGAGTTGCCAAGACTAAATGAGATTGAGTTGTGCTGAGATTGTCTGTAATCCTTTCAGACCAGGTGGCCCAGGCAAAGCCAAGCCTCTGGACAGCACCTCCTCAGAAATTCAATCAGCCTTCATTCACTCACCCATGGACTCCCACACCAAAGCCCTTCCTCTCCCCATCCCCCTGCTAGTGCACTCTCGCTCTCTCTCTCTCTCTCTGCCTCTTTCTCTCTCTCTTTCCTTCCCCCCTCTCCCTTTCTCTCTCCCTCTTCTTCTTCCTCTCTCCCTCTTCCACACACAAACTACCTTGCATGTAACTACTTCGCATACATTTGAATGTATTAATTCTATATTTATGTTGTATATTCTTATATACGTACTTGTTGTCTCTCCCATTAGAATATAAAACTCCTTGAGAGAAAGGATTATTTTATTCTCTGCACTTAAGTTACCAACGTCTAGCACAGTGGGCAGGATATAGTGGGAGCTTACTAAATACTTAACTGATTGATCAATAGATTTTCATACAATCTTTAAATACACACACGTGTCTGTTTCATTCATATACACAATATAATACTCACACAATCCAGTATGCTTATATACACACATATATGGGACCTTAAGATACTCCCACAGAATTACAAGTGCACATACACACACACACACACACACACACACACACTGGTTTTGTTGATTTACTTTTTTTTCCTCTTTTTAAAGATCAATTATATATAAGTGATGGTCTGCTGGGTAGAGGATGAAGGAAGGATACATTCAGAAATGAAGATGATGTAAAAAGAGTATTTCAATAAAAATGAGATTTTAAAAAGAAAAACAATAAATGCTTTGTGCACACTCCTTCACACAGAAACTATAGATTTGAAATTTGGAAAACCTGAGTTCAAATTCTGCCTCAGACACTTTAACCTGAGCAAGTCCTGTAAACCTGTCAGGATCAGAGATTCTGTTTCCTCTTCTCAAAATGGGGAGAATGATGGCATCTACCGCAGAGCTGGGGAAGGGCCAAATGAAATACATGTGATTCACTCTGCAAACTTTCAAGCACAAGGTAACTGTGAGCTATTATATAAGGGATCCCCACCCAAACATACAAACAATCTCCTACAGCCGCCCCCCACGCACCCCATGTCCAAACACAGACCTACACAACACCCTAGCACAGACACATTCCCATTGCCATCAGTGTCTCTATGTTCGCAGATGCAGAGGTAGAGACGGGTGCACTTGTGTAGACACACACAGACGTCCACAGATGTGCACACCCTTGCACACACAAGCCTGAAACACGCACATGCACAGGCTGGGTAGCTACTCCTGCTTCTCCACCTGCTCCAAATTCAGCAGGAATTAGAGGGACTCCGAAAGTAGCCCCCTCCTCGCTCCCCGTCTCCTCCCGGGAAATCAAACCTATCTAATCCTGGCCTGAACAAACACCTCCCCGAAGCACAAAGCTGATATAAAAAACAGAGTTCGATGTCAATAACCATCTTTCCCTCTCTCAGCCCAGGAGGAGAGACAGAAGCGGGGAGAGGCAGAAGGAGAGGAGAGAGAGACAGAGTCAGACAGAAACAGAGACAGACAGAGAGACAGAGAGAGGCAATGAGAGAGACAGAGAGGCAGAGAGAGATAGAGACAGACAGAAAGAGAGAATGTGAGGACAGAAAAAAGGGTTAATTAAGGCCTCCATCTTGGGATAAATTTAATCCAGAGCTCTGGGGTTAGCCCATTGCCAGGTCCCCTCTTATTCTATTTCCCTGTAGCCAGTAAGGCCTGGGGAGGCAGGCTCCCTTCCAGCCCCAGCAGCCACAGGGATGGCAGCAAGGGGAGAGACACCCTGAAGGAGTCAGTCCAGGACAGAGAAACAAGAGAGCTAAAGAAAGCAAAATTAATTTAAAGCAAAATATTTGGTGGGGGTGGAGGAAAATCTGCCAAATCCTTCCCAGTGACTGGAAAAAACAAGAGAGATTCATTGAGCTGGTTTTTGTGTTCCCTAAGAAATATTTCCTTCTTTCACTCCTGTCTCCTTCCTCTATTGTGCCTCCTCTTTCTTCCATCCCAAGGAGCCCCAGGGCTGGGCCTTTGGAAGCACAGAGAACTTCCTTGACGGACATGGTGAATGAGTGGGGATCAGGACCCTTCCTGGGAGCTGCTGTGACTGGGGTCTCTCTCCCTGGATTGCAGTTTCCTCATCTGTAAAAGGAGAGGTGCAGCCTGGATAAGAAGAGCCATACTTTGATCACACTTTGAAGGTTCCCATATGACTGTCTTCCCACCAATAAGGAAAGCAGATAGTGAGAGCATCATTATTTTCATCTGTTACAGGGGATTCAGAGATCAAGTGTCAAATGGGCCCATAAGGACGGATCCTGGGGCTCTCAAGTCGAAGGGGTAGATCTTTTCCAAATCAAACCCCCTGCTCCCTGGGATGATCTCCAAAGTCCTTTCCAGCTATAACTAGTGGGACTGTCGTTATCGTTATGGGAGAAGGAATTAGGCTCGCATTACCTCTAAGTTCCCTTCCTACTCTGGGATTCATTCTATCCTCTTGTGATTCTTTGCCCAGGAAACGGTGATGGAGAAAGTACTGCACAGTGTGAAAAGGAAATCCCAGTATCCCTCCAGGTCTCTGCTTTCCCAAGAGTTTGGACTCAATCGTTGCTAAGACCCCATTTTATATTTAAATCTCATGATAATTTGATTAGGAATTTTCTCGGGAGAAAAGAAAAGAATACTGGGATAGGAAGAATATCGGAGAAGTACAATGGGATATAGAAGATTGGACTTGGTGTCAGGAAGACTGGGCTCAGATCCTATTTTAGATATTTCTGAGCTGCATGACTCTGGACAAGTGGTTATATTTCACGAGGCCTCATTTTTTTAATCTATAAAACTGAGTAGGTTGGATTCAGTGATTTCTAGGCCCTTTTCAGTTCTGAAATGATCATGCTCATGTTCATTAAATTTGATCATACCAGGCCCTAAAAGACCTATCTTTATTTGCTATTTATTCCTTATCTCGGTTCCATCATCACCATCACGAACATCATCATCATCATCATCATCACCATCATTACCAGCAGCAGCAGCTATAGCCCAGCTTCTCAAACTGTGGTTCATGACCCCATATGGGTCCTTATAATTGAATGTGGGGCATATAAAATTATGACTTATTATCAATAAGTGTTTGATTTGTATTCCTATTTTATATGCCTGGGGTCACATAAAAATTTCTTGGGTGAAAAGGGATTATGAGTGGGAAAAGTTTAAGAAGTCCTGATCCCTTGTTCTTTAAGCTTGGAAAAACATTTTACAAATACTAATTTACTACTTTACTATTTACTAATTTTTACTATTTTTACTATTTTACTATTTACTAATCCAAATTACTAATTACAAATAATAATCCTAATTAGTTTTTACAAATACTACTTCCATTTATACTGAGAATAACCCTGAAAGGCAGGTGCTATTATTAATCTCATTCTATAATTGAGAATAGTGAGGCATCCAGAGGTAAAGTGACTTATCACAGATTTAGCAACTGTTTGAGGCTGAATTTGGACTCAGATCTTCAGGACTCCAGGCCAAGGACTCTTTCTGCTTTGCCACCTGGCTGCCTCATCTGTTCCTAGCTGACTTTCATTAAGAACCCCAGCACTGGAGCAATATGAAGAGAAGGGAGTCAGAGAGTGTGACCTGTAAAACAACAGGGGAAAACAGGCAGGTCCCAGGAAAGACACTGCAGATGAACTTAGGTGGGGAAAAGGAGAAACCCAGTTTCCTCAGTCCTGCCTCTTTCCCTCTTCCATGGCCAGCCTTCCTCTCCAACCTTCTCTGCAGGTACATTCTGGCAGAGGAAACCAAGAGAAATGTTTCAATAAAAAAAACACCTGCTGGGGTTGGGGGACTGGGGATCCAGAGAGGAAAGGGAATAAGTCCCCAACCTTGATATATAGAGATAAAGGGTCTAGCTTCCAGGGCTCACACAATAAGGTGCAAGACATGGATATGACCTATCCAAATTAGCCTCACTCTATGCCCTCCCCAGCTAGAGACCTGGGCTCAAATCTGAGCAGTGCCACCTTCATTGTCCCTCTGCCTTCTGGTGGGTCTCCTTATCCCTAGCAGGGACTGCCCGCCACAACATCTGCCATTCCATCCTCCCAAACCTCACATTAATTATGAAGAATGAGCCATGATTTCAGTCTTCAGGTCACTAAATACTCCACCCAAACCTGGAGAAAGTTGCTGCTTAAAGAAAATCTGAAATGGATCCCAATCAAGCTATAGACACATCTTTCTCCTTCCCTAGGAAGCCCAGTGGTCGGGGGTAACGTACGTATAGCTTTGAATATTTAGTGCCCTCTTTTAATTCTGGCAATAATTCTGGGAGGCAGGACAAGGTGAGTCTTACTAACCTCTCCTTTGACAGATGAGGTCCATAGAAGAAACGTGACTTGTCACACAGTTAGTTAAGGGAAGAGCCATGATGAAAGCCTGGTCTTCTGACAAGTAGTTTGGGAGTCCCTTTCACTGGACCCTGCTAGAGCATCCAGAAAAACTCAGCCCTTCTGAGGCTACCAACCTCTCAGCTTCTCCGTTGGTCTCTTCCCACTCTGGATTTCCACCAACTAATTTTAGAGAACACAGCATTATCACAGCTGGCAGGGATTCTGGAGATCATTGAGCCTACTCCCCTCATTAACAGAGGAAAGAGAAAAGGTTTGGGAATAGAAAATGGATCTGAAAATCTGAGAATGGTGAGGGACCTAATGGGTCCAAGCCATATCTGAGCCACATTCCCAACAAGTGACTTGTGCTGGAAAACTTCTAATGATGGCGATGCTCACGTCCTCCGGGGGTAGCCCCTTCCATTTGGATGGCTCTAATGGTTACACAGTTTTTCCTCTTAATAAGTCAGTCTGCTTTTACAACTTTCTACCTAGTTTTCCTAGTTTCTGGATGTTCTTAGAATATCAAATGTCAATGGTGAAAGGGACCTTGAAACTTTAAATGTCGAAGGAAGTGGAAGGCACTTTGGAACACTCGAATGTCAAAGGTGGAAGAAACCTTAGAACATCAAATGTCAAAGGTAGGAGGAACTTTAGAACATTAAATGTCAAAGAAGGTGAAAAGAACCTTAGAATACCAAGTAGAACAAGTCTTTTCTCTTTTCCATTTCATGACCTTCAAATATTTGAAAAGAACCATATTAGTCCCACCAAGTCTTTTCTTTTCCAAACTAAACATCTCATTTCCTCTGACTAGTCATATATGAAATGGTTTCCAAACCTCCTGCCGATCCTGGTTGTCCTTTTCAGGAAATGGTATAGCTTGTCAATACTTTTTCTAGACTATGGTGCCTAAAACTAAACAGAGTGTTCCGGATGTGGTATAAACCAGGGCAGAGTTCTCTTCCCCAACACAGCACTACATACGACCATGGATCTTCGTGTTAGGGACTGCCAAGCCACACAGTTGACTCATATTGAACTTTTGGTCTCCCAAAAATATAAGGATTTGTCACATAGATGGGAGCCATGCAGTGTTCATCATCTCTCCCATAGGAAGGAGCTCTCCATATTTCCTTCCACATGCGATAGGTTTCTCTCATTCATTTCTTCAGAAGTCATCAGCTAGCAACTATCATATATCAGCTATCATGTTAGCCCATCTTCCCTCCCCCTGTTTGCTCCTGTTCTCTCACTAATGAACTTTAGCATATTTGTTCTGCTAAATACCCCGATCTCCCAGTCCCTTAATCTATCCAGCTCTCGTGGACAATTTTCCACTCCATCATAGCTGTACTCAGGATGGTCACTTCCTGTTCCATATGTTCTTCTAGGACTGGGGATTCGGAAATCCCATAATCTTCCATTCTATTTCTCTCTCTGTTTTTTTCCTTCTCACCCATTCTTCTTCCTCAGTGTAACTTCCCATCCTTCCACCTGCCAGTAATTTCCCAAGCATCACCTTTGCTCTCTCTCTCATCTCCTCTCTTCCCAGTCCCTTGAGAAACAAACTTGATTCTATACAATCTTCTATCCTCAAGTTCCTTGCTTCTCTATTCTATCATTAGTCGGGTCTTATCAAAGACCATGGGATGGTCAGATTGCTCCCACAATTCATCTCCTTCATTCTGGTTCATATTCTAATGAATGGAATTGTTCTAAGATCCCTTCCATCCCTGACATTCAATGCTCTCTTATGCCTCTGACATTCTATGTCTTAAGGCTCTTACCATTGTATTTTGTAAGGTTCTTCTCAGTGCTAACATTCTATGCTGTAAAGCTATCAGCCACCTCTGACAATCTATTTTAGGATTATAAGATCATAGATTGGAATTCTAGGATTCTGTGAATGTCTGCATCAGGGAGATGATAGTTACTAAATCTGTAAGTCTCTACTCCACAAAGAGGAAATGGATACCGATTCTGTACAGAACTGGCCGATTTGGGATAGAATAAGCCTTGGAATTGACCCTAACCCTATCATAGAGCTTCGGATGCTAGTAGGCAGGTGCTTACAATGAGTATGGGAGCTGGTAAAATCCCTCTCACCTTGAATGGACATCAGTGATTCAACAGCATAACGAATGGACATGTCCTTCCTTCTATCTACTTATTCTAGAACCACAGGGTATGGGCTTGTTCTTCTCTCTATATTAGGATCATTCTGAAGACCTCCTTACCTCCTTCCCACCAAGCCCCCATTCAACTCTGCTGGGTCTTCAATACCTAATGATTTTTTAAAGTCCATAACCCTGAAATCTTCATTAATTATGAATTTTGCATAGCAACTGTTGCCATGCAAAGTCTCCTTTGAAAAGGATGCTCAAAGAACCTGAAATCACTACATCAAATGGACAAGGAATGAGGGGAGCTCAGGAAGATAGAGTGGCATTGTATAGCATGGGATGGTCTCCCTGAGGGCCCACTGGAGGTTAACACAGCAAAAACCAAAGAACTAAGTTTCCTTACTTTGAGTCAGGAACTCAATCAATTTGGTCTGCATTTCTTAAATATCATTGAGTGCAAAATCCTATTCTTTGCACCGGAGGTGCAAAGTATAAATAAGACTTGGCTTCTGCCCTCATGGAGCTTAGTTCATAAGGGACATAAGATTCTCAAATAGATAACTGAAAACATAATAATGTCTCCTAAGTTCACGAGAGGTACAAGCAAAGTACTGTGGGATTTCCAAAGTAGAAAGATATTGACCAGGGAAAGAAGGTAGGGGGGATTAGTATGGCTCTTTAAAGGTCAAATCTTAAAATCTATTGTGGACAGATAGAAATTTAGAGACCTGGGACTAGGAAGGCAAAGTCAAGGGAACACATGGGCCAGTGACAACAGAACTACATGGGTCTCTCCATAGGGGGTGGACTATTCTTGGGCAATGCACTGGGTCACTAATCAGAAGACTAAAGTCTAGTCCCAACTCACTATGTGACTGAAGGGAAGTCATTTAAATCTAAGCCTCAGTTTTCTGAACTGACAAATGAGGATGCTAACCTGTGTTCTGTACCACTCAGAGAATTGTTATGAAGTTTTAATTTGATTTAAAGCACCTTGAGATCAAGGACTGCTTTATTTATTCAATCCATCAAAAAGCCTTTATTAAGCTTTTATTATGTGCCACGTGCTATGCTAACTGTTGGAGACACAAAAGAAAAAAGCAAAAATAGTGCTATAGGAGCATAAATTGCAAAGAATTAAATATGCATACATCATAGATGGAGAAGATACTCAAGGTGGAAAGCTTGAGGTGGGGGAAGAATAGAAAATGTCTCCTATGGAAGGCAGAGTTTGAGCTGAGTCTTGAAGAAAGAGATTCTAGATGACTGAAATAGTCATCAGGGAGCTAGGCAAGATAGCAGAGATAGGTAGAAGGGAACAACTCATAAGTAAAGTGAAAAAGAAAGGGAGAATCCCAATTGGGAAGAATTTTAAATTTCAGAGTATTTTATATCTGCTCCTAGAGACAAGCAATTCGTTACTGAAGTTTATTGATTGTGGGGGAGGTGACCTGTACTTTAGGCAAGTCCCTTTGGCAAGCAGGTGTGGAGGGGATGGACTGGAGAGGAGAGCAGCTCGAGACTGGGCAACCAATTAGGAAAATATCACAGTCATACAGGCAGGAAGAATAAGAGCCTGGATCTCTCAGCAGCATCAGGTGTGAAAATGCACCCTTAGAATGGGACAAAAAAAGCATTCTCCTCCTTGCTCTCTGGCCAAAACTCTGGACTTCCTGGTCCATCTTGGTGTAAGATGGGGCCACTACGGACCAGAAGGGCTACTGGAGTAATGATTTGGTTTTTGTGGAGTGAAGATAGGGTCTTTTAGCAGGGACTTATTTCTTTACTCTGAAATAACAAAAACCCCTTTTTGTCTTTTGTTATTAATAGAACAAGGAAGAAAATCCTCCTTAGTTCACTTTTGTCTCCATGTTGGTATTAAGTTAATTTGATCGAACAGCATTAATTAAGTACCTACTACAGAAAAGGTACTATGCAGGTCCTAGAGACGTAAAGTCACAAGCACAACAACCCCTGCCTCCAAAAGACCCCAGTTCTTCCAGGCAGGACATGGCATGGAGACATAAACAAAGAAGGGGAACTCGACCAATTCTCTACTTCAGAGAAAGTAGGAGCTGAGCCTAGAAGGAAACTAACGCTTCTGAGCTGAGGAAAAGACTAGGAAAGGCTTGCCAGACGTGGGATATATTTTGTGGTTGGAAGCAGGAAAAGATGGGCTCGATTCAGGGAACCAGCAGAAATCTGGGTTAGCTGAAATGAAGAGCTGATGCAAGAGAATGGTTTGAAATAAGACTGGGAAAGTAGGTGAGGATCAAGTTGTGAATAGACTTAAATGTCGGGTTAAAGAGTTTATGTTTTGTCTTCTAGGCAATAGGAAGCCATTGGAAATTAGTGAGCAGATACCAATATTTGGGATTGAAAAATTGCTGCTAGGTCCCCATTAGTGTGAGTCCAGTGAGATGGGATGCATTATTCAAATCCTTGGTGAACTATTTCTTTGGCCTGGAATCAATCACCATATTTTTACATACATGAGATTCACACTAATTGGGACCTAGCTGTAGAAGCAAGTGGCTAGCAGGTAATTAGGTAGTTGTGAGATCTATGAAAGAGAGAATGAGGATCTGAACTGGGATAACGGTTGGGTAGAGGGGACAAATGGGAAAGATGTTGTGGAAGTTGAATCTAAAAAAAATTTTCAATCGATTAGAGATGGGAGAAGAGGAGGCAAGAGTCAAGGATGACTGAGATTATGAAACCAAGTGACTGGGAGGATGGGAGCACCATCGACAGAAATAGGCAAGTTTGGCAGAAGAGCAGATAACAGTGAGTTCCATCTTGCATATGTTGAGTTCCAGATATCAATAGGATATGCAGGGGGAGATATTAGGAGATAACTAATGGTGCGTGAATAGACTTCAGGGGAGAGAGTAGGACTAATGTGCACCTTTCAGGGTCATTTGTGTACAAATTATATTTTGATGCTTGGAAGCTAATGAGATCACTGAGAAAACATATGGATAAAGAAGAGAATGGGGCTTGGGATGATAAGGCAAGAAATGGATAATATTCTAGCAAAGGATTCTAAGAAGTAGCCAGATAAACAGAAGAACCAGAAGAAAGAAGTCTCCCAGAAGTCAAGGGGAAATAAAGTGTTCAAGAGAAGACTGTGGTCAGCAAGGTCAGGAGCTGCTGAAAGCTTGAGGAAGGTAGGATGGAGATTAAGCCATCAGATTTAGCAGGTGGGAGATTATTGGTTACCTTGAACAGAACAGTTTTCTGTCCTTATCTCTGTGCTTCTTCAATTGCCCCCCCCCCCCCATGTCTGGAATATATCTTTTTCTTACATCTTTCTCCAAATGTCTCTCTTCCTTTGAGATACAGCTTAAATGCCATCTCCTGCACGAAACCTTTGGTCCCTGAACCCTCCCAGCTGCTGGTAAGCTTCCTTCCAAACTATCCTATGTTTAACTATCATGTGTATATTTTTGTGGGTGCACATGCACACTTGTGTGCTAAAGCTATTAAAGCTTAGAAGTGCATTAAGAATTTTGGGACATTATGTATATTCATGTATACAAATGTATGTATTTATTAACGTTCTATTGATACCATCTATTTTTAACATAAATTCAGCCCATTAGAATGGATCAAGAACTAACTCATTAAAATGTAAGCTTATTCTGAGACTGCAAGCTCCTGGAGGGTAAAGACTGTCATTTGCCTCCTGCTGAGTGCGGTGCCTGACACACAGTAGGCTTTAATAAGTGTTTATTGATCGAGTGTGAGCAGAGATTGTTGAATTCTTTGTATTTATATCCTTAACATCTACCCCGTTCCTGGCTTCTAAAGGAAGCCTTAATAAATATTTCTTGATTGATTGCTGAAGTGGTGAGATCAGCAGCTAGATTGTGAGGGCTGGGGGATGGGAGGTGAGAAGGTGAAGGCAGTGAACGGAGACAATTTTTTCTAGGAGTTTGGCACTGGAAAGGAATCGAGACACAGGATGATAGCTTGAGGATTTGGCAGGGTCAAGTGAAGGTTTTTAAAGGATGGAGCAGACCTGAGTGTGTTTGTAGACAGCAGTAGATAAGGAAAAATTGAATATAGGAGAAAGGAAGGGGGAGACGGAGGGAGAGAAGGGGGAGAGAGAATAATTAATGGGGTTGGTTCCTGGAGGAAACAGTAGGGGATGAGATCAAGGTCTCATTCAGTTAGAAGGGTTAACCTTGGCGAGGAAAATGACCACCCCTTCCTCAGAGATGGGAGCAAGGGAAGAGAGATTAGATTAAGATGTAGAGAGCTCTTAAGCAGGGGGTAGTGGGAAGCTCACTACAAATGGTCTCTGGTTTCTGGGTCAGGTAGAAGCTTGGGGTGCTCTGCTGAGAGGGAGAGGCAAAAGGACAGTGACAGACGCTTAAGGAGAGAAGAAAAATGGGACTTGGCCCCTGCATGGAGTGGAACAAATTGACAATCAAGAAAGAGTGCAAGTTTTCCCCATACAACAATGAGGGCCCATATACATGTATAATCAGAAAAAGCAATTAATGAAAAAACATTTTTTTAATCTGCTACACAATAATAAGGGAGGTTAGGGAGGAAGGGAAAGAAGGAAGGGAGGGAAAGAAGGAAGGAGGGAAAGAGAAAGTAGGAGGCGAAGGAAGGAAGGAAGGAAGGAAGGAAGGAAGGAGAGAAGGAAGGAGGGAAGGAAGGAAGGAAGGAAGAGAAGAGAGGGAGGGAAGAAGGGAGGGAGGGAAGGAAGGGAGGGAGGAAGGAAGGAAAGTAGGAAGGAAGGAGAAAGGTTGGAAAGATAGATAGATAGATAGATAATAAGTCCTGGTAGTTATGAAGTGTGATGAAATGGTAGGCCAAGATGCTCAAGAAGACTATGAGATGTCTATGTTGTTGATGGGTCCAGTATCTCAATAATACATTTCTTCCATGATGCAGGTCATAGCCCAACCACCCCGACTCTTGTGCTCTCATAAGCTCTCCCCAGGGGGCCCATCCACCTTGCTAGAAGGACTTCCTCTAGAGCCCTTGACATTGTGTGGATCTTATGAAATATTCAGATTGTTCACTTCTTATTCCTCATTCTTCCGAACTGGCCAGTTCAACCTTTTCTATCACGTACCTCTCTAAAGATGTCCTTTATGCATTTTTCCTGTGTAAGTCTTCTTTGGCAATATGTCACAGTTCATTATGGACTTTTCCATTGTTCTTTGGGTGGCCCTCAACTCTAATTCATTGAACACTGTAGTATTCTGCACTTGGAACATGCAGAATATTGTTAAAACGATCGGTCTTTGTTTCAAGGTCATCAAAAGCACTGCACATTTCCATGAGATAATCCAGCCTGCTCTTCTTCTGGTGAATTCTGGGTCCTACTTCTGGTCATGAGGGGAAGAAGGGTAGGGAGATGAGTCATGAATTAGTGGGTAGTGATAGTGATAAAAAGAAAGAAAAAGGGCTTCAATAAAACAAACATAAAAATATTCAGAAGAAAATAAAAAGAAATCCAAAAGGGGATACAAATAAACAGGGCAATTTTGTTATTGCCTTATTAAATTTAATATACACTTTAAAAAAATCAGACCATGGAACAAGTTCACAGCTTCATGTATTTTAAAAATTCTTCTTTGCATATTGAAATATTTGTACTTGTTGAGGATTGTTAAGGTCATAATAAAAAAGAAAAATTTAAACCATTAATTCTGGTCCCCAGCTCACTGTTTATCCATATATCTGTATAGGACCTGTTTGCTCCAATGCTTTTGTTAAGAGACTCCAGAGATAAATAGGGATTTAAAAAAAAAACACAGACACAACTGTTAGTTATAAAGCACCAGCTTGTGTACAGATGGTTCTATTTTTGGAATACTTACTTCAAATATTATTGTCCTTAGCATCCTTATGTACTGCATTCATCCATTAGAATATAAGATCCTTGAAGACAGGGACTGTCTAGCTTGTATTTGGCTCCTCAGTGCTTAGCATGGCGCCTGACACATAGTAAACACTTAAGAAATGCATTAATCTAATTTTAATATACAAATGTAGATAATTAGAGTTTAATCAGTGCACTTAAAAAGATGAATGTGGATGCTCCCTCCATCAATACAAATAGCAACTCCTCCATGTCTTAATAGATTATCTTTATGAATTACCGTAAATGAAAAAATTCATCACCCACATGGCGGCAGGGAGAGGAAGGCACTATATTTTCCCTTTTTGACATGAGCGATGTCATTTTAGAATAAGCCTCCATTTCAGTGTAAATAGGCAGTTGTGTCTGTCTCGTGTGTTTTGTCTTCCTTTATTCCAGATCTTAGGCAAGGTCAACCCCAGAACAGACTCTGCCCTGACTTGGACCCCTGAGGTCAATGCCGAGTAGCCGTTTAGGAAATCTCTGTCGCCAATTGCTTCAGAAAAAAAAAAAAGGAAATACAACAAAATGTCCCCAAAGTCAATGGCAGATTGGTTGTGAACCTCTTCTGGCTGTATTTTCACAAGTAAACGTGGGAAATGTCTGTAGTTCTTTTTGTTTGTGGATGCAGATATTTTTTCATTTCTGTGACATAAGCCATTGGTGCCCAAAGTACATGGACATCTTGGTCCTGACTTACTTTAGCCAGCACCACTACCTCCCAGTGATAGCGATGGAAATTGCAGGCACAGTAGCCTGGTGGAACTAAACTAGGTGAAAGGCTCTTGCAGATTTTGCACAACTCTTTTAAAGGACTACAAATGTCACAAAGAAGCAACTTCAATCCATCCTTGGTTCTAATTATCACAAATTTTGAGTCATCATATTATGATTCAGTTCAACCACTATTTATTAAATACCTATGAGTTTTCTGTTCTAAAAATGTCCTAATTTCCAAATCCAAGGACCCCTTTCTGCCAGTCATCTCCTTAACCCCCGGGGGCATCTGATACTACTGACTCCTTTACCCTGCTCCAAGTCCCTAACACTGAATATACTCTTCCCTTGACTTTCAGAGACAATACACTTGACTGGTTCAAAGACTGAGCCAGTAAGCCCTCCTCATCCTCTTTTCATGGCTGTTTCCATGAGAAATATTTTCTCTTTGTGTGACTCTGTGTCTCTATTTCTGTCTCTCTTTTTCTCTGTCTCTTCCTCCCTCTCTCTGTCTCTCCACTTCCATCTCTCCTCCCTTCCCCTCTCTCCTCTCCTTTTCTCTTCTATTCCTTTCTTTTCTCTTTCCTCTCTTTGCTTCTCTTTTGTTCTCTTCTCTCCTCCTCTTTTCTCCTTCTCCCTTAGCATCTGATTCACTGCCACAACTTAATTCAAAATCTTAATGCAAATGACCCCTAGATCTGTAACTCTAGCCCTGATCTATCTTTTGAGCTTGGGTCATATTTTTTTTTTTTAAGAACATTTTTTATTGATAACTTTAATTTAATATATTTTAATTTCCCCCTGTATGATTCCCTCTTTACCCTCCCTAAGAACCACCTTATATAACAGAAACCATTCGGATGCCAGTGGGTCTGAAGCCTAAGTCATTATCTTCCCCCACAATCTGTTCCTTCTGCCTTCCCTCTCTGTCTGCGACTCAGCCAGGCACCCTGCCTCCTGTGTTTGAGACTCTGGTGTTATTCTTGAAACTTCACTTTCCCTCAGTTTCCATCTCCAAGTCAGTTACTGAGTCCTGACAACTGGACTGACTCTACTCCCATTGAACCAGCCCTAATAATCATCTGCTTGAATGACCACAGTTGCCTTGTAACAGGTCTCCCCTTCACTTTCTCTCTGTGCCAGTTCATCCTGAATAATCACTCTCAAAAAGTAGATCTGATCACGCCACTCTCTGTTGCCTGTCAAGGAAAGTTCATCCTCCCTAGCCTGCTGTTTAAGGTCCTGCAAGATTTGGTCCTGTCATTCCTTCCAGCCTCATCTCTCATTACTACTTTTTAGCTAAACCAGACAAAGATCTCTAACATAGCCTGTAAGTTTCTCTGCTTTTGTGCCTTTAATAATATTTCCTTTGCCCTGAATGTTGGGCACCTAACTGGGAGATAAGAGCATGGGCTTGGAGGGAAGAAGACCTGAGTTCAAATGTGGACTCAGATATTTTCTATCTGGATGAGTCACTTACCCTGTTTGCCTCAGTTTCCTCATCTGTAAAATGAGTTGCAGAAGGAAATGGCAAATCATTCCAGTCATGAAAAATCGGACTTGACTCAACAACAACAGCAACACCCTGAATATCCTCTTTTCTCCTTAGGTGAAATTCTACTTTAGCCCTATCTCTCCTTTAAATAAACTCAAATACTACTATTTCCATAAAGCCAGATGGCAGGATAAATCTGAGTTCAAATTCAAATCTGAGCTCAGACACTTCCTAGCTGTGTGACTGAACAACTCACTTAATCTCTCTCTGCCTCAACTGCTAAATGGGGATAATAATAACATCTGCTTCCCAGATTATTGTGAGGATCAAATAAGATAATATTTGCCAATATTCACACAGTGTCTGGTATATAGCAGGTACTCTGTAAATATTAGATATTATTTTTTATTATCATTCATCCCTTTCCCCTCAGCAAATGCTGACTTTCTTTTTCAGACCGCATAATGCACTTTGTTTGCAATTATCTAAAGCATTTGTCTTGAGTTGCAATTGCTTCTTATGTCTCTATTTGGCTGGAAGCTCCATCTGGGCTGGGCTCTTTTCTAAACTTTTTAACTAAGTCAGAACCCACCCCAGTTGTATTCAGTAGGAGTTCAATCAATGCCTGGTGTATGAATGAATGATCAGACTCAAATAAAGAAGATTTTTCTGACTATGGTATGAAGGACAGAGAGGGAAATGATGAGATAAGGGAACAAGCCAATTTAAAAGGTTGTGAGGTTGTGGGACGGGGGAGAGTGGAGAATAAAAAAGAGAGGACGGATGCTAGGGATGCTGCAGTATTGAAATGGAAGAGACCGAGAGATAATTGGAATCGGAATGTGAAACATGGAACATGGAATTTCAGAGGTGGGAGGGTTTTGGAATATGGAATGTCAGAGCTTGGAGCAGCTTTTAGAACAAGGAATGTCAGAGATGGGAGGGGCTTTGGAACATGGAATGTCAGAGCTTGGAAGAGCTTTCAGAACATGGAATGTCAGAGCTGGAAGGGGCTTTAGAACATGGAACAAAAGCTGGGAGGACACTTTGGAATACGGAATGTCAGAGGTGGGAGAGGCCTTTGGAACATGGAACATCAGAACTTGGAGGAGCTTTTAGAACAAGGGATGTCAGAGCTGGGAAGGACCTCCAGTACTCAGAGTTAGGAGTTTTAGAACACAAAACTGTCTGAATTATATATGACCTTGGAACATAGGAAGTCAGAAATGAAAGGTACCTTAGAACACAAATTATTAGCCCTAGAAGGGACCTTTGTTGTTATGCAATTATATCTCTTTGTGATCTCATTTTTGGTTTCTTTGGCAAAGATTCTACAATAGTTTTCTATTCCCTTCTTCAACTCATTTGACAGATGAGGAAACTAAGGCAAACAGGAGTAAGGGACTTGTCCAGGATCATACAGCTAACAAGCATCTGAGGCTGGATTTGACCTTTAGTCCTCTCCGACTCCTGGTCTGGCACTCTATCCACTGCACAGCTAAGTGCCCCATACTAGAAAGGACATTAGAAATTAGTCCAGTGTTGTCCCATTGTACAACTGATATGGCTGAGAATCAGGGCGTTGTGAGCTCCTTGGGGACACCCGGTGTGATATGTAGGGGCAGAGATGGAGCAGAACCCTGCCTCCTGCTGTCAATGCACAGCACTTTCTGCTTGCCCCTGCTTTCAGAACACAGAACATTGCTGCGAGACACACACAAAGGGGCCAGGAGTGTGTTTTAGAGTAAGGAGAGGGATGCAAATGTCAAGATGGAGCGAGGAGAGGGAGTTTCATTTATCAGAATGGGAACTGTCCAAAGGCATCTGATGCTCAATGGCATGAAACTGGCTATTAAGAGAAAAGGAAAATATTCCACCCCAAGGAAAACAGAAGGAAAATGGGCATGAGGGTGGGGCGGCGCAAGGGTCTGAAGGATTCGTTGAAACAAGATTCAGTCTGAAAATCTGAAGACTGAGGAGCAAAAAGTCAAGCAAAATGGGAAAGTTTTAGGGCTGGCCATTTAAGAAGATCAGAATGAAGCTTGCATATATAGTAAATGGTTTCCCTCAGTTTAATTGGAGCACTACTCGGGGAAAAAAAAATCTATTTTTAAAAAATCTTAGGATGAAGGTGCATTGGCCTCTGGGGAAAAACGAATGAGTTTTTAGAAAATCCATTGTCAGTGGGAGCCAATTTTTAGAAGTGTGTGAAGGATGGAGGAGTGGATAGAGGGCTGTGAATTAAGAGGGGAAAAGATTGAGTTAATTGGAGCAGGAGGGAGAACCAAATTAGAACTGGAAGGAACCCTGGATATCAACTTGTCAAGCACCACCCTTCCCCCACCACTACAACCTTGGACAGAACGCCAAACTGAACCAGAGAGGGGAAATGACATCCAAATATTTCTGCTAAATTAAAATCCCAGGCTGGTTTCTGGGGAAAAGCAAACGTGTTTTCAGAAACGCTATACGATGAGCCCCTGGCAAAGATGGCACTGGAATCCAAGTCTCCTGCCTCCCAGTGCCACACTCCTTCTGACTCATCCACAGTGATGAGGAATGTCTGGTTTCCTCCTTCTCCTTTCCAACTAGAGCCAGTGGATAGGGCAGTGGCTTCAGAACCAGAAAATGAAAGGGTCATAGGTGACCAATTCAGAGATGGAAAAGCCCTTCAGGGTCGTTGAGCTCAACCCCATCATTTTACAGGTGAGGAAACTGAGGCAATCAGGGTTAAGTGACTCACTCGCCCAGTCGAGTATCTGATTCCAACTCAGCTGTTGCCGACTCCACGGATTCTATGAATTCTACCATCCTCACGTCCCAGCTTTGCCACTTCCAAGCTCTATCACCCAGACAATTTGCTGAAATCTGCTTCTTTATCTGTAAAATGAGCAAAAATGGAAATTTTATGACCTCTCCTGTAGGGTTTCTACAGTCTCCAAATACCACATTCGTGATTCTTGTGTTTGCACGTGCTCTAAACAAACTCATTTCTCCACTTCTGCCCCATGATCTCTGAAGATATCGTACCACCCGGGGCTCCCACAATTGTGTTTAATGTCATTCTTCACACTTGGGCACACCCTTTCTTACTCTTACCTGCTCCAGCAGCAGAATCTTGCCCAATCCAGTACTTAGTGTGGAACTTCGCACATAGTAGGTGCTTAATAAAGGTTGATGCATGGATGGCGCTTTCCAACTCCGTCAGCCTTCCCCACCATGTCTTATAATACATATAATGTTCTGTATTTGGCCCTGGAGACAATGACAAAAGCAAAGCTGTCCCTGCCCTGGGTGAGCTTACGTTCTTCTGGACACAGAGCGGAGAATTTGCTTAAAAATAATCTGAGGAGGAAGAGAGTCATCATAGCTTTAATCATAACTTTATCAATGAAAGAATCAATAAGTATTTATACTGTCTACTATATGCTAGGTGGGGCAGTGGATAGAGTCTAGTCTTAGTCCAGAAAGCCCCAAGGTCAAATGTGACCACAGATATTTATTATCTGTGTGACTCTGGACAAGTCATTTCCCCCTATTTGCATCAGTTTCCTCATCTGTAAAATGAATAGAAAAGGAAATAGTAAATCACACAGGTTAACTTTGTCAAGGAAACCCCAAAGGGGTCACGAGATGTTGGAAATGATTGAAAAATGAACGTGCTAGTGAATGTACCAAAGAATGAGGCAGCTCTCCCTCTGCCCTCAGATTGTGAGGGGCACAGATTCTAACTCTTGTTCATCTCCGGTTCTACCCCCTCCTCATTCCAGTCTCGAGCCAGTCCAGGTTCTCTATGTAGCAATGGCAAGAACACCTCCACATGAGAAGACATGGGTGGAAGTCCCAGTTCAATCAATCAATCAAATATTTATCAATGAGCGCAGGGACCTCTGCTCGGCTCTGGGTGGACAAATACACAGAATGAAAGAATCCCCACTAGCAAGGTGTTTGTGTTCTAGGGCTCTATGCTCATAAAAGAATGCCCAGGCTAAATGCAAAGGGAATATTTTTACATATTTATATATTTTATACATATTTATATATGTATTTTTATATATTTATATAAATTATTTATTATTTATATTTATAGTATATGTTTAATCTTATTTTTATACTTGTAGCCAAGATAATTTGAAAATCATCAACTACAAAGTAGTTAAATACAAGGTAGCTCAGGAAGGGCAGTGCTAGCAGCTGGAGGGATTAGCAAAGATTCATGAAAAAGAAGATTCCTGATGCCTCTCCCAGGAAAGGAGGGACTGACTCTGAGGTGGAGGTGAGGAGGAAGTGCCCTTGAGGCATGGGGGTCAAGGGCATGGCACCACAATAAAAAGGGTTTTAAAAGCTAAAAAGCCAACTGGGTATTTTACTCTAGATGCAATAGGAAGCCACTGGAGCTGGTCAAGCAAGAAAGTCACACGATCAGATCCACATCTAAGGAATATTACTTGGGCTAATTCTGCTGCTTACACCTTGGGCAAGAGGCTTTTCTGAAAATCCAATTTTATTTTTTCCAATTACATGTAAAGACAGATTCCAAATTTTTTGAAATATCGAGTTCCCAATTTTCTCCTTCCCTCCCTTTCTTGCCCCCTCCCTGAGGCTGTGAGCAATTCGATATAGATTATATATGTGCAATCATGTAAAACAAATTTCTATATTAGTCATGTTGTGAAAGAAGAAACAGACCAAAAAACAAAACAAAACAAAAAAAATAAAGTGAAAATAGTATGCTTCAATCTGCACTCAGACACCATCAGTTCTTTCTCTGGAAGTGGATACCATTTTCCATCAGGAGTCCTTTGGAATTGTCTTGGATCATCGTATTGCTGAGAATACTTGTCATTCACAACTGATAGACGTACAATGTTGCTTTTACCGTGTACAACGTTCTTCCTGCTCACTTCTCTTTGCATCAGTATATGTCAGACTTTCCAGGCTTTTTGGAATCCACCCGCTCATCCTTTCTTATAGCACAATAATATTCCTTTACTTTCCTACACCACAACTTGTTCAGCCATTCCCCACTGATGGGCAATCCTTCGATTTTCAGTTCTTGGGCAAGAGGCATTGAAGTGGTAAGAATAGAGTTCTATCTTCACACTACAGAGCACTGGGTTCTGGCATCAGGAAGTCCTGAATTCAAATGCAGCTGTGTGACTAAACAAAATGGGGATAACAGCAGCACGTAGTTCATAGGGCAGTTGTGAGAATTGTCAAGGTATGAGGAGATACCCAGTTTTCCAGAGCTAAGGCCCCCCCAGCAAACTGTTCTTGAGCTTGACATAACAACAGTCCTTTGCACTCACCCTCCAGATGATCTCATCCTCTGGCCAAATCACATTATTTTTGTATGGCTTTGACCAGCCCAGGGGTTCTCTGAGCTACAGTGCCCGTGTTCTGGGCAGGATCACATCATTAAGGTTACCCCTCACTGTCAGGGATTCCACTCGTTGTGCAGCCTTTGCTCTAAGCGCTGAGCTCTCCCACACTGCCTTGGATCTCCCACTAGGAGTAGGGTCCCAGAACATGTGTCTAGCTCCCCTCCTTGCTTACAAGCTGGTTCCCTCACTTTGAAATTAAACTTCTGTTTAATTCTTGCCTCTAGTCTGCTCTATTCCAGTCACAGGTTAGAAGCTGGTTCCATCTGGTTGACGGGATAAAATGGGATATTTATAAAGTGCAATGTAAATACTAATTGTTGTTGTTGTTGTTATACCTGCCTCCCCAGTGGGCTGCCATTTCTTCCACTGCAGAATGAGAGAGTCAGATCAGATGTTAGCTACGGTCCCTTACATTTCCAGCATTATATAGGGGGTTCCAAAAGTCAGTCAATAAGCATTCATTGAGCTGCCGCTCTGTGCCTGGCACTATGCTAAGCATTAGAGACACCAGAAAAGGCAAAAGTCAGTGTCTTTGAGGAACTCACAGTCTAATGAGGGAGACAACATATAAGCAACTAGGTATAAACAAGAGGAATTTTTTAAAATTTTAAGTATATGTATTATTTATTTATTATATATACACATTTTATTTTAGGGTGGTATGTATTTTTGTTTATGTAAATTATTTATTATTTATATTTATATTATATGTTTAATTTAATTTAATTTTTATATTTAGAGCCAAGATAAATTGAAAATAATCAACAGAATGAAGGCAGAATTGAGAGGAATAGGAAAAGACTTCCTGGGGGAATTGCTTGGGAGACCCTGAATACATTTTAAGATCCTGTTGAGTTCTAACTTTTTTGAGGATCCTTCCAACTCTGACATTCTTTGTTCTAAGCTTACCTCCAGATTTGATATTCTGTGTTCTGATGTTCTATTTCCCATTAGTGTATGTTTTGAGGTCTTTCCAGCTCTGACATTGCATGTTCTAAGCTTCTTCCAGCTCTGATATTCTATGCCCTGACATTCTGTTTCCCAACAGTGTGGGTTCTGAAGTCCTTCAAGCTCGAACATTCTATGCTCTAAGCTTACCTCCAGCCCTGACATTGCATGTTCTAAGCTTCTTCCAGCTTTGATATTCTGAATTCTGATGTTCTGTCTCCCAGTAGTCTGGGTCCTGAGGTCCTCCCAGCCCTACATTCCAGCCCTAATATTCTATGTGCTGACTGTCTAATTCCCACAATCTGTGTTCTGTGGTTTCCTCCCAGCTCTGACATTTTATGTTCTAGGTCTCTCCCAGCTTCCCTCTCATTCTAGAACAGAACAGTAAATGTTGAAAGAGTAGATGGATGTCTTGAGAGGCGAATCGGGGCATAAATCTCCAACAGGCTGGAAGTGCCCGACATCAGCCCTCCCCCTCCCCTGCCTCCTGCCCAGCCCCACTCTATCTTTATTACTTTGTCAGCCGCTTTTGAGCATAATACTTATATTTTATAGTTCTGAGCCACAATATTATTCAATTTGCTTTATAGGTCTAGTTTGATCAATCTGCCCCACAAGCCCCACACCTTGGTAATTGAAATGCATTGCTCAGCAACCAGGGAATTTCAGCATTGGGATCAGCCTTCATTTCCTTCCGTGACACCCTGTCACTGCCTTGAAACCAAATTAGGCCAGGAGGCGGCCCAGCGCCGGGGAGACGGTCGCTGTTCTCGCAAGAGCAAAGGATTTTTTGCCAAGGCGAGAGATGAATATCTCCTCCAACAGATTCATTTTCCAAATGGGGAAACTGAGGTTCGGAGGAGAGAACTTCCCAGGATTGCACACACAGTCCGGGAGCCTCTTTTAAACCCAGATCTCGGATGGCAAATCCCACGTGCTTGACGCTCCGCCCTTCTGGCTTCCTCGTCCCTGCCCAATTGGATGTAAACAGCTGGCCTGGGCCAAAACCACCTAGGTTACTCTTCTCAGTCTTGTCTGGCTGCCTTCCTCCTCAGAGACCCCTCTCCTGCCTCTACTCAAGGAGCTCAATTTGCTTCCACTCTTCCCAGCTCTCCCCTCTCCCTCCTGGCTCCATTCCTGGATTCTCCCCATCCATAACCTGAGCTCAGCGGAGGCAGAAGCAAAGGAGTTAAACTTTTTTTAAGAGTGGAAAAAAGGAATTTTAAGTGCTCTTAAAGTGGCTGGATAGTAATGAATCAGCGTTGTCCTGTCGAAAAAGAGGCTGTGAATTTTTAAAGATGCCTTGGGGCACCACGTTTGACAGTCTGTCTATCCCTGCTTGCCTCTCAGAAACATCTTCCAAATTTATAAACTGCATCTGACTCTCTCATAGATGAAATTCAAATTCCTTAGCTTAGCACTTGAGCCTTCTCCCCCCCACCATCCTCATCTCTAATCTTCCACAAGACACAATTCAGATCCATTCAGCTTAATAAACACTTATTAAACTCCTACTATGTACGACCTTGTGTGTTAAGAGTTGGAGATGCAGTCAAAAATGAAAAAAGGGTTGGAGGCCATACAAACTGCACACAGATCATAATAATAGTGAGCACTTCTATAGCACATTAGAGTAGGTAAAGCGATTTCCATATAGGATCTCATCTGTTCCTCATAACAAGCTTGTGTGGTAGGGGTAACTTTTTCCCTTTATTAAAGCTTTTTTATTTTCAATACATATGAATGGATAATTCTTCAATATTAACTTTTGCAAAACTTTGTGTTCCAGTTTTCTCCTGTTCCCCCCACCCCCTCCCTTAGGTGGCAAGTAGTCCAATATATGTTAAACATGAAAAAATGTATGTTAAATCCAATATATGCATACATATTTATACAATTATCTTGCTGGACAAGAAAAATCAAATCAAAAAAAAAATTGAGAAAGAAAATAAAATGCAAACAAACCATAACAAAAAGAGTGAGAATGCTATGTTGTGGTCCACACTCAACTCCCACAGTCCTCTCTCTGGCTGCAAATGGCTCTCTTCATCACAAGATCATTGAAACCGGTCTGAATCATCTCATTGTTGAAGAGAGCCTCATTCATCAGAATTGAGGTACGTATAATTTTTATTGTCATTTTGTTGTTTCTAGTAATATCTGAACCTTTGTGATCCCATTTCGGGTTTTGTTGGTCTGCCATTTCCTTCTCCAGATCATTTTACAGATAAGGAAACTAAGGCAAGTAGGGTTAAGTGACTTGCGCAGGGTCACACAGTTAGTAAGTATTGGAGGCTGGATTTGAACTCAAGAAGATGAATCTCCCTGATTGTAATCCCACTGCCCTATGCACAATGGCACTACCTACCTGCTCAGGTATTGCTTTTCTTTTTTGAATTTCATAGTATTTTATTTTTCCAATTATATGTAAAGACAGTCTTCAATATTCATTTTTGTAAAATTTTTAATTCCAAAGGTTTTTTGCCCTCCTTCCCTTACCACTGCCTTCCCCAAGACAGCAAGCAGTCTGATACAGATTATAGATGTCCAATCATTTTAATTTTTACTTTAATTTCCATATTTGTCAGTTGTGAAAGAAAAACCAGAAAAAAAGAAAAAAACACAAGGAAAAAAGCAAACAACAACCAAAAAAAAGGTGGAAATAGTACGTATATGTCAATTGGCATTCAGGCTCCACAGTTCTCTCTGGATAGGGATGGGATTTTTTGTCCCAAGTCTATTGGAATTGTCTTGGATCACTGTCTTGCTGAGAAGAGCTAAGTCTACCATGGTTGATTATTACGTAATCTTGTTATTTTTTGTGTACAACGTTCTTGCCCAAGTATTTCTTAAAACAACCTTAATACCTCCTTGGGGATCCAGTCATTCAATCAATTCAGATTCCACCTATTTCATCATCTACGTGACTCTTCATCTTGTCTGTAAGAAGATCACAAGAAATATTTGTCAAAATCTTTTCTAAAATCTAGGTAAAGTACACCGAGAGCCTTCTCCTGTCTCCCAGTGTAGGAGCCCTGATGAAAAAGGAAATGAAGTTGATGTGGCTTGACACGTCCTTGATGTATCCCTGCTGATTCTTTGTGCTCACCACTTCCTTCTCTAAATGTTCACTAACCATCCCTTTAATAATACATCACAGAATTTCCCAGGAATCAAAGTGAAGTTCATTGGTCTATAGTTTTCAGGGTCTGTTCCCTTCCTGAGGAAAAAAGTACCCTAGAACGTTTGCCTCCTATATTCTTATAGCAGCTCTGCGATTGGCCATAAATTTTCAAAGACCACTGGCAGCTGGTTAGCAGTCACATAGCTTCTCTGGCTCTGTAATTTGAACTCAACAAGGGAAGAGGAGGGAGTCTCCTTCTGCTCACTAGGTGTTTTTGGCAGGGTCCTTTGCAGTCTAAATGTCTCTTTAGCAGAAAACAAAATATCAGAAACTTAAGAAGTTAAAGTAGTATCTGTTCTCCATCATTCATTATTGTTGCCCCACCTATCCAAATAGCAGTTTTCCTCCTTGGCTAAGATGCTCAAGTTGAGTTTGCAGCTAAGAGATGGTTGCTAACTGTGGAGAGACAACTGAAGCCATATCACTAAGGAGAATTAAGCATAGTTGGGCAGAGATGCTTTCTGGCTTCCCTGGTCTCCTTCCAGACTTAACTCACATCCCATCTTCTTCAAGAGGTGTTTTCTGGTCTCCTTCCCTCCTTCTCCTCTTCCCAGCTGCTTGCATTTATCTCAGACACTCCTTTCAGCAGATTTATCTTGAATGTACTTATTTATTTGCATATTGTCTCCTTCATTAGAATGTGAGTTTCTGGAGGGATGGGGACCAGGTTTTTGCCTTTCTTTATATCTCCATTGCTTTGTACAGTGCCTGGCACACAATAAATGTTTAATAAAGGTTTGCTGACTGACTTTTTTTTAAAGAGTTTGGTAGTAAAAGTAAGGAGAATGTCTAGGAAAATAATTTGAAAGGATATTGGAATAAGCAGATGATTTGCAAGGATGGAAGGAACCTTGAAATCTTTGTAGGAGTCAATTTTCTTCAGTCATTTTTCAAGCATGTCTGACTCTTCACGATCCCATTTGGAGTTTTCTTGGCAGAGATAATATAGTGATTTGTCATTTTTCTTTTCTTTCTTTCTTCTTTCCCCGCCCCCCCTCAGGCAATTGGGGTTAAGTGACTTGCCCAGGGTCACACAGCTAGGAATGTTAAGTGTCTGAGGTCAGATTTGAACTCAGGTCTTCCTGACTTCAGGGCTGGTGCTCTGTCTACTGCACCACCTAGTTAGCATTTTTCTTGAGCTCATTTTATAGATGAGGAAACTGAGGCAAACAGGGATAAGTGACTTCTCCAGACTCACACAGCTAAGTAAGTGACTTTGAATTTGAACTTCCTGACACTGGGCCCAGTGCACCCTATTCATTGGAGTACCTAGCTGCCTGGAACTGAAGAAAACAAGAGAGAAGGAATGATTGGTGAGGATATGGCAGGAGGAATAGAATTGGGGGCCCAAGTGTTTAACCTTGACAAGGAGAACTAATGTATAAGAGTAAAGAAAGAGAAGATAGGTAAAGATGTAGAAAGTTCTGAGACGTACAAAAGCAGAAATGAGAGAGTTCACAGGCTTTCAGACTTCTGAGTCAGGCAGAAAACAAGCCCAGAAAAGGGGTAGCAAGGCTTGGCACAAGAGGTCTGCGGGCCCTTTTATAGTCTAGAGGGTGGGTCAGTATTGGAGGAGAAAGACTTCCATGTGGGATAGATTGAGTTAGCTGGGATAGCAAGGTGGAGATTTCCTATAGACCATCCGAGACGTGATACAGGACCTAACGGGCTTGGGGGACATCCCAAAGGAGGGTGGTGCAGTAGACAGAGCCTGGGCATGAAATCAGAAAGACCGGAGTTCAAATCCAGCCTCGGACACTTAACTGCAGGACCCTCAACAGGTCATTTAACCACTTTGTTTCAGTTTCTTCAACTGTAAAAGCAGGATAATAATAGCACCCACCTGTCAGGGTAGATCCTATATAAATGCTCATTCCCTTTATCCGAAAATGGATGATAACTCATATATGCCGCTGTGCAGTGGACCACTGCCAATATGAGAGTAAAATAAAGGAGGGGGCGTGGTGGGGCAGGATCCTTTCATTTGGACTCTAATTTGAGTCCCAGGTCTGCCACTGAGTGACCTTAGAGAGATCACTTCCTATTTCTGACTCTTAATTTATTCATCTGTAAAACGGGAATAACAATCTTTGTAAATACCTACATGTTACATGGATCTTGTGAAGGGGGAAAAAAAGTATTGTAGGTTTTCAAGTCCTAAGTAAAAATGGAAGCTATTTTTATGATTATTTCCATTCACAGTCTCCAGTCTGAGTTCACTGCTAAGCCCCTATTAATAGCTGATTATTTTAATATCCTTGATAAGCTAATATACAGATCAATCAAAATACAGTTGATTCCGGCACTGTACTTACTGTATAATTACCCTTGATAATCTCTGATGCGGCTGCCTCTGATTACGGCGCTGTGACAGGCGCTGACTGATTTCAGGGACGGTTCTGCTCCATAGCGTGATATAACGAGTTGTAATTGACTCGGTGCACGCCTAATGCTGATTGTGGATGTCTCGGGCTGGAAACCCAGAATCGGCTCGATGCTGAGAATGGGACCCGTCATACTCTAAGCAAGATCTTTTTTCTATATTTGTTCCTCATGCAATTTCAGTCATTACCTAGTTTTTTGTTGTTTTTTTTTTTTTTTTTTTTTCTTTTTGAAAGCTGAGCCTTCTTTTGAGAACAGCACAATCGGCTCCCAGTGACTTGGAAGCTGAGCCAAACTGGTGACTAGTCCCATCCCAGCCCCAGAAACCACCAGGAAGTTGTGCTTGTTCTCCATCGATGCCATAGGTTCTTATACATGTATAGGTGGAATCTCTCCCAAATACAGTATTTGCTGACAATAGTAGGTGCTTAATAAGTGCTTCATATGTATATTTCCATATCAGTCTTTGTATATCTATCATCTACCTCCCTATCCATTTATCCACCCATCCAGTCTACTCCATCATTTGTCATCCATCCACCTCTCTATTTATATCTATCCATTCATCCATCCATTCTCTCATCTATCTCTGTTTATTTACATCTGTCCATCCATTTTTTCTCCTTTCGCTTCTCTCTCCCTTTCTCTTTCTCTCTCCTCTCTGTTTCTCTATCTCTCTGTCTCTCTCCTCCCTCTGTTATTGTCTCTCTCTGTCTCTGTTTCTCTCTGTGTGTCTCTTGTCTCTCTCTTTGAGACTGGACTAGAAAGGTGAAATAATTTGCACAGGGTCACACAGCTAAAAAATGTTGGGTTTGAGATAGGAACCCAAGTCTCTTGACTCAGTCTGATGAGCTTTCGCCATATTTCCCAACCCAACAGCACCCAACTGCATCAAATGTGTGTGAGTCAGCAAAGTTATAAGGACTAATGGTCCTTAGATGTAAAAATCTGTAAATGCAAAAACTGGATTCTTCTTTGTCTGGGTCCTGCTCTTCCCGTTCCTGCTCCTTCCCCTTCCTCTCCCAACCCTTCAGCCAGCACCATGATGAGCAGACCTGGAGCAAAGAATTTAGATTTCAGTCCTCTATCGACTGGGAACTCGTGGGTCAGACTGAGATGTTCTCTCAAGTCCCCATGATCCTAATCCTTGCACAACTTAATGGTAGAGCAGGGGGCCAGTTGGCCAAAGGTCATAGGCTCAATGTCCAGGGCTTGCTTTTCACCCCTACTCCCAGCCTGGAGTCACGGTTCCTCCCAGGTGAAAAGCAGGCGAACAACTCACAGTTACCCAGCACCTGAGGGGCAGTGGGAGCACAAAAGGGAGGGGTAGGAGCCCTGGGTGTGAGACCTAGGCCCCCAAAGATATTCTCTATCACTTGAGGCAAGGAACATCCTCTGAGACTCAGTAATTGAACCTTAATCACCTTTTAAATCCTCTGGTTCCAGAATTTCTGATCTTAAGAAGCTACTTCCACATATTCCAACAGAGCTCAGCCCTTTTAACTACCTAACTGAAGGACTGAACCCCACCTGAAGAAAATGGCTTTTGTTTCAAAGTGTAAACCCCTATCACGAGGGCTTTCTTGGCCTTAACCACTTTCACTTACTTCTATGGAGGGACCCTTAGAGATCTAGGCCAGGAATTAATCCTAGGGTGCTGGAACTTCTTTCAAAATATTTTGGTGCCTGTGCATCAATAATTGCGTTTTCTTGAAATTCTTTGTATCAGATACAAACAATAATGTTTAAAAACATTATTGTGGGAACAAAATGTGGATCACAACATAGCATTTTCACTTTTCGTTGTTGTTTGCTTGCATTTTATTTTTTTCTCATTTTTTTGTTTGATTTGATTTTTCTGGTGCAGCATGATAATTGTGGAAATATGTATACGTATATTGGATTCAACATATTTTTACCATGTTTAACACATACTGGAATACTTGCCATCTGGGGGAGGGGGTGGAGAAAAGAAGGGGAAATTGGAACACAAGTTTTGTGAGGGTTAATGTTGAAAATTATCTGTGCATGTATTTTGAAAATAAAAAGCTTTAATAAAAAAATTATTGTGAAAAGGGATCCTTGATAAGAAAAAAAAAAAAAAAACTCCTTATCCAGCAAATCCCCTTATTTTGCAGATTGGGCTGAGAGTTAAAAAGGGTAAGCATCTTGTTGAAGGTCACCTAGCAAGCCCATAGCAAGAGCCAGTGGATCTCACCTCTTGGTCCCGCGTTCTTCCCCAACACTAATGCCGCTTCCAGTCCCACTGGCTTTTGTCAGAGAGAGGCTCAGAGACTTGGAGTGGTCAGAGCATCCCAATCCAGTGCCCTTCAAGTCTATAGTGGGAGGGGTTGCCTTCTGCACTTCTGGACTGCGTCTGTGGGAATGACTTAGACTCAAAGGCCCCGGGAGCCGGAGAAGAGCTTAAACAACAATCAATGCAACTCCACCAGCCTGGGGAAGTTAGGCAGATAATGCAAGTGGTGACTGAGTAACATCACAAATCCCCAAGTTGGAAGAGAGACCTCTCTTAGGTGGGCAGCTCGGTGCAGGGTAAATCAGCCTGGAGCTGCACTCAATATGGCCTTTGCCGATTATTTAACCTTCCTGAGCCTGCCCAGAAAATGAGGAGGTTGGACTCCATGACCCCCAAAGTCCCTCCCAACCCTGTCTCAGATAAAAGGCAAAATGCCCCGCACACTTGTATGGTGTCCCTGGGTATCTTGGGCACACAAAATAGAGCCCTCGGGCTCCGGCAGTGGCCCTTCCTGGCATTCTGTGGGCTCTAGAATTTGTCATCCCGCCTCAGATGCTCCCTCCTCTGACCGGTGAGTTCCTCTAGGAACCATCATTCTGGGGAAGCGCCTGGTCCAGCCATGCTCATGCTGCTCCTCTCCAGGGTTCTTCACCATGTCTTTCTGTGAATCTCTTTGCTCCTTCCCACTTTTTAGTTACCTCTTCTGTATTTAAGTTTCTTAATTCACCTCCAGTGCCTCTTCTCACTGATTGAAGAGCACTGAACTCCTTCAAAAGCCTCCCTTTTATAGAGGGCTCATAAACCTCCAGGTTAATTCCATTTTTCACAGGGAGCTCGGCCCAAATTTGATATTCCAAAGAGCATAATCCCAAGTACACCTGGGGAGGGGGCAATTACCCCTCCCTTTTTCCAGCTTCTTTCCTGGCTTGTGGTCTCCCCTCATTATAAGTTCCCTGAGGGGTGGGCCTGCACTTTTATTTGTATCCCAGTACTTAGCATGGGGCCTGGAACTTAGCAGGCATTTAATGTTTATTGCATTGAAAACGTTGTCTTCCTTACTCAGAGGGAGACAATGATCCCAGACCAGAAAAATACTACTGCCCCCCACACAGGGAACCTCCAAGCGCAGACTGAAGCACATTTTTGTCACTCTATTTTTCTTGTATTTTTATTTTCCTAACCCGGTCAGGTCAGTAGGGAACTATCTTGCATGACTTTGCACAAAAATCGCCATCAGGTTGTCTTCTCCAAGTTCCTCCTCCTCTCACAGTCCCCTCACCCACCAGAATGCGCCCCTCGGAGGGAGGCTGGTCCCCATCCCCTCCCCATCCCCAGTCTCCCCGTGCGGTTAGAGCGGCGGGCCCGGTAAGAAATAACACCAGGAGACACGAGCTTTAGCAAAAATGTTTAATCTCTCCTTGATGCGCTTTTATTTACAAGTACTAAATCTGAAGAACATTAAAATAGGAAATAGCGGGATATTTACACAATCCAAGGGCACGGGAGCCGGGGGCCCCACCACTTCCAACGTGGAGCGACTGAGTAACGTTATCGGAACCACTGATCAGACCATCAAAACCATCTGTCTTCTCTCCATTTGAAATGTGGACGACGACATTAAGGGACAGCTAATTGTGCGCTTCGTCTTAAAAATATAAATCTCTCTCTAAATATATCTATCCGATCTGGTGAGGCCAGATTTGAGCCGCTAATTCCAAGACTGGGGGGCTGGAGAGCGGGGAGGGGGACGGGAGGGTTTCCTCCAGAGGCTGTGACAGAAAATGGAGCGGGTATAAATCTGGTTATCTGGGGGAGTCTGGGGGGGGGCGCGGAAGGCGCCCCATGGATTCTACGGAGCTCGAGAGGCAGTGCCGCGCTGTTTTCCCTGGTGGTGAGTTTCAGGAGGACTTGAAGCATGAAGGACGAGGCCATCCCGGAAGGAACTGACTTGGGGGTCCACTCGTAAGCATGGGCTCACCTTACACTAGAGTCTCCCAGGGGCGTGGAAGCGACCCGGGCTCTCAAAGACCCAGCCAAGGCAGGTTTCCCAAGCCGGAGAGGCTTCTGGGCAGCTCAGCTCAAGGCAGAAAGGCTCAGGCCCAGAGGCTGCTGGGCCAGGGAAGGAGGGGAGGGAGAGGAGGGAGGAATTCTGGGCCTGAAGCAGTTCTCAGAGACTTCCGAACAAGGCGGAAGCAGCCAACCAGGCCTCCGGCCGGAGGCACAGAAGCACTCCCACTCCCATCCAGGGGCAGAGGAGCCAAGGGGGCTCCGGGAAGGCGAGGGTCAGTGCCGTGGGGCACGGAGAGGGAAGCATGAGGTAGATTCCGGTCTCCTTAGAGATGGCAGGAAGACCCAGTTCCCTCTGGCAAAGAAACACAGATGACCCTCGTGGTGTCCCTTGCTTCTAAGACCCCTTGGAGCTTTCTTGAAGAGTCCCTGCCTCTACTGCAGGAGAGGAAAAGGCAGTTGTGTTTGCCCGGTGGGAATCTTGAAGCTGCTGTAGCCATTGGATCTTCTTCAAAATATCCTCCCTGCCCTCCTCACCAAGGCTGTTATTAGTAGATGGGCTGCGGGGGTCCTTTGCATTCAGTTCCTTTCCTCCACCCCTGTTTTGCCAAGGAGAAAATGTCCAGAGAGAAGGGGCCTGATGAGGTCAGGGAGTTGGAGTCAAGGCTGATTCTGGCCCCAAGATTTCTTGCTCCAATCTCTGGACTCTTTCTTCTACCCCCTACAGCTGGAGTTGTTTCTACACTCACCTTTCTGGCTTGACTTTAGGACTCACTGGCTGAAAAAATGAATTATACCAACCCAAAGCCAGCAAATCTGCCCAGAGTGGAGGGAGCTCTGGTGACTGGGGGGACCCTGGAAGCCAAAGTTGAAAAGGACACAGGACTTGCTAGCAGAGCTTGCATTTTCTTACTCTTCCCCTATCAATGGGCCTAAGGCACAACCAGCAATAGCCCTGAAATTGACTGTTCTGCAGGAGGCAGCAGAAAGAGCTATGGGAGCAGGGGACTCCGTTAGCTCTGACTCCTGGGTTTGGGCTCTGGGGCAAGGGGAGCTGCCTTAGAGGCAAGCCTGGTTTGATGTGTTTTGGGAAGAGGGGGCGGGAAGAACCAGACCTAGCACTTCATTGGTGCAGGGAAATCCTAGTGAACAAATCCCCTCCCCCAAAGGCCATGCATGGTCTTGGAGGGTGTGGGAGGCCCTGAGAAGTGATCTGCCCAAGATGATGCAGCTAATATGACTCCCTGACTCCAAAGGGCCCCCACACACACTGTCCCCAAGTATGGGTTACAGACTTAAGAAATGTAGCTTTCCTGCTTTTAAGTGCATATGGTAATTAGAACCAGGCAGAGGAGGCACTCCCTAGTCGAATCCTTAGGGGACTGGCTTTAATGAATAGATAAGAATGATTTATAATTAGCATTGTCAATCATTTTGTATAAATGGAAGCTTCTAAAGTGCTTGAGGAGGCTTGAAGCCAATCTCAAGTAGGTTAAACATGCCCCCTGCTCCCCTCCCCCAAATGACTTAAATCCTTATCAGGTAACACAGAGGGAAGTGTCGGCCCCACTGCCATCAGTCTTTTTTCCTGAATGAGTGGGGTCTGGTTTTAGGAAGCCCGGGTACCCCTCACGCACCGGGCTGGCAGCAATGCCTGTGGATGATATGAACATGGGCCAGTCCAAGGGACATATCCAGGGCAAAGCCATTTTCCTCAACTATTTGCAAGACTCGATGAGATCCTTTAAAATAGGAGACTTCGCCTGTCTAGCGCTTTCTCTCAGGAGCCTTGTAGAATTGAACTTAATTTGGATCCCTCAAGAGCAAAGCTGGTTAGCCACAGAAATCCTCTTCCTTATCGATACCAAAGTCTTGGTCTAGAACCTCGGTTTCCAGGGTCTTGCAGGAGGGAAATTGGGAGTGGGGGGTGGGGACCATAATACCACATGCTAACCTTTAACTTGCTTTGAATCCCTAAAGGGCTCAATCAAAGGAAATATTTAACTGAGCCCTAAGCTAAGCCGCCTGGCTTGGGGAAAGTCTTTATCCAAATTCATTAAAAACTGAACAGAAGTGGAAACAGTGGTCCCTAAGCATCAATCTCCATCTTGTTTCTGGAGCCTCACAACTGGTTTCCTTATCTGTCACGTTTCCCAATAGCTTAATGATGAATGAGCATTTCCTGAATCAAAGATCAGGTCGATTCCAAAGTAACTGGCCCCCCCCTTTTTTTGAGGGAAGTCCTGATGACTCTAAATGACCCCCCCCATCCATGACTAAATCCAATAGGGGCAGAAGGTGGGGAGAAGAACCCTGAGGGGGAAAGGGGGAATCCAGTGAGCAAAAGGGAAAAAAAAAAAGAACCAAAAATTCTAGTTAGATCATTGAGGGATTCTCCCTTTGGACCTAAGTCTTCACAAACAGTGGAAACCTACTTTTTGGAACTAGCCTCCCAGGGTTGATTCCCATCATCAAGGAACCCAGTCACCTCAGAGAAGCAAGAGTTCTCCCTCCTCTGGGCCTTCCTGAGACCTCTTGGGAAAGTCCAGGCGCCACAAGGAGTGGTGACTGCCGGTCCCATCACAGTTAGCTGTCCCTTAAAGTACACAGAAACTTTTAGTACCGTTTTAGAAGTAAATTGGAAAAGTTAAGTCTACTTTCATCCATTTTTTTTCCTTTTACAAGAAGTGACAAATTAATTAAAAATCATAATAATAAAAAAGGTCTAAACAACCTCTAGTATTCAACACTTGCAGTTTTAAAAAGATCAACTCAGACTAAAATCTAGCACGCTCATGCAGTAATTCGCGGGTCCTATGAAGTCCCGGACTTTCTGAGGACTTGGGGTAGCTTTTTCTTCCTCCTTGAAGTTTAAAAAAAACCAAAAAAAAAAAAAACGAAATCACCGCATAATGAGAGGTGTTCAGGCTTCAAAGATTGTTCCGCTTGGTGATAAACTCTTGGAAGTTCCTTCCAGACCATTTGGTATATTTGTTTTGTTTTTGTTTTTGTTTTTTTAAATTTTTCTCACTGGTTTAATTTTCTTATTCTATATCGTTTTTCTTTTTTTTCCCCTAAATTTTCTTCTTTAGTCAACTATACAGGACCCTCCTGGGGCTGGAGATTTAGGTTGTAACCACATATATATATTTATATATATATACACACAATTCTCTGTTTTTGAATTAAAAACTTCATTTGTTCTTACTTGGTCACTGAGGGTATGAACGGACACTGAGCAGTCCCTCGGGGTCACTGGAATGGCCCACTCGGAGGACAGGCCTGGCTCCCTGTGGTCCGAGGCTGAGGCAGCAGCAATACATGTTGTGAACAGCATCATCTTGGCCTGGCTGGGTAACCGAGGGAGCCCTCTCCCAGGTGTGGTTCTGGTCTTCACCAGTAAAACCACGGTATGAGAACCAAACAGGCTTTCTCTTTTCTTTCTTTCCTCTTAAAAAAAAAAAGGCAAAACCAAAACCTCCCTCCCAATCCCATCTCCACTCTGAGGTTCACCACTTGGTGCCAGATTCCAGACTAGACAGGAACTTGGAAACCACCAGGGGGAGAGGACAAGAGGGGAAGACAGAGGAAAGGAAAGAAGACAGACAGAAAAAGAGAGAAAGAGACAGAGACAGAGAAAGAGAGAGAGAGAGAGAGAGAGAAGTAAAGACACTCTGAACAGATCAAAGAGCTAGTCTCATGAAGTTTTCGGCCTGCACCAGAAGAGATCAAAGGCTATCTTTGGCCATGCTTGGCCAAATTGGTGGGGAGTTGGTTTAATGACTGGAAGTTGGTATAATAAATACCTAGACAGTGATGTTCAACCATAGGTCCTGGGGGCCTTCGGGAGACCCCCAAGCACTTCCACAGGCCAACAGACAGCCTCCCATGGTTGAGCATAGGAATTACTGTGGTATAAGTTGCACAGAAAATATGAGTTAAAAATAGATGTCCCCCGGGGGGACAAGGCCAAAAAAAGGACTCATTTAGTTGGGGATTCTGTGAGAGGAAAGAAGAATTTCAAGCACGGTTGGTGGGAATAACCTTGGGGATGATGACCGTGGCGCTGGGTGATGGCGTTCCTGAGAATGGTGGTGACGGCGATGGTGGGCGATGGGAATGGAGATGATGGGGAGGAAGGAGGAAGGTGGTGGGAAGGCCCAATGCCATGCTCACCAGTCTACCTTCTAACCAAATTCTCTATTTCTTCCGTTAGTGAGGCCGGGAGAAAAGAGCTTGTGGCCGGCTGCTGCTGGGGAAGACTCAAGGATGACAGAAGACTGGGGCCAGACAAAACGGAGTGATTTATTCCCGCTCCCCACCAGCCAGAATATCCCCACCCCCAAACTGATTGGGAGAGCCCGCTGCGGCTGGCCCCTTCTCTCTCAGACCCACTGTCAGGTTCTAACAAGGGTCCCCAGGGACTGGGAACAGGCAAGCGGCCTGGCTGAGAACTGCTCCCCTCCCTTTCCCACCCAGGCCTGGGAGGCTCCTCTGGAGCCAAGGTCTCTGCCACTCAACCAGAAGTGAGGATTCTTGTCGATCCTGCGGGGAGGGGGCTGGGGAACCTGCCTCTGTCCAAGCGCATCAGTGAGGGGCGGAAAGGGGCTGGCTCTCTTTGCCTCTCCTCCTCTCTGGTCACATGACCACGGCCCCGGACCAAGGAGTTCTGGGAAGTGGCGGCCAGAGGCTTTGGCCATTCCCAGGAGTTTAGACAAACAGGGAGCTCCAGGCTCGGCACAGCCCTCCGCTGAATGACTCTGTCCGGGGCCAGAACACGGGTCTAGCAGCAGCAGAGACATGAATCCCACACTGAGCCACACCAAGGGGCGGTCGCTAATTTGAGAAGCCCGTGGGGAGGGAGACAGACTGGGGCTTAGGATACTGCAAGGAAGGAAGAAGCAGGGAGGGCGGAGGGACCCAGAAGTGGGCCACATCTCGCCCCCTCCTGTCCCACCTGCCACCTCCCAGCAGCCCTTGGGAATGATGGAGGGCAGAACCAAAGCCCCCAGAGCTGCCCCCCGCCATTCTCCAGCTCTGGGTCCGGGGAGCACCTCAGTGCTTTTCTCTCCCGCTTGTGCTGAGGGTTACACAGATGACGCGTGCTACGGGACAAGAAACTTCAGCCCCCACGGGCACCCCTTTTTCTGTGCAGCCTGGGGCTCTGATGACCACTTTACAGGTTTCCCCTCTCATTTTGGGGGTGGGAGGGAGAGAAGCCAATTTCATGTCATATATAAAACCTTTCTCGTTACATTTTTTCCTTTCTATTTGTGGATTTGTAAAAGGAAATCCTGATGTTCTGTAAGCTGTGCAAATAGAGCAGGTAAATGAGAAAGATGGGGAGGGGGAGGGGAGGGACTGGATCCAGCGGGGACAGATGAGAGAGTGGAAGAAAACAGTCAGTCACATTTGGAGGAATTAAAATCTGAAGCCTCCATGGAAGAGGGGGCGGGGAGCGGAGGGAGGCTCCCCGGCATCGTCCCCCACAGGGAGCACCATTCCCACTGTGCCAGCCTTCAGGGAGCGGCGGAGGCGTGACGGCCTCTGCCAAGTGACTGCAGCCTCCTTCTCTGCCTCCCACCGCGGCAGCTGCCCGGAAAGGTCATTCTCCCTCTCTCCCTCCAGGCAGGCGGGCGGGCGAGTGGGCTCTGTCCTTCTCCCTTCCTCGGCAGGCCGAGTGTTGGAGTTTCCTTGGCTTGGCGGTGCTGGCTGGCTCAGGGAGGGGCTCCGGTGAATGCAGCGTGGTCCCCCGCGGTCCCCCGGCATGGCGGGGGTTGAGGACAGACACCCTGCCCCCGCTGCTGGCCTCTCTCTCTGTCTCTTTCTCTCTGGTTCTCAGAGTCTGCCACTAGGAAAAAGTCACCAAGGGCCCTCCCAGACTTCTCAGCTGCTCAGGGCCATAGTGTCTATCACCTGCTCCAGCTTACTCCGGAGCCGCTGCTTCCGTGCCTGTTCGTCCTTCTCCAAAGCAGCCAAGATCTGGGGACAAACAAGAAGGAGAGAATGAGGGGAGCGGCTGCAGGAATCCAGGAGTTCCTGAACAGGCCCTGGGAGAGAACTCCGGGTCATGGGGGGGCCCCACAATCCTTGCACCAAACAGGCTGCAGGCAGTCTCCAATCCACACGTGGCCCTCCTTTCTGTACTCTGCTGGGAAGGGCCCCCACTTTTAAAAGAGTCTAACCCAGACTGGCAAACATTCAGGGAAATGATGTCATCTGGACTACCTCCGGCTCACGAAGGTCCTTCCACATCACCAAAAACTGATTTCCCCAGACCCATAAGACTAATTTTGCAAGCCCAAACCTAGGAAAAGCCCCATCTCCTAATAATCATCAACTAACAGGAAAGCCCTGTCCTATAGGTCAGGTGTCAAACCTGCCTCTGCAAAAACTCCACAATTCTGGGAAACGAGATCAAACTGTAACTGGGGAAACATTTAACAGCAAAAATAACAATAATAAAAATACAGTAACATAGATAATATTAACTTGTGGTTTTCTAAGTCGATACAGTTTCTGTTTTGAGACATGCTGTAACCAATGTCAATTCCAATCTCTGTGGATCATCCATTGAGAAGGTCTCATCACACATTGTGAAATTAATGAGATAGAGCCAAGCTACAAACTCTGACCAATCAGCCCCATCTTACTGAACCTGTCAGCCCCTGGGAAGGCTCCATCCCCTCTGATTACTGGTCACAGAGTCCAAAAACTAAAGGCAAGATAAAGTAGTCGAGAAAGCTCCAGATCTGGAACCAGAGAACCTGAGATGTCCATTCCCTGAGTCTTAATTTGCTTAGCAGATAGAAAATCAGCAATGGTTCTTCTATGGTTCTTCTCTGGTTCTTCTCTGGTCCTATCTATGGTTCAAGCCTTTGCCACTTAATAGCTTTGTGACCATGGCAAATGAACCTCTTTCCCCAAACTGAAGGAACTGGACCAGATGACCCATAAGGTCTAGATCCAATGAGACACAGAAGGTGAAGAGCCGGCCTCGTAATCAGAAAGACCGGCCCCAAGACTCTCCCCTAAGACTCTCCCCTGACAAAGCGTCTGTGTGATCTCGGCAAAGCACTTAACCTCTCAATCCCCTGAGCAATTCTCTTAGATCATAATTTGGGAAGGAGATCGTCTGCATTGGTAGAGGTAGTTTCTTATTAAGAGAATTCCCTATACCAACCGAAGCATTTGTCTTCACGATACCATATATCCCAACTTGTGAAAAAGCCTCCCTCCATAAGCTACAACTAATAACCTCCTATCTATGTAACCTCAACCAATAAAAAATAGGATGCTTCATTTACTGGAGGAAGCACGAGACTCCCAACTGGATGACTGCACATATATCTCAGATCCCCCAGATCCCCCACCTGCCTAACTGCTGAGGTCAGAAGCTGCAGAAACCCCTGGAAGCCAGAAATCTGATCTTCTTTTTCTCCCGAGAGCCACAAGCAAAGCTTAGCACCCAAAGAAAGCATGCATCAAACTTAGGATGAACAATCAGAGCAAAGAAACTTGTAAGGTCGGAAGAAAGGCCATCAAAGTTCACTCAAGTATTGGAAAATCAGACCCACAGGGAGTTTAAGGACTGAAGGAGCTGAGGCCCCCAGAAGAGAGAAGGCTATGTTCTGATGAAGGCCATTTAAAAGTCACCTCTAGGGAAGAGGAGCTTGAGCTGCAGTTAAAAGGATTCAGCTAAAAAATAAAGGAACCTTGACTACAATAAACACAATGGAGACCAGGAGATAAAGCCAGCATTGAGTCAATAGAACTGGGTCAGAGACAATGGACAATTTTGGCATTATATTATTAGTTAAAGCACCCATCCATTCTTCCCGTCTCTTAACCAGCAGTAAATGAAAAGGGGAAAGTGATGAAGAGTTTCCATCCCATCATTAGGAAGTTTTGTTTAACTGTTTTCTGGGAATGTTCTTTGCAGGGAGTGGGGTAGGGAGTTTGGCCATTAGTTGGAAAAGTTCCTGATGTGTCCAAACACACACACACACACACACACACACACAAACGAATAAACAAACAGAAAACAGATCAATAGAAAAAAAAAGTCTTTGTGAAAAGGTAGAATTTCTTGCCATAAGAGCAATTTGTGAGTGAGTCAGAAAGGGAGCCACAGACTGAGACAGCAGAAAGAGACAGTCTTTGGGGGCTGAGAAAGTAGCTAAATTAAGAAACTTCTGAAAATCCGCCAGGCCAACTGTCTCATTACCAGAGATGGCAAATGATCCGAGGTCACAAAAGCCAGGATCTGAACTCGGGTTCCCAAATTCAGCTTTTCCATTCAATTTGCCGTAGCACATAAAGCAAGAGCTGAGAAGACCTTCTGAGAACAGCAGACACCCTTGTGTCCCTACTTCAGAGCATTTTTACCACTCCAATGAGGTGGGTTAGCGCCTACTCTCGTACTTAGAGTAGAGGAGGGTCCAAAGCAGCAAAATAACTTATTTGAGGTCACACTGCTAAAGGACAGGCCCAGGCCTCAAACTAAAGTCCTCCAACTAGCAAAGTTCCCGCTACACACTGACTATTCCCATCCCAACTCGTCTTGGGCTCCGGGCTGAAACACGTCCTGCCTGCTGCCTCACCCTCTGGGGATGCTCCACCCCAAGGCTGCTCTCTGAACTGAAGGCTAGAACTTAGCCCCCATTAAACTCACTTCCTGAAGTGCTCCATCTCTGGCCTTTCCCCCTCAAAAAAAGGGAAAAAGGCCTATCCCCATTTTTTTAGTTCTCCCTATCCTCATTTTCTAATTCTTCTTCATGATTTATCTTTTCTGTTTAGAATTTAAGCTATTTGAGAATAGGAACTGGGCTTTTTGGATAACTCCTCAGATCAACAGTTCTTAAAACACAGTATGTGCTTAATATATGTCCTATCTATCAATTCTTGATCCCTTCTATCCTCTAACTCTTCTACCCATCTTTCCCATCTATCTATCTCTTCTATGATCAATCTTTTCTGTCTTTTCTTCTATCTATTTTTCTACCATCTATCTTCCCTCTTGTATTTCATCTATCTCCATCTCTTTGTCTAACTTGTCTACCTATCTGTATTCATCATTGATCTTTTCTAATATTTCTATCTCTTCTATCAAACTCTTCTGTCTCTTCTCTCCATCTTTCCTATCTATGCTCCCATCTCTTCTATTGCCTCTTGTCTCTCTCATCATTGACCTTTTGTTTACTCTTCTATCAGCTACTTCTAACTCTTTTATCATATCTCCTCTAACTCTTCCATCCATCTAATTATATATCTACCTATTTAAATGATCTTCTCCCAAGCTATCTATGCTAAGAGTTGGGGAAATAGCTCTTGTTCTCAAGGGAGCTTATAGTCTAAGAATATTTACTCTAGATTCCAAAGAGACTGGAAAAAGGAGAGAGGGATGCAATTCTCAGCGGAAATTTCATGGAGGAGGTATGTGTAAGTTAGCTGGTTACTTACTATTAAAGCAAAAAGGATTTTTAGAAGGAATCTAATACACTCTCCTCCTTTAACAAAGGAAGGAAATTGAGGCCTGAAGAAAGAAGGGACCTGCCCATGGCTCTGCCAGCAACTTGTTGCCAGAACATCTGAGTCAACAATCTGATGTCTGAGTCAGGGCTTGCTTGATAACAGTGGTAGTCTTTCCCCATACATAAGGGGGAAATGTGGAATTCCCATGTAGTTGGCCAAGTCCCAGGTCACGGGATCACGATTTTGGAGGTGGAAAGGGCTAAAGAAGCTGTCTAATTCCATGAGATTCTCACAGTTAGTGAAGGGGAAGAGTCAGAATTTGAATCTAGGCCCTCCGGCTGCCTATCCAGGGTCCTTTATGTTCCACCCTGCTGCCGCCAGGGGCCTTAGAAAATGCTTCCTTGACTGAGCCCCAGAGTCAGGTATTTCTGGTTGAATAATAAAGTTCCTTGAAAAATTCCCATCTGCCTTGGCACACACTTTCACAATTAGCTGGCGAGGCACCCCCTTGGTCTCCGCTCCTCGAGTCAATGGGATGAACCATTTCATCGGGTGTGTAATTGGAAATCAATTGCTAGCTAATGAAGGGGTTGGCAGGGAAATAGGGGATCTCAGACTGTGCCTTCCACAAAGGGAATCTCTCACTGCTCCATGGGTTGGGTACTGCTGCTCTGTGGCAAGGAGGGCCGAGGCCGGGGGCTCACCCAGAAGTCAAATGGAACCAGAGAAAGGTCCAATTCCCAGCTGTGCCGTTTTCTACCCGGGTGACATTGGTGGGGGAGGTCTCAGCTGTGAAAGGAGCTGCTTGGACTGGGCCAGGTTAGGTCCCTTCCAGCTTTAATTCCTTTGACTCTACAAAGTTACCCCATCTACCCGGCTCATCTTACCCCAGCTCCAGCTGCCTGGGGATCTCTGATGTCTGATTCCTGCCACCTCCCACCTTTGTTAAAGCTGGGCTAAGCCAGTGGGTTGGGCTGGAGCCTAAACAAGGAGGACAAGGCCCCATCCAATCAACCAACAGCCCTGCTTTGTGGTTCTGGTGGGCTCTGAGGGTGGGAGGTGGGAGGGCACTGCCAGCCAGGTTCATAAAGTTAGAGCTGAAAGGCCTTTTCTAGCTCTAAATCCAAATAACTCTGACACTGTATTACACAGAACCAAAACCTCTGATTTCTCCCTGCCTTCAAAGTCCTCCCCAATCTGGACTCGTGCATTGCCCCGTGGCATCCTCCCTTCTCTCCAAGGCACACTGGGGCACTCTCTAATCCTGTTGGATTTGTCTCTCCACCCACACCCCATCCGCATCCCTATCTCTGGGCCTTCTTCTCTACCAGGCAGGTACCCTCCATTCTCTCCAGAAAATTCAGGAAATGACTTGGGGTAACAGGGTAACAGGAAGGTATTTAGTCAGGCTATGTTTGCACATATAACCAGGGCTGATGAGTCCCTTTAGACAACTAAGGTGGACATAGAAGCAAGAGCTCTGCCACAAACTAACGGAGTGGCTTTGGACAAGACACCATTACTCTCTGGGCTTCAGTTTACTCAGGCATAAAAGTGGGTTGCTAGACCAGATGAGGTTTTTGTGTCCCAGACCTTTGGGCAGTCTGATACAGCCATGGGACCCCTGAACAACATTTCTAAATGCAAAAAGGGAAATACATAAAACTATGAAGGAAGCTGATCATACTGGAAATAGAGATATGCAAATACTAAAGTTTTAAAAAGACAAGTTTTTAAGTTAAGGGACTTTAAGTTAAAAACACTTGCACTAGATGACCCCAAAGGTTCCTTCTGGCTCCACAATTCTCTACAACAGATTGGCTTGGCTGGAGATGAAATTATCCGCTAGAGGTCCTAGAACTGGTGAGATGCGGGGGCTGTTGGCCGCGAACATGAAAGGTCAGGCTGCTACCTCTGGGTTTTTCATTATTTCCAGTCAGGCCCCCCAGGGGTTTTACTTTATCAGCCTGCTTTGTCTTGTCTTGTAGCACACATGGAAAAGACACCCTCCAGACGGTACTTTAGGAAGATTTACCCAGGAGCGTGTTCAGAGACACTCTGGAGATGAGAAAGCCGAGAGCCACACAAAATACAGGAGCCAGGAGACAAACCTGAGAGATGACACAGTCTACACCTCCCATTTTATGGAACCCGAGGCCAGGGAAGCCTCCATTGCAACTGAGCACCCCAAACCAGCCTCAGCCATGTACCAGAGCTGGGACAACAGAGACCCCTTCAAGAAGCCCTTCCCCAGCTTGGAGCCCCGGGCCTTAATAAGCTGGCTGGTGGGGCTCAGGTGACCCCGTACCTCTCTGGCCTCCCAAAGCACCGAGGAGGGAAGAGCCACAGGGAGCCAGAGCAAAGGCTTCCCTGTTGTGCACAGTGCCAGGCAGGAGAACCAGCAACTGCAAAACCTGAAGTGAAAATTAATTATGATTCCCATTCAGCACCAATGACGGCACATTATTGCAATGAACAACAGGGAAAAAAAAAAAAAAACACGATTCACTCTCATTTTGTATCAAAGATGGGTTGCAGTTGGGCTCTGCATAATTGTGTCTAATGAATGAAAACAAACAAAAGAAACAGCTGCGATTTATTAATCCCATTACTGGTAAGAAGAGACGTTCCCTGGAGCGGTGAGCACCAGATTCCCATCCCTGTCCCCTGTAAGTCTGCCCACCCAGGGATGGGTGTGAACTGTCAGCCTGCCATCAGGAGGGAGCTGGAGGTTCTGAACAAGGTGGATCTGCTGGGAGGATTTCAGAAGCCCCAAGATCCATGGAACAATTCTAGAAGGTCCATAAACTTGGATGAGAAAAAGCTTCCATCTTTATTTTCACTAACCTGTAATGGAAATTTGACATTTCCTTTGATTGCTTTTTTTTTTTTTTTAATATGACTCTGAGGTAGGGGGCCAGAGGTTTCACCAAACTGCTGTCCAAGGACATGGACACACACACACTACAAGCCTCCGGCCTAATGGAAAAGACTTAATGGATCACAAGATTTAGAACCAGAAGAGACCAGAGACTGGTGACCAAGTCTATGAAGGAATGAATGAAAAAGCATTTATGAAACACTTCCAGTGTGCTGAGCACTGCCCAGGCGCTGGGAATACAAACAGAAAAGGCAAGATGTCCCTGACCTTAGAACTCCCGTTCTCATTGGGGAAGGCAACCCCAAAAGAAAATGTAGCTTCAGGGCAGATGGGAAGGGCTAAAGTCCCTAGGGCACAATGTGAAGGTGAATGGGAAGGATCCTAGGGTTCCTAGGGACATCTAGCCCCACTCTGGCAAAGGAGAGGGCTGGTCTATGGTCTCTGACTCTCCCTTCCCACTGTGGCACTCTGTCAGTCTGTCACTGAAGATTTCAGAGAATAAGCTAATTTGACAGATGAGGAAACAGTGACCCAGAGGAGTTATGCTGCTGATCTAAGGTCACAATGGAGAAGGCATGATGCCATGACTCAAACACAAGACTTCAAACTTCATTTAAATGTGTTCTCATTCTGTCTGTCTCTCTCTTCTCCTTTCTTCCCCCCCATTCTCTTTCTTTCTTTCTCTAACCCTTTTTTCCTTCTTTCCCTCATCTCTCTCCCTTTTGTCTTTCTCTCTTTCTTCCCTCTCTTTCTTCCCCTCTCTCCCCCATTTTTCTTCCTCTCCTCTCTCCTACTCCCCCCCCCTTCCCTCTCCCCACCCTTTCTCTCTGCCAACCCACTCACTGGGCTCCAAAGACCAGCTCAGCCACACACTGCTGTGTGACAGCTCAGCTCTTAGCAGTCCATTGTTCTAGGCTTCTAAAAAGCCTGGCTTCTTCTCAGAATGTGACCCTTTGAGAGGGTATCCAACTCTATCTCTGCAGAAGGATTAAGGATTAAGAACCCCCAACAAGACAAAACAGTTGCATTTATCAACCACCTTTCTCCCCTCCTAGAGCTTAAAGCTTTCATTTTGAAAGGGCCACTCAGGAGGTGACCAGGCGATCGGCTCAACTCTTGCTAAAGTCTTTTTTAGACATCATTTGGTTGGTAGTGAGAAAGGCATTTTGTGAATCCTAAAGCATTATATAAATGTGAATTATTATTATCTGAATATCCCCTTCCCCTTCCCCAAGGCATTTGTGGCAAGGACAGAACTGACTATAATTACCCACATGGGGCCAACACAGTTTGGGAGGTGGGAGAGGGAAGGTGGGAACCTAACGTCATAGGAGAGGTGACAAAGTGACTAGGTGGATGGAAACACTTTAGCCTGACATTCAAGGCCTTCCATGCTTTAGCGAAAGCTCTTTTCCAGCCTTAGCCTTCATTTCTCTTCTACCATTATATTCTGAACTAGAGTTAAATTCAGCTCCCCCACATGCCCCATGTTTAGTCACCTCTGCTCAAGCTGTTTCTCCACAAGAGCCCCCTCCTTCTTTCCCCTCTATCCACTCTTCAAGGCTCAGATCAAATGCCAGTCCCACTAGCAAGTTTTCCCTAACCTTCTGTGGTCTTCCACTGAGGGACAATCAAATGGAAGGGAATCTCTCTTTCTCTCAGCTTTGATCACTTAACATCTCCTTTTATGATACTCACTTGTATTACAATTATTCACAGATACTTATTTCCTCTCCAAGCTGATAACTCTTTTGTCTAATTATCATGCTTTCATAATCAGGGCAAGGAAGTGAATAATTTCTCTTTCAATCTCCCCCAAGTACCAGGCACAGAATTTCATTCATAATAGGTGATCAATAAATGTTGGATAAATGAATACTTTCTCAATCTTCTAAATTACCAAAATATCTCCTTTAGGAGTGAAACACTTCTAAAATGGCTCAACATTTTTTGCTTATCCCTGTTCTATTGTATGTTTTTATCGATGATTTTGATGGAGACATGCTTATCGAATATGTCTTAGAAGGCCTAAATATAACCAAAGAGGTGGAACAATTAATTGAACACTGAAGTATCACAAGTTGAATTTTATACAACAAAATCTAAAGAAGAATAAATATAAAGTTCTATACTCAGGTTCAAAAAGTCAACTGCCAACTAATAAAATGGAGAAGGTATGGCCACAGAAGAACAATTCATGCAAAAAAGCTCATTTGTGTAGAGCACAAGCATCACAGACAGTAACAATGTGACAAAACCTAAATAAAAACTAATGGGGACTGAGCTGGTGTGAACAGAATCAAAGAGCCCAGAATCAGAAAAGCAGGAGTCCTGATATAACTTGTCTCATTTCGTTCACTGTGGTACTGGTTTGTTTCTAAATCATAGTTCAAAATACGGGAATTGAGGATTCTAGAGTAGACTTGGAGTCCAGTCTTCATACTGGAAATCAGTGATCAATTCCCCACCTAATCCTTCTCTTCTTCAGGCTAACACTCCCAGTTCCTCCAATGATTCCCAAATACCTTGAATTGAAAAATGTTTACCATTCTGTTTATTCTCCTCTGGGCATTTGCCAATTTATAAATGTCCTTTTAAAACTGCCTCTACTAGAAATGAAAACAGTACTTACTGCAGTTGTGGTCTGCCCAGGGCAGAGTCATGGAAAACTATTACCTTCTTGAATTTAAAAAGGTGATTTTTTTTTACAAACAAAAAAAGCATAAGATAATTAGCCTAAAAGATTATTCTCACGCTCTAATCTGTCAATTTCTTTATCTTTGGACCAAGAGATCCTACTATTAGGTATGCATCCCAAGGAGAACAAAGCCAGGCATGTATACCAATATAAGCCAATAGCAGTACTTTCCCCATAGTAACAAAGAACTGGAAACAAAGAAGATGCCCATCAATGAGGGAACAGTTCAATAAATTATGGCCCTTGAATGTAACCCAATATTATTGTGCTGTAACAAAAGATGAACGTAAAAAATTCAGAGAAATGTGGGAAGACTCACATGAAATGTTGCAGAGTGAAAAAAGCAGAATGAGGAAAATAATATACATCATGATTATAACAATATAAATGGAAAACAAGAAACTGAATTGTAGAATTAGGATAATGCCCACATTTGGCCCCAGGCTTTGTAAAAACATGTGCCTCCCTTCTACTTTGCAGAAGTGAAGGGCTAACACTGCATATAATAACTACAAAAATAGGAATCTATACTGATTATTCTTCTCAAACTGCTTTTTTTGGTCTTTTTTTTTTAAACTTAGTCTTATCTTTTTACAAGAGCTAGCTTGCTGGGTAGTGGAGGAAAAGGAGTAAAGATTACAGAAAAATAAGTCAAGTTTAGTTAGGTTGTTTTTTTTTTTTTTTTAAGAACTCTTTGGATCTTATTTTTGTTATCCAGTATGTTAGTATATACTTTTAGCTTAGTGTCATCTATGAATCTGATAAGTATACAGCCCAGGCCATTAACAAATAAATAAAATAAAATAAAAACAAAACCAAAAACAATCACTAGCAAAGAGCCAAGCAAGCAAAGCTTTACTGGGCACTTACTGGGCACTCTACTGGCAACATTCTAGCAAGAGATAATATTGAACCATTAAAGGCCACTCTTTGAGTCTATTCATTCAACTGGTTCTAAATCTATTTAATCATATTTTCATCTTACCTATATCTCTGTCTTTTCTATAAAAATAGTAGGAAATACTTTATCAAATGAGATGTTTATTGGGGAATCTAAGAGGAATAAAAAGACTCAAGTTAAAAAAATCAACTACTTACTTATAAGACACCTTATCAAATCCATGTAAACTAGACTTATTAAAGTATTGCCCTCATCTATCTGTTTTGAAACCCCGTCAAAAAAAGAGATAAAATTAGTTTGGGATGAACTGTACTTGATGAGGTCATGCTGACTTTTTGTAAATACCAGTTTAAAGATTCTCTACATCAGAAGTGTCAAATAGGGTGGCAATGTGGCTCACAGTGCTCCTGATTACTGCCCAAATCAAATTAAACTGTAACTGGGAAATACTTAATAAAATAAGCAAAAATACAACAAAACACAAATAATGTTACTATGAAGTTTCTAAGTCAATATGTGGCTCACAGGGACTTATGTCTGGTTTAGTGCCTAGTCCATCCCTCTCACTTTCTCTTTTTTGACACCATTTCTCTATATAGTCAAGACCATACTGTAGTGAAGGGTTTTATTCCATCAAATTTTAGAAATAATTACCTATGAAGTCAAATTCAAACCCTTCAATTAGGACTTTTAGTTCTTTCTCGTTGCTTAAACTTTTTAACATGTGAAAGGCCATGGGCCTTATTACTGGCTTCTTTCTTGGATTTTTGTCTTCTGTGAACTTCTGGGTACATCAATGACTTTTCTTTATCCCCGAGTGTAATTCCTAGATGGTATCAGCTCGGTGGATATGCATGAGCCTTGTTCACCTCCCCCAGCCCTTTTATTTCAATGCCCTTTTGATTACAAGGTACTGACAAATATTTTTTTTAACCTGTCTTTCTCAGTACATTCCATCTCTGGACAAGAGTTTGTCATTCCTCCTCTTTAAGTCATGAGATAATTTACATTAAGCACTCTGTAAACCTTAAAGTGCTGGATAAATTACAGCAACTATTTTTATCCTAATGGCAGATGGAGAAAAGAGAGAACAATGCAACCCTTATATTGTTTCTGTTTTTTGTGTCAAGGAGAATAATCTTTTGACTAGGAAGAACAGCAGAGAAATGACTAGAAAAAGAACTGAAACCTGATATAAGAGAGATGGAATAAGAGAAGACTTTACTGGACTTGATGGATTCTGGTCCAAATGAACTACAACCAAGGTTAAGGAAAGAACAGGTGAATATCATTGCAAAATACTTGTCAGTGATCTCCAACAGACCTTGAAGCCTGGGAGAGGTGCCTCAGTACTGAGGAGCAAATACACAAGGCAGAAGTGAGGTGGGGAGAGAACAGCGTCTATACTATAGTCCGGGGAGCTTGGTTTTGATTCCTGGCAAATTCTAGAATGTATCTGTAAAAAGAAACACAGTGATCTGAGAGAACCAGCACGGCCATTCACTAAGAAGTCACTGCCAAATTAATCTCATTTCTCTTTTCCGAGACAGGATCACTCCCCTGGTAGTTTTAGAGGAAGGTGGTAGCTACTGACCTAGGTTTTAGTAGGGGGACTTGGCAGAATTTCCCCTACTGTATTTGTGGAGATACGTGGGATAAACCAGGACTTTTTAAACTTATTGTCTTTTTGCTTGAGAAATTTTTATGTGATCCCAAGTATATAGTTATAGAAAATGGGTACACAAATCAAACTTTTATTGATAATAAATTATAATTTCATGACACCCCCCCCCATTCAGTTACAAAACCCCATCCGGGTTCATGATCCACAGTTTAAGAAGCTGTGGGCTAAATAATAGTAAATTCAAAACTGTCTGAATGGCCATCTCTATTCAGAGGTGGCTAGATTGCCCAGTGGATAGAGCACTAAAAGATCTAAGTTCAAATATAGGCTCAGATATTTCCTAGCTGCATGATCTTGAACACTTATTCTCTATTATCCTCAGCTATAAAATTAGGATTATGATGGTGCCTACAACCAGACTTGTAAAGATTATGTATTTTCTAATGATGATTGTTGGAGGGGATGCGGGAAAACTGGGACATTGATGCATTGTTGGCGGAGTTGTGAACGAATCCAACCATTCTGGAGAGTAGTTTGGAACTATGCTCAAAAAGTTATCAAACTGTGCATACCCTTTGATCCAGCAGTGTTACTACTGGGCTTATATCCCAAAGAGATACTAAAGAAGGAAAAGGGACCTGTATGTGGACGAATGTTTGTGGCAGCCCTCTTTGTAGTGGCTAGAAACTGGAAACTGAGTGGATGCCCATCAGTTGGAGAATGGCTGAATAAATTGTGGTATATGAATGTTATGGAATATTATTGTTCTATAAGAAATGACCAACAGGATGATTTCAGAAAGGCCTGGAGAGACTTACACGAACTGATGCTGAGTGAAATGAGCAGGATCAGGAGATCATTATATACTGTCAACAACAATACTATATGATGACCAGTTCTGATGGACCTGGCCATCCTCAGCAATGAGATCAACCAAATCATTTCCAATGGAGCAGTAATGAACTGAACCAGCTACGCCCAGAGAAAGAACTCTGGGAGATAACTAAAAACCATTACGTTGAATTCCCAATCCCTATATTTATGCCCACCTGCATTTTTGATTTCCTTCACAAGCTAATTGTACAATATTTCAGTGTCTGATTCTTTTAGTACAGCAAAATAACGGTTTGGTCATGTATACTTATTGTGTATCTAATTTATATTTTAATATATTTAACATCTACTGGTCATCCTGCCATCTGGGGGAGGCGGTAGGAGGTAAGAGGTGAAAAATTGGAACAAGAGGTTTGGCAATTGTTAATGCTGTAAAGTTACCTATACATATAACCTATAAATAAAAGGCTATTAAATTAAAAAAAAAAGATTATGTATTTTCTCACAGCTATCAACTTGGCTAAGATGATAGGAAAAGAGAAGGACAAAAGTTGTTGGATATGTAAGAAAACTGGGACACTAATAAATAGCCATTCTGGAGAGTAATTTGGAACTATGCCCAAAGGGCTAACAAAGTGCATACCCTTTGATCCAGCAGTGTTTCTATTGGGCTTGTATCCCAAAGAGCTCTTAAAGGAGGGAAAGTGACCTACATGTGCAAAAATGTTTGTGGTAGCCCTCTTTGTAGTGGCAAGAAACTGGAGACTGAGTGGATGCCCATCAGTTGGAGAATGGCTGAATAAGTGATAGTAATGAAATATTACTGTTAATAAGCAGGCTGATTTCTGAGAGGCCTAGAGAGACTTTCATGAACTGATCCTGAGTGAAGGAGAAGAACCAGGAGAACATTATATATATTGACAGCAAGGTCTTCCCAATTCTGAGTCAAGTTCTTTATCCTAAACTATCCTAGCTCTATCCTAAGGTATGCTGAAATTTAAAAGGAACACATGTAAAGTTTCACACGTGGATTTTAAAAATTTTCCAGAGGGAGAGCACAAGCTCTTTATGAGGATGCTAGATGACCCTTGTCAGGAATATTGTAAAGGGGATTTTTTTTTTTTTTTTTTGGCCCAGAGATGGGTTGGATGAGATGGATTCTGCCGTTCCTTTTTAACCTGAAATCCAGATTTCTCTGATAAATTGACATGAACATCGAAGATGTGTTCACCTCCTTCAGGAGGCCTTCCCAGTCAGGTAAATTGGGGATAACCATATGGTTAATCCATACACCCAGTAAGGGAAGAAGAAAAGGAAAACAAATAACAACAACAATCCAAAGCTAATTAAAACAGTAATTAAGCAACTCAAAAATCTCAGAGCTGGAAAGAACTTTATAGATTAATCTACTCCAAGTCCTCCATACTACTGAAAGTAACAAGGCTCATTTCCTAGGGTGACTTGTCCAAAGTCATACAAGCTAATTCATGGCAATGGTGGGCCCCGGTTTCTTGATTTCACATCCATTGCCTGTTTTTATTATACTGAACTCTTCATTCCACATAAGAAGACTCAGGCCCCATTTAGGAAGCACATAAATAGAAGAAAAGGCCTGTGCTTATACCAGGCCCAAATATATGGGCTCCCCCAGAGTAGAGTATCCCAATGGCATCGGTCTATTTAAGATTCTGCCCAGAGCTGGTCAAATGCCCCTTAAAGCTAAGCCCTTGCACATAAACAACAACCATATGAAAAAATGCTCCAAAGCATGAATAATAAAAGAAACACAAATTAAAACCACTCTTTGGTCTTGGTTCACACCCATCAAATTGGCAAGGATGATAAAAGATGGAAATAGCTGATGCTGAAAGGGTTATGGAAAGACTTGCATACAAATACATCATTAATTAAGGATACTCTACTAGGCCCAAAGAGATCAAAGAAAGAAAAAAAAAGGATCCATCTGGACAAAAATATTTATAGAGGACTTTTTTTGTGGTAGAAAAGAACTGGAAATAAAGGGAGTGCCCCATCAATTGGGAATAGCTGCAAGAGTTATGGCATTTGAATTCCATGCAATCCTATTGTTCCACAGGAAATAAGAACAAGAACCATTTCAGGGAAACCTGGGAAGATTAGTGTGGACCAATCACAAGTGAAGTGAGCAGAACCAAGAAAACAATTTATACACTAACAACAATATTTTAAAGAGAAAGTCTTGTGAAAGCATAGGAATTCTGATTAATCCAATTACCAACCATAATTCCAGAGAACTCCTAATGAAATATGTTACCCACCTCCCCTGTCAGAGAGCTGATAGGCTAAAGAATGAAACATGTTTTGTGGGCATGATTATACAATAATTTTTTGCTTGGCTATATACATACACACATATAATATATAATGTGTATATATGTATGTGTATGTGTGTACAAATACACACACATATATAGATATATAATGTATGTGTGTGTTTGTTTCAAGAGTTTGATTTGATTTTCAGTGGAAGAGAAAGGAGTTGGGGAAAAAAAGACTAGTTTTGTTTTATTATTAATTGGAAAAGATGAATTACATTAAAAAAATATTTTGTTACTTGATCTGTGGGTTGGCTAAGAAAACAATCTGGAAAAAAGTCCCATGAGTACTAATCTGCTCAAACCTTTTGACCTAGCAATTCCATTACTGGGCATGAACTCAAAGAGATCAAAGATAGGAAACTGATAACATACAACAAAATATTCACAGCAACACTCTTGAAGGTAGAAAAAACTGGAAAGAAGGTGAATGCTACTGATTCAGAGAATGGTTGAATAAGTGGTGGCACATAAATATTGTATACAATATATACATGTCATATGTGATAAATAAATATAAGCAAAAATTATTTCCATATAAAAATGGACAACCATTAAGAATTCAGACCTCTAGGTCTGGTAGAAAAACCAGTCTGGTAGACAAAGGCAAAAAAAAGTAGAAACAGGAGAACAGTGTAGGCAGTTGCAATGAATACAATCATGTTCATAAAAATAATGCTAAAAAGCAACTCAAATTAAATGCGATGATCAAAATGAGTTCCAGAGTATAGATAATGGGGAGGAGGGAGTTACAGGTGCAGAATATTACATGTTCTCTGTTTTGTTTAACTGTTACTCTGTTCCTGGAGGGGGTGTTTGGGGTGGCTGGTCAGCAGACTGGGAAAGGACAGTGACAAAACATCTTTCAAGCCCTGTCCCCTCTGAGATTCTAAGTTTTACAGAGTCCCTTGATGGTCCTGCCCTAGAAGGAGAAGCTTCCTCTCCGGGTCACAAGGGAGGCTCACGACAAGGCGTTCAAGGACAAGCTTAGCCCAGATCTCTGGAGGGAGGAAGCCTGTGCGCCAGCCTCGGCTGCCTCTGGGAGCATGATAGCGGTCATGTTTTACGGGCAATTGTAAAGACTTGCAGTCTTGTGGGCGAGATATCTTTTATCGTGGCTGTTTATTTTATGGCTTTAATAAGGGATTTCTAGAAGTATGTTTGAAGAGTGGTTTACAGTGCTAATTAGCCCAAATGACAGCAGATGGGGTGCTGCTCCCTGCAGGGCATTCAGATTGGTGTGTGAGCTTATCCTAAGCCTGACCATGAGGAGCAACCAGGGACCTTGGACAAAGAAGACTGGAGGGTTGGAGGCTCCCCAAGTCCCAGCATCCCTCAATTCACAAAGTTGGAAGGGGGCGGGAGTGGGGGCGGGGGACGTTACTGAGGGTTCGTTTAAATGAACAGTAGAGCTGGGAGGAAGACTGAGTTTTCTCACTGTCGCTTCTTCACCTGCCCCCTCACTTCTGCCTCAGCTTCTTCCAAGACTCGCTTCCAGCCCTACCTTCTGCAAGAGGTCTTTCCCAGGCCCCCAGCTGCTCATGGGCAGCTCAGGTGCAATCCAGCCTTAGACATTTACTAACTGTGTGACCCCGGGAAGGCCACTTAACCCTCTATCTCCTCATCTGTCAAACAAGCTGGAGGAGGAAATGGCCTGCCATCCAGCATCATCACCAAGAAAAGCACAAAAGGGGCCATGACGGAGAAACACCAAAATAGCAGCTGATGCCTTCCCCTTGGATTACTAGAGCTACTAGAGTCACCAGAGATTCCTAGGAACTTTTCTCTGAGAAAAGGAAAGGTTCAGAGCAAGTTCCAAATCCCAGAATCCCACGTTTTGATGGGCCCTTAGTGATCATCTAGAATCTTTCAAATTCGTTAGCACAGTGATCACAGCCCCGTGCCTTCAAAATGATTCTCATGGGTCAAGACCTCGAGACTCTTGGCCATCCTGTCTGCCCTTTGAGACATCCTTCAGGTTCGTGTGATTACCAGCCGCCCACCCTGTCTGATCTCACCCCTCCCATCCCCTTCCAATCTGGGCAACAACTTCCTCCTCCCTTCCCAATCTCTTCCATCCAGCTACGTGATCTATGTGGTGGTCCTCCATTCCTCATGGCCCACAGCTCTGGGTGAGGACTGAGAGGGTGGAGAGGAAGGGAGAGAACAAACAGCTAGAACAGACAGAATGAGCAGGGGAAGGGACCGAAGCCTGGGGTGTGAATCCTCTCCGCAGGGCCTGGCAGCTGACCTGGGGCGGGGACTCCTACCTCATCCTTGTACTTGGTAATGTAGGAGTAGATCTCATGCAGGGCACTCATGCTGTTGAACTGGCTGAGGTGTAGCCGGGACTGTTCCGCCAGGTAGGCACTCATGTCCTGGTCGCTGATTGCAGGCATCTTGGCGATGTCTGAGTAGTACCTGTGGGAAGGCGGGAGTTTGAGTTGGCTGGTAGAGAGAGATCATTTAGCTTTGGGGCCCACAGAGGATCTGAGGGAGTGGTCCGTGGGGCCCTGTAAGCAACTGAGTCCACTGCTGCTCTGAGCTCAGAATCCCTCCCTCTGTGGGGCCACAGGCTTTAGAGAGGAAAGCAAACTTAATGATGTCGTTTCACACATTAGAAAAATAAGACCTGTGGGATTTATTTACATGGTTTGCCAGCGGTCAAGCTAGGTTCAAACCCATATCCTTTCACTCAAAATCCAGTGCTCATTCCTATATATCAACTAGAATAGAAGCAGGGCAGGAGGAGATCGTCAAGTTGTGGGCACAGTCCTGGCTCTGCCATTTATGGCCTTAGGAGGGGCCTTACTTTCCCTCTATGTAAATTGAGAGGTGGAACCTTCTGATTCCTTCTGATTGTCTAGGATTAACGTATAGTTAGGGACGGAGCCTGTAATTTCATTAGTATAAAGCAGAGCTTCTTAAACTTTTTCTACTGGCAACCCCTTTTTGTCTGAGAAATTTTTATGTCACCCTAGCATACAGTTATAGAAAATAGGAAAACAAATCGAACATTTACTGATAATAAGTCATAATTTTGCAACCCCTACATTCAGTTATGAGATTCAATATCAAGTTTACAATTCAGTTTAAGAAACTGGGCTATAAAGAATAGAAAGGGGAGGAAACTTCCTCTACCTGCAGGCAGGTATGAAGAAAAATCTTTACAGAGTTGCCTGGGGGCAGCCCAGTATCTGTCAGAAGAGCACCTAGGGCAGCTCTACCTACTCTGCCACACTACCTTTATATGTCCTTATAACATTAGGCACCTAATGTTTATAGAGCTGGTAGAAATATTGTCTACTAGGTGTGGCGTGTACTAGTTAGCAGACACTGATTGGGGGAGGGGGAAGACAGAACTTTATTAGCTAGTGCTCATGGAAACTAAAGCAACTAGGTGTCCAGTAGACAGTCAGGAAGACCTAGATTCAAATCTAGCCTTAGATACTTCCTAGATGTATGACTGGCCAAGTCACTTACCCTCTACCAGCCTCAGTTCCCTCAAGTATAAAAATAAAGAAAATAATAGTACTTATTTTGCAAGGTGCTTTGTCAGGATCAAATGAGATAATATTTGTAAAGTGCTTATCACAGTACCTGGCATAGAGTAGAAACTATAGGCATGCTCATTCCCTCCTTCCTCTATCATAGCAACCTATGTAGTTAAAACTGAGGTCCAAGTAAGCAAAGGTAAAAACTGCTGGAAGGGATAAGGGAGAGACAGATATGGAAGGAGGGAAGGTGAGAAAGGAAGAGCGAGGGAGAGGGAGAAAGAGAGAGAAAGGGACAGAGAAAGAGAGGGAGAGGGACACAGCGAAAGAGAGGGAGAGGGGAAAAGGACAGGGAAAGAGATAGAAAGAGAGAGAGGAGGAGGGAAAGAGAGAGGGGGGTTGAGAGGGAAGGAGGGAGGGAGGGATCTCTAATGAAGTTCAGATAGGGCAGAGGAGGCTGGCAGCCCCACATGGGGCAAGATGAGACAGTCCTTGACTTAGCAGTATTAATGGAAATTGGCAAATCTGTGAACTCCCCAGATCATACCAGGTCAATTTCTTTTATGTATCTGTAGCTTTATTATCCCCGAATTTGCCCTTTCCCCTTATAAATATACCCTTTAGAAAGCACATCTGGTTTCAAGAGGATGCGAGACACAGGGCAAAGATAAAGAGAAGAAGCCAATAATGGGAGAGGGCTGCAAGACAGTGGGCTGGAGCGCTGCGGCTAGCATTAGGGACAGTAGGATCTCTCTCAGCCGTAGACTGACCAGAAGTAGAGGAAGCAAGCGCTTGAGACCTTTAAGTCATGGATTAAGATATTTAGAGGTTTCTGAAAGGAAACCAGGACCCAGGAAAAGAACACATCTAATTTTTTATCTGTACCTGGGAATCATAGCAAACCTGCTTCTTAAAAGAAGCCTCATTGTTCCAGGGGTTATATTTTATAATAACACATTACTGGTTTTTGAAGCAGAATCACAGAGGAATTTTATCCACTGAGCCTCTGTCCCTCCTCTAAGGGCTAATTCTTGACCACAGAAAGCAACTTCCCTAAGTCAGTGGGAAGCTCCCTCATCTTCTTGCTAAATGGGACTGCCTTTGAGAAGCAGAAGAACCCTAACTCAGTCTCCTAGAACTGAACAGAAAATGCCGTTGGGGCAAGAGTCCCAGCTCCTTATTCTTTTGGGAACTGGCGGAGGGGGAGAAGAGGCAGTCCCCAGTGAAATCTGGGATATGGAAATAAAGAGAGCAGCTTCTTTGTTCTTCACAGATCCTCTTCCCTCTCCACCCCACCCCCATACACGCATATACACAGCACACCTCAGCAAGGAAACACAGGCTCAGGTTGTACACAAAATACCCTCAGGACATCCTAATATCTTTACTCACAATCCTCTGCAAGTACTCCAGCTTCCAGATAAGGCTCATAGAGGAGGGGATTTGTATATCAGCACATCAGTGAGTAAGAATTCAAAATGCAATGCAAATGTGAATATTTAGACCCTCTAAGCTAACCTCCTAACCACACATTCAGGTAAACACACCCACAATACCCCTGAATACACCTGGATACCACACCTGCATAACATATAGGCCTGTATACACAGAGCATCAGATATAGAAACAAGAAAATGCATCTTTACACATGATTATCACACAAGCACAGAGGCCAGACATATTTACAACAATAAGGTCCAGGCAACACTTAGATATACACTCACAACAAGGTAGAACACCCATGAGTATATGCATATCACAGAATAAACACAAAAGTCCCTAGGGCCCAGAAACAATCCAATTTGTGCATCCATTCACTGTTCACTAACATACCATCGGGAATCAAAAAGTGGAGACCAAGCGGGAGATCTGGCCAGGTCCCTCCAAGGAGCTCTATCCCCTTCCTGAGGTGGCAGGATCACTAAACTTTAGGAACCCTTATAAACAAAAGGAAGCGAAGCTCACCTCTCCACCCAGCTCTTGTAGTTGGGGATGTCCTTCGCATACAGCAGCTTGTTGGAGGGCGAGTCCTTGCCCAGCTTGTGCTCGGAAGTGGAACAGGAATCCATGAATGTCTGGGCCACCACAGACAGGCAGGCGTCCGTGATGCTATTCTTGTGGATGTCGAACACAAACTGTGGGTTCTTGATCACATTCACCCAAAAGCGCAGAGGTAGGCTGAGGAGGGCAGGGGAAGAAGAAGGGGGAGACATGTCAGTGGAGTCCCCAAGAAAGGAGCTCACACATATGGCTCCTCCACTGGATCTGAGCATTAAAATAACACAAACACATAGAACCTCAGAGCTGCAATGGACAGAAGATCATGGAGAGTTAGAACTGAAATGGACAAGAGAACACAATAGTAGCACGTAAAATGTAGAGCTAAAGGGACATCAGAAGACAGAATGGTAAAGCTGAAAAGGATATTAGCATATAGAATGTTAGGATGAAATGTTAGAACCAGAAAAGGTAATAGAACACAGAATGCTAGAGCTGAAATGGACAATAAAATAGAATGATGATGGAGGTGAAATGGATGAGAACACAGAAGGTTAGAGCTGAAACAGACAATAGGATAGAATGATGACAGAACTGAAATGGACATTAGAACACAATGTTAGGGCCAAAACAGACAATAGGATAGAACGCTCAATTAGATAACAGAACACAATGTTAGAACTGAAACAGACAATAGAACAGAATGATGGACATTAGAACACAGAATGTTAGAGCTGAAATAGACAATAGGATATAATTATGATAGTGTTGCAAGGGACATTAGAACACACAATTTTTGAGCCCAAAGGGATATTAGGACAGAATGATGATAGAACTGAAATAGGCAATTGAACAAGGAGAACCAGACTTGTCTTGGGCAATAGAATACAGAATGTTAGAACTGAAAAAGAAAACAGGACAGAATGATGATACAGATCAATGGGATATCAGAACATGGAATTTTAGGGCTAAAAGGACATTATAACAGAATGATGATTGACCTGAAAAGGACCCAAGAACTGAATGTTCAAACTCTGAAAGACTAAAACTCTGATCTATGATAATATGGTAAGTCCAGAGGACGGAAGATGCAACATGCTACTCACTTCTGCCAAAGAGATGATGTGCTTAAAATGCAGAATTAGACATACATTTTATAGGACAAAGTGATATTTTGTTTTCCTGGCCCATTTTGTTATGAACATTTTATTTGTTCCTACAGCCTCACTTTTTTACTTTCTAAAGGTATCACAGAGAAGACTCAGCCAATCCTTTCTGGTCAAGTGAGGGTCCTGTGAATTCACTGTTAGAAGGTACCCAGTTCCCTGTCACTTGCCAACTCCAATAAGCTTCCTGGACCAGTCATCACCTGAAGGCCCAGATCTGAGAGACTGTTTTTGACTCTGGGGAGGAGGTATTGGGATTCTTGGCTTATAGAACCTACAAATCAATATTGTAGGCTCATGGGAGGGATCTCAATTGTAGCATCTTATGAATGAGGAAACTGAAGACCAGAGAGAGGACTAGAACAAGGTGATCCAAGGACTCAACCTCTGACTGAAAACAACAGTACAGTTTAATAGGAAAAGTACTGGACTTGGACTTAGGACTCGTCATGACTTTTGATGTTTGCCTCAGTCACTCATTAGCTGTTTGACTCATGGGCAAATCATATATTTAACTGCTAAGAATCTTAGTTTCTTCATCTATAGTTTAAATGCCTAAACTTCCTAACTTACAGGGACTTAAAAAAAAAACACCATGTAAACATTCAAACTTTATAGGAATATGAATTTTTATTATTATTCACGTCTTCTAATTTAATGTTCATTATTCTGTGCAGTGTTACCAGGTCTCTTCTTGCTGCTGGGACTCAAGGTCTATTACATAAAAAGGAAGGGGAAAAGGAAGAAGGAAAAAAGAGAAAAGAAGAAAAAAGAAACAAGAAAGGAGGAAGGAAGAAAAGAGAAAGAAAGGAAGAAAAAACAAAGGAAGGAATGAAAGAAAAAAGAATAAACCCTCCATGTTAATCAACTATAAGGTAGTGGGCAATGATAGAAATAGCACTGCTGAAGGCTTCAATTCAAATTCCACCTACTGAACAACCCCTCTGGGCCTCAGTTTTTCCATCTGCAAAAAGGAGTTGGAATATATGATCTCTATTCTCTGATTCCTGTGATCTAATATACTAGTGCAAGTTACTAATCCATAAATTAATATGACTAAGTCCTGTAATAAAAGAATGGCTGATTACATAGAAGTATATTTAAAAGGTCCCAGGAAAGGGATTGTACCTGAGGCCAAGGAGCTGAGAAGGCCCCGAGAGAGGAACTAGGAAGGGCAGGAACAGGCTCCTCAGTCCCCAAACCTGAAGAATTGGGTATTTTTAGCCACAGCATTAGCCACTGACTGAGCAATATCATTTGTACTCTGCCTGTCTAAAGTATGGGAAGTAAGACCATGGGTGTTTGCAATAACATGGGCAGGGGGGTGTTATTAATAACATAGGCAGGGAGGTGTGAGTGTGAATCGTTGCAAATGAAATCACTCTAAGCCAAGGACTGCCTGTATCTCTCCCAATTCCCACAAGGCCTCTTGGCTGCTGATTTCTAGGTCCTTGGGGAGAAGTCATGGAGTAACTGGAGAAGGAAGGAAGAGGGAGAAAAGGGGAGGGAGGAAGGAAGGAAAAAGGAAGGGGAGAAGAAGCAGGGGGAAGAGAGAAAGGCAGATAGAGACAGACAGAAAGGAGGGGAGACCCAGAGAGAGACAGCGCCAGTCCACTAAATGATGTCAAAGAAACAGAGTATGGTGGAGACAGCACTGAACTTGGATTCAAATCCCAAGTGGGATCAGGGGCCGTGCCACACAAACAAGCCAATTGATCTCTCCACTCCCCAGTCGCCTCCCATGAGCTGGACCTGACCTATAGTACTTCATAGGCCTGTGATGAAGAGCAATTGGTATAATAAGAATGTGATGTAACTGACAAACCTTCAAGGCCATATCAATGTCACTTAGGAACAGGACTGTTTTTAAAGAGGCCTGGGCCCTACCCCAGGGTCAGTGACCCAAACCTCGGTTTCCTCATGTGTAAACTAAAGTTAATAATGTCTGGCCTAGGAGTCAGCGTCAGGTGCGCTAAGTCGGGGCTGCTACTCTCTGGCGGTATGATTTGGGGCATTCTCCTTCTCTGGGCCTCCTCTGAAAATGGGGTCCCTTCTAAGTCTGCCATTTTGATAATGCAATTCTGGTCATTATAGGCCAGGAGGGCCCCTTGTCAGGCACCCAACCATCCCCCAACTCTAAGCCCCCGATGCCAAATGGACCATCCATGCTTCCTTTGCTTCCTGATTCCTTCTGGGTCCTCAGACCTCCCCCCCCCCCAATCACATTAGACCATATTCTCAGTCTAGCAGGAGCTCTTAGAAGAGACAGGGGGAGAAACTGGCACTAAGGAAGTAGGATGAATGAAGAGGGAAAAGGTCTTTATATTTAAAGAAAATTCTTAAGTGTATTACTACTTTTATATCCCTTTCCTTTCTAAATATAACTCTTCCCTCTTTCCTACTCAGGTAACTATCCCTTAAAGTAACAACTTATAAAAGAAAGGGGGAAAGTAGTCCTACCAAAAAAAAAAATCAACCTATAAGTCATGTTAGACCATATGGGCAAGATTTTACACGCCTAATCTCCCACCCCCACAAAGAAGTCGCTCCTCCCTTACTCAGCGCCTCAGTTTCCTTGTTTGTATGAAGGGGATGATGGCATGAGTCTATTTGGTAGAGGAACTATAGGAATTCACAGAACTGTGGGGGCAAAACATGTGAAAGGGAGCGTGGGCGAGAGGATGGAGAGCTAGGCTCAGAGGCAGGAGGAGCTGCAGGAGGAGACAGGACGGTGCAGAAGTTAGTCCCCAACCTGGGGTTGGAGGAGTAGTCAGGGGTTAAGAATATTAAACTCTGGGTCTGCCACATGATTCCAGCGGCTCTGAGCTTGCTTTCTCTTCATTAAAAAGAGGTCCTAGAGTCAGAAGGACCCAAGTTCAAATGTGGCTTCAGATGCTTAATAGCTGTATGACCCTGGGCAAGTCACTTAATTTGATTGCTTCAAAAAAAAGATGGGGGGAGTGGATTTAATAACTTCTGAGGTTTTTCTTTAGCTCTACATCTACGATGACCTTCCATTCCAAGGCCCACCCATGACATCCAGTGGCCAGCTGACCCCAGAGGACCCTCAATCCTAACACAGCTGCAGATGTACACTGATGTAAGGAGTTCCTCAATCTCAGTGAAATTACAGGTTAAATAATAAAAGAACATGCTAAAACAAAGCAGCGTTGACACAGAAACATAGAAGCGACTAGGGAGGTAGAAGAGAAACAGCCTTAAGTTGGAACTGAGTGGGCCTGGATTCGAAGGCAAACTTGCTGCCACTCGCTCTCTGTGTGACCCTGAGCAATCACTTCCCTGGCCCGTGCCTCAGTTTCCTCATCTATGAAATGAAGGGGGTGTTAGATGGGAAGACCTCTAAGAGCTCTAGAGCTCTTCTGTCACTACATGCATGTGTGCAAACACACACACACACACACACACACACACACACACACACACACATACACACTCAAGGTCAAACCCAGAGGAAGGTGGCTCGCAGACACAGTAAGACACAGACACTCTAAGGCAGGGTCATGGATGCATGTTTGCACACGAGCCTAATCTTACACCTGTGGCAGGTGGGATATTACACTATCAAGGGCTCCAACAGTAGCAAACACAGACGCATTTCCAGGCTGACTGGGACAGCTGACAGTCAATCTATAAATAATAACAAAGGAAAATCCTCACATTTCTGTGTCCCCCAATCTCCAAGGAGCCCGGCCTTATGCGGACAGGAATATAGGAGCCGTTCTCCCAGACCTGGGCTAGATTCTTCTGAATTAATTGGGGTGATTTGGGAAGCACAGATCAACTTAACCCGTAGACGTCTCAGACTCCTAATTGTGCATCTGATCCCAGGACCAGCTTCGCACTAGCAGGGAAGAGGGGTGCCTGAATGGTGGGACAGGGGTCACACAGAGCCAACCTCCCGACTGTGAAAGATTCTTTCTAACTAATGGCTGAAATGATTAAATATTGCGGTAGATTCAAAGACGCATAGAATGTCAAAGCTCAGAAGGGACTTTAAAAATACCAAGTGCTGGAGATGTGAGGAGTTGAGAAAAGAGAATGTTAGAGCCATACCCCCAGGCCAGAGAGTGGCAGAGCTGGGAGGGGCCTTGGAATCAGGACCTGGAAGGCACCTGGGACCTGACAGAGATTAGGAGATGGAGACGCCTCAAAGCAGAGACAGAGACAGAGACAGCTAGAGATGACAGGGAGAGAAGCAGAGAGACCTAGACTAGCAGTTGGAAAGCCCCTGACTACATATTAGCGGTGTGACATTGGAGAAGTCACTGAACTGCTCTGGGTCTCCATCTCCTCATCTATAAAATGAAAGGGTTGGACGAGATGACCTTTAAGATCTGTTCCAATCTTAAATATATGCTAAGATGCACAGTGACAGTCAAATATGCGTGTTTTCTCTCTGTCTCTGTGTGTGTGTGTGTGTGTGTGTGTGTCCATGTGTCTCTCCCTCCTCTCTTCTCTCTCTCCTTTCCCCCCTCTCTCTTTCCCCTCCCTCCCTCTCCTTACCTCCTTCTCTGTCCCTCCCTCCCTCTCTCTTGTCTCTGTGTGTGAGTGTCCCTCCCTCCCTCCCTCCCTGTTTCTGTTTCTTTCTCTCTCTCTCTCTCTCTCTCTCTCTCTCTCTCTCACTCTCTCACACACTCTCTCTCTCTCTCTCTCTCACTCTGTCTCTACACATGCCAGGCATAGGGACAGGTTCTCCACTGAGAAGATTGGAGGGGAGGGAGGAGGCTGCCAGAGAGGCAAGATCCAGAAGCCTCGAGGAGAAAGAAAAGTGAACGCATGGTTGGACTTTCCCCTCTAAACCTTGGAAAGGTGGTTCTACTTCCTGAGGGTTAGGCATGGGACAGGGTACAGAAAAGGGGTGACAGGGACGACTGCCCCAGGGCCTTCCATGAGCCTGCCTTCTGGACTCAGACACGGAGCTGCATCTTCATCACCCCCTTCCTGTAATCCTCTCCCTTCCCTGTAGGGTAACTTCTTGGGAGTGAAGAGTTCAAAAACAGGATTGGGAGAGGAGGGGTCAGGGACACAGACCAAGGTCCTGGATTGGGAAACAACCTTCGCCCACCTTCTTGCTGACCTCTGTCAGAGCAGGGACTTCACCCCTTTTTGCATCCCTGATGCTTAATACAGTGCCAGGCACAAAGGCCATCTCCATCTCTATAGTCAGTGCTCTCTGGCCCACCCCAAAGTCTGCAAACGGCTTTCCATATTGATATTCATATTTTTGACATTTTTTTGATCTGGGTCCACATTGTTTTTCTCCCCAGTATAATTAAGTTCCTTGAGGGATGGGTTGTTTCAATTGGGGTTTTAGATCCCTATCTCTTAGCACAGTACTTAGAATACAGAAGGTGTTCAAAAATGCTTGTTAATTAGCAAAAGGAACCCTGGGCTTGAAAGTCAGGAAAACTGGTCCCATGACCCACTTATCATGAGACTTTGGAAAAATAAAGAAAAATAAAATAACCCAGTCCTTCTGAAATGGAAAGAACCTTAGAACTCATCTTGCCCAATCCCTTCATGGGATTTATAGGAAAGAGAAATGGAGGGTAGGAATAAACATTTATATAGCACCTGCTCTACACCGGGAGGAAGGAAGAAGAAGGTGCTATTATAATCCCCTTATTACAGATGAGGAAATGAGGTAAACAGGGTTAAATGACTTGCCCAGAATCACACAGCCAGGAAGTATCTGAGGTCACATCTGAGCTTAGGTCTTCTTGACTCCAGGCCTACAGTTCTACCTACTCAGTTTCCAGATTCCAGGGGAAGAAAGTGGGGGTTACACAGAGAGGGAGCAAACTTGCCTAAGATCTCATAGTGACTTTGTGGGAGAACTAGGATTACTATCTCAGACTTGTGGTTCTTTCACTGCACCCTCTCTGGCTATAATCCAGAAACCCTACTCAGTCTTCAAAGGGCAATTCCCATGTCCCCTCCTCTATGAATCCTTCCCAGAGTTCTCCCAACTCCCCTTCTACCCTCTTCTGGCACGCTGTTCTCCTGTTTCTTATGGCACTTCATAAGAACCATGCTATGGCTTATGCTGTGGCTTCACTTTATATTTCCCCACGTACCGCTGAATTGAACCCTCAATTCAAATATCCTTTCTTAAGGCGGCACACATACTTATCTCGTGCACAACTGCAAAAATTCTAATGGTATCGATCTTGGTTTGTTCACTATCTCTTCTCTCATAAAAAATAAGGATGAAATAAAGAGTAGGTGCTTAATAAATGTCTATGAGTAAACGAATGAATGAATAAATGAATGAGCCAAGGGACATTCAAAGGGACAGATGGAAAAATGTAATAAAGACAGAGTATTAACCACAGAATCTTATCACGGAGCCCACAAGTAAATCATAGCTACTGCGGGAAGCAGAACAGATACTCAATAAATGTCTGTGAATGCATGAGTATAAATTAAGGGACATTTAGAGGAATAAGACAGGACATTTAGATCACACAGCTCATAGGAAACCGAGGCAGTTTGGTAATACAGTGGGGAGAGGGCTGGCCTTAAGGTCAGAAGACTCTCTTCTGACACTTCCTAGCTATGTGACCCTAGGCTTCTGCTTCGGTTTCTTCATCTGTAAAATGGGGATATTAATAGCACCAACCTCTCAGGATTGCTGTAAGGATCAAATGAGATAATATTTGTACAGCACTTGGCAAACCCCAAAGCCCAATATAAATGCCAGCTATCGGTTAAAACTGTCCACAAGGATGGACACAAAACAGGTGCTCAAAAAATGTCAGTGAATGAATGAATATAGATTAAGGGGAATTCAGGACACGAAATACAACATTGGGAACCCATGAAATTCAAAGTCATCTCAAGGGAAATCTCCCGGGTTGACTGCTGTAGCCACAGACCATCCTCCATGAATGTGTCCCCTCTCATGCCAGGAGTCACAGCGGAGTTACTTCCAAGACCTGACACCTGCCTGTAAAAGGTCAGGACCATGGACAGACACGGTAGTATCTTCTAGCAGGAAGAGTTCTTGAATTGTCATGGATACCCATGTCCTACTCTTTAAAAATCACTGGGGAATGGGATTCTAAATGCCTCCTTCAGTCCTCCAATTCTAAATTCTGAAATAGTAATAACCGCTGACATTTACATAGCCCTTTACAGCTATAGAAACCTTGCATAGATTTTCATGTGAAATCCTTACAACAGTTCTATGAGACAGACACTAAAAGTCTTATGAGTTCTATGTATACAGGTGAGCAAACTGAGGCTCAGAGAGATTGGTTTTCAAAATTACTGAATAACACAGCCATAGCTTAAAGCCTTGTTTACTGACTCCAGGCCCAAGACTTTTCCCACGTATATATATATATATGATGTTTTCTCCATAGTAATGGAAATTCTTCTCACTGTTTAACCCAACTCCCTCCTCCCATGAAACAATAAAATGTCTGGCTTCTCACCAAAAATCACCCCTTAAGTTTGCTCTGTTGTCTTCCCTGGCCTGGAGCCCTTCCTCTTCTCCTGGGCCTGCCCACATCACAGAGACAATCCCCCACTTACCAGTTGCTTTTCCAAGTATGCCGAACATCATAGTCATGGATCTGGTGTTTGTCAGCTTGCTCATCCAGGAAATCAAACATGTATTTGATTGCAAGGGGGAGAGCACTGCCCCTGTGAGCTGTACTGAAGATGGTCTCAAATAGGTCATCCACAAACTTCTGTAAGGTTCCCTGGAAGTGGGCAGGAGAAAAGAAGCGAATGTTGAATAAGAAATATTTGGCAGGATGGGGGCCCTGAGTTTGTCTCGGCTAGAGCTTTATTCAATGGTCACAGGCTGAAGCCTAATCTTAGCTACATAAAGAGGCCTGCCCCTGGCTACAGAAAGGCCTTCCTCCATCCACTCACATATGGAGGTCTAACTATGGGTGCAATGGGATTCTTGATCCTAGATACAGACCAAACCCTAATCAAGATATGCACCTGACCTCTGACCAACCAAAAGGAGACTAGATTGGGCAAGGGACTGTGAAGTGGAGCAGGTAAATCCCTCCAACGAGGGGAGCCATGACTGACAACGGCTCAAAAGCACAGCCTTCCAGAGTGATGAGAGACACGATGCCGGGCCCCACACTTTACAGACTATGGTTTTCCTAACTACTCCCTGGGAGGGGAGGGCAGAGGGTTTGTCTTCTACAGAGATGTGCTTGACATCCCACAGTCAAGGTCAGGCAAAACAGAGAAAATAAAGTAGCTTTCTATTGGAAGAAAAACGAGATTGAAATTTGTGAACCAAAAGCCTTTACTTCTCCCCAGCACCTCATTTGTCCCCCAGGTATATGGAGGTGTAAACTTGGTACATGAATATCTGACCCAATCAACACTGACTATTACCTTGGGACAAGGATGACTGAGTTCATTTCATAGAACCGGGAGGTTTACAAATGGATTTACATATATTTTCCTAGTCAACAACTATGGGAGCAAAGCAGATTTCTCAGAGAGTTCTAAGGAATTAATAACAATCCCTCCAATCTTTTGCAAAGTGCTTTCATATTTTTGGGAAGGCTTTTTACTTTACTTGTGTAAAGAACCTCAGGAGGACCTTTAGAAGGGAGACAGGGCAGGGATTACAACCCCCACTTTACGGATAAGAACACCGAGATCAGAGAAGGTAAATGAGTCACGGCATCATTCTCTGGACATCATCAGTTTCTTCCTCTGAAGAAGAAGTGGGTTTGATCAAGAGATCTCTAAGATCCTCTTCCAGCTCTAAATGTTATAATCATAAAGCCTAAGCAAGGGTACTCTAGGAAGTACATAAGTCAGCAGTAAGTCTCCTACATTCTGAGTCCCCCAGTTTTTTAAGACATATTCAAGTTGTCGAAAGTGAGAGATCAGAGCTTGGAATGCACCAAACTAAGTGTGGAGTGCATGCTTGCTAAATGACACCCTTAACCTGGGCCCGCAGGATTGGGGCTCAAAGGGAGTTGGAGCATCCAGGTAGCCCCTCCATGAACAGATGAGGAAACTGAGGCCCAGAGAGAAGAGCCTGCCCAAGAAGGAGAACCCCAACCAGGGTTCGAACCTAGCTGTTGTCCAGCTGCCCTTTGGGTCATGGCTCCCCCCAAAGTTTCAGGCCCAGTCGCCCCTGCCCCAGATACCTTGGTGGCCAGCAGCCGGGTCAGGTAGATCTCGGAGACCATCTTGCTGCCTCGGTCCCCTTCCCGCTGGTCTAAGTGGTCATGGTTCTTGACCAGGTGCCAGAGCTTGGTGCCACTCTCCAGGTCAGGCGTGATCATCGGGGTGCGCGAGCGCAGACTGTCGGGACTGCTGGCGGTCCTGAGCATGCTCTCTGGGGGGACACAGCGGGGCATGACCAACCCTGGCCCAGGTCAGTCCCCATGGCATCCCAGCTATCCCTACGTGCTCTGAGGGACCTCCATTAGCTCACACTAGCAAAGACCGCTGCCCATCTTGCGAGTCCTGCGACATATTGCGAGTCGCGCTTTTCCAGGAATTCCCCAGAGACGAGCTGTCGGGGACTGGCTTAGGATTCTTTCACCCTTTCCTTGGTACTAGAGCAACATGGAGGCTCACTCAGCCTCTGTTTCACCACAGGCAGGGCAAGCCTCCCCCTTTTTCTGAAATCTGTGAGTCTGTCTGGGCCATAGCTCTGAGCAGCTCGGTGATAAACGCTCAGTGGACCCTCCCAACCCCTCTCCAGCCCCCCCAGAGAGGAGTTCTTATCTCCTTTTTAAGTTGGGGAAGCTAAGACAGAGAAGGGCTAAGTGAGTCTGAGGCTGGATTAGAATTCACATGGTCTCGATTCCAGTCTCTGCCCAAGGACTCACCGTATCTGCTGAGGGACTTCGTGAAGGTGGAGGAATTGGAGATATTATAGGCTGAGTTCTGCTTGGGCACCAGGGCCACGGATGAGCCGTCGGTCACCTGTGGTCAGAAAGGCTGAGGGTCAGGGCCCTACCTGGTTACAGCCTCCCATTCATTGCCCCTCCCCACCCTTCTGCTCAAAGCAAGGACACATTCTCGTACAACCAGATTCTACCAAGCTTTTCAGCATGCATCGCTTTCCCCACGGACCCTCACAATAACTCACATCTTTCCAGGATCCTTTCAAGGCCCCAAAGGGCCACTCTCCTCTAGCTCCTCTCTCTGTCTTTTGAAATTCTGCACTGTCTTCAAGGGCCAACTTAAATGGCACCTTCTTCACAAAGCCTCCCCAGTGCCCTGCTCCCACGGTGGCTTTCCCTCCTCCGAGCTCCTGCAGCTCTTTCACAGGGCTTGTACCCTTTTAATTCATACTTCTGTGGTCTGTATACAAGCCTTATCTCCTCACTCTAAGGTGACTTCATGGAAGGGAAGGACTCAAACCTCTAGAACATGGTTATATGTCTTCCCTCCCCGTCCTACCTCCCAAGGTGCTACATCATCTGGGCTCTCAACAAAATCTTATTTTTTAAAAAAGTATTATTCATTTATTTTCAGCATTCCTTTTTTTTCTTAAATTCTGAGTTTCAAATCCTCTTCCTCCCTCTAGTCCTTCCTTCAACCATTGAAAAGGCAAGCAATACAATCTCAATTATACATGTGAAATCATGCAAAATATATCTCTCCATATTTGCCATGTCACTTCTTTTTCCTCCCCTCCCCCCCAAAAAAACCTGCAAGAAAAATAAAGCAAAAAATTGTCTGCTTTAATCTATACTCGAGTTCATTATTTCTCTCTGGAGGTGAAGAGCATTTTTCACCATAGGTCCTTCAGAACTGTCTTGAATCATTGTGTCTCAATGAAATTTTAATGAATGAATAAAAAAGCCTGGGAAGGGGCAGGGGAGCTATTATTATCCCCATCTACAGATAAGGAACAGAGTAGGCTGGAAGTCAGAAGACCTCTGTTTGAGGCTCAGCTCTGCTGTGAACTGGCTGTGTGACCTTGGAGAAGCCCCTTCATGACTACCCAAGTCAATCCCTAGTGAGCCTTTGATGATAACAATAACAGCACTGATATCACAGTTTAAAGAATTTACATGTTATCTCATCTAATCCTCCCAAAAGCCTGAGAGTCCAGGGCCTTAATATCCCTATTTTACATGTAAAAAAAGTGTCAAGAAGCATAAAGGTCACACAGTCTGTAAAAGTCTGAGGCGGGATCTGAATCCAGGTCTTCTTGATTCTGAGTTCAGTGCTTGGTACACTATGGTACTACATGCCATCCAGTGTGGGCACAGCATCAGGCAAATGGAGTAAAAGGAGCACAATGTGCCTCCTTCCCTCCACCACCTGCCTCAACAGGAGGGATTAAGACAAGCACAAAAATAATTACAATAAAGAAAAAAAAACAGATGTCATAGGAAAAGGACATGCAAAGCCCTCTGGGATTCTGAGAAAGCTCTGGGGATCAGAGAAGGACGATGGAAGGGGGCAGCTGAGCTGGTGCTGAAAGAGATCAAGTTGCAACAGGTGGAGAAAAGGGGTAGGGAGGGGTCAGATGGAGTAAATACACAGATTCAGAAATGGGTAGGATAAGGTTGGGGAATGTCAAGGAGCTCAGACTGGCTGGGAGCAGAGAAGGACGATGGAGGAGAGAATTTACTTGCTTGAACCAGGCTGTGGTATCGATATTCAATTCAATAAGAAATGGGGAGCCAAGGGTAGTAGTGCTTGAGCAGGAGAGGAATAGGAACTTAGGAAACATTTCTCTAGAGGCACAAAAAGGCAAGATTAGCAGGGGAAGAGATCCAAGGCAGAGAGAGAGGGCAGGGAGCTACTATCATAGGGAATGGGGGCTTGACCAGCATAGGAATGGGAATCTAAAGAAAGGGGTGAAGGTTGAAAAACAAAGCAGAAAAAGAACTCACATACTGTATGGAAATGAGTTTTAATTTCCTTTTTGTGAAACAGGGGCCTGGGATTAAATGAGAGTCTCTTTTCCAGCCCTAATATCCTGTGTTCTAGGCTCCTGCCAATTCTGACATTCCCTGTTCTAAGGGAACATTCCAGCCCTGACATTCTCTGCTCCCTTTAGCCCTCACCTAACTTCCCCATCTCTGATTCTCCGATTCCTTCCATTCCCAATTTCTTTATGCTAAGAACTTGTCCAAGGTCAGTTACAAGTCAAACATGGACTCAAGCCCACACCACCTCGGGGGGCCGGCCTCCTCCCCTCCCCCCCCCCCCCCCCACACCTGCTCAGAGGCAGAGCCCACGCCTACAGCCCAGTCCCCTGTGACAGGCCCGAACATGGCTGCCCAGAGAGCACTCAGGTAAGGAAGAGGCACCAGTTCTAGGACGTGGGGACTTTGAGCAGCCCCACATGCTGAGCATGGCCCCCACACACACACGTATCCATTAAAGTGGCTGTTTTTATTTGCAAGGCGACTGGGGCTAGGAAGTGTCAAGGGCCTGAGGCTGACTCTGAGCTCAGCCCTCCCGCCCCCAGGGCCGCTGCTAGGGTTCCCTGCAGAGAAGCCCCGGAAAGGCCTTACCTGATAATGGGCCAGAGTATTGAGTCTCTTCCAGTCATTGTCTATCTTGGTGGTTACGTCCTCGTCCTGCAGGATGATTCTGGCCATTCGGCCTTGACGCCACTCTATACGATGGGGGCAAAGGGGAGGTTAAGGCTCAGGCAGTGATTCCTAAGCAAAAGTCGGGGGTGGAGAGTGGGTCTTCTGCTGCCATCCCCCTGTGAGGGGGGCTTCCTGACTCAGGAAGCCAGGGCTGGGGCTCCTGCTGCTGCAGCTAGAGGGCTTCCATCACACCACAGACAAGGGCAGGAAGAAGCCACACTCTACCTGGAAAGCATTTGTATGACTTCTCAGCCTTACAGGGGTCATGTCTAGACGGTTCTGTGCCTCCCCAGACACACTAGTTGTGCTGGACCCCCCCTTCTCCTAATTAGCTTTTGCCATCGCACAGGGTTCAGCTCAGACCCTGAACCCTCCAGGCTGCTCCGCTCCTGCCCTCCTTGGGACTGCTAAAGTAACTCAGTCTGCACCACACAAAGCAGCCCCCGACTCTAGCCAGTGAGTATTTCCCCAAGAACAGCGCCAGCTTCCTGAGGATGGCAATGTTCTGTCCTTCCCGTATCTGTCCGGCACAGTGGGTAAATAATCTGCCAGGGGACCGAGAGCCCCGGGTGCCGCCTCCTCTCCCTATAATCTGGGTCTCCGTGAGGCACTGTGGGGGGGCTCCCCAAACCCTCCTGGGCTTGCCCCAGAACTCCCCCTCCCAGCCCAGGCAGGCCCCTGGCTCACCCAGGTCCATGTCCCCAGCCTTGGGCCTCTGGGAGTAAGGAACCCCCTTATAGACGGCGTCCAGCAACTTCTCCTTCACTTGTGTGATGGTGTCGCAGTTGAGCACCTTGACTGGGATCTCTGGAGCATTCTCGTTCTCTGGATTCACACAGTTCAGCGTCTGGATTGGGGAAAGGATGGGGAAAAGCATGACCTGAGGCAGGGCAGGAGGCTCTCCTGAGGCTCCTGACCAAGGAGCGGCCGTCTTTTTCTCCTCTTGGCAGCCGTCCCCGATCTCCCCATAGACCATCCTTCACTTCAGGCCCAGGACGGCAGGAAGAGATGCTCACCCGCCAGACAAAGGGCCGAGTCACTCAGTTAGCTGGCCCACCACCCAGCAAATGGACTTTAAAGGTCACATGCAGGAGAAAATGCCAGGGAGAGGGACTGACTGCCTGTAAACTCCTGTCACCACTGGCCAGGCTCTTGCCGGACCATTAATCCTCACCTACTCCTACACTCGGGGGTCAGACAGTGCCAGGGAAAGAGAAGACAACTTAGAGCCAGAAGATCGGAACTGGGGTCCCAGCTCTGTCACTTATTAGCTACAGGTGCTCAATAAATGCCCTGCCTCCCGCATAAGGTGCTGGGAGAATGCAGTGGGATCATGGAGGACACATTGGGTGATTTGTGAAATGCTGAGACAGAAGGCCCTCACACAGACTCGGACCTTAGAGGCTGCTCGTCCAATCCCCTAATTTCACAGAATTGAGGCACTGTGAGCCACCCTGTGGGACACACTGGTAGGGACTGACCCGCGACTCAGGCCAAGGTCCGTCACAGTGCCTCCCAGGAGCATCAATTCTTTAACCACCTGTGTGAGCTTTCTCTCCTGTGCCTTCTCCCTGTAAATACTCTGCCTCCTGAACCCTATTTTCTGCCCCCAGACTTGACAAAGGCCCAGGGCACTTCTCGGTGAATTCTCGCTGAAGAGACACCAAACTCTTGGCGGGGCTTGGAAAACTTCAAGGCGGTAAGAGAGACCAGGAAACTCCAAGTGATGAAAAGGACTCGGGGTGCAAGATGGAACCATAGAGAGATGCAGAAGGGATCCCAAAGGGGGATGGTCCCTGAAGCAGCCGCATGCAGTGAGGGATAAGAGCCCTTGGGGAACTCGGCATGGGAGTCCATACCACATGTGCCCCCAACCTCTCAATGGGACACAGGGAGGAGGGCCTGGCGGGACTCACCAGCATCTTGTAGTCAATCTGCTGGCGGATGAGCTTGTCTTCACTCAGGGAATAGCGAGCCTCTCCAGTGATGGCATCAATCGGGCCTTTCTCCATCTGCTGCTTGATAGCGCAGTAGAGCATAAAGAGGGGCTCCCCTGCACACTCCTGAGGAAAGAAAGGAACACCGGTCAAGGAAGAGCTTCCATCAAGAGGCTCGCACAGCCTCCCCGGAGGCAGCAACTCGAGAACGGGCCATCCCAAACCAAGCACAGGAGCTCCTTCAAAGCGGTCAAGAGAAATCTCAAGACTTACCTCCCCAGGAAGCCCACTGTCCACTGACTTCCCTCATGGCTGAATTCCTACTTATTAATCATCTGAACCATGCTCTGTTTTTTAAAACTACTTTCCTCTAAATTACATGACATTTTTTCCCAAATTTTGAATTCCAAATTCTTTCCCTCCCTCCCCACCTGCCCTCATCAAGAAAACAGTTTGACGTGGGTTACACATGTGTAATCATGTAAAACACATTTCTGTGATCTACTGCTTTTCTAAATGAACAATTCTCTAACTGTTTCAAATGTAGGACTTACTCTCTCCCATCAATATAACCCTGCAAAGGTTGTGACCCAGGCCCATGTGTACCCCCCACTCTTCTCAGACATGAGACTTGCCTGAATTCCACTAGCTAGAATCTCTTCCTTCTCCTGCCAAAGTTACTTTGTTGATATTCTACATCTATTTCTTTTTTTTTTTTTTACTGAAGCTTTTTATTTTCAAAACATATGCAAGGATAATTTTTCACCATTAACCTTTGCAAAACCTTGTGTTCCAACTTTCCCCCTCTCCTAGATGGCAAGTAATCCAATATATCTACATCTATTTACACACATACGTGTTGTTTCCTCGGTGGAACATAAGATTGTTGAGAACAGATACTACTTCATTTTTGTCATTACAGCCCAAGTGTCTAGCAGAGCACCTGGGATACAGGTGCTAAATAAAAGCTTGTTGATGGTTTGACTGACTGAGAAATATCAGCTGTGCTTGCCCAACACGGCCGGAACCTTTCTCATCTTTGTATCCCAAGTAGCCCTTGGTCCAGAGCTGAATGTCTAGAATTCCTATGCTGTTGCCTTTGCCTGGAATCCTACGTTTTTCTTTTCCCCACCTCTCCAAATTCTATTCATCCTTCAAAGTCCAGCTCAGCCCCACTCTCTGTGCAGCTTTCGAAGATTTCTGCTACCTCCAGCATCTTCCAGAACTTATTATCTACCTGGCATAATTACACACCTGATTCTATACTGCCTCATAAAGTCAGTAATATTTCATTCCCCACCCCTCTTGGATTCCCCTTCTGTGCACAGAGTTTGTCGTGAGCATCAAATGAGATTATCTGGGGAGAGAGGATGAGAGGAAGAGGGTCTGGACCTGGGTTTGATCTATGGAAGGAACTCCCAGCATGATAACTTCTTCCACTCAATGAAGGTCAGCAATCATCTATAACTTATAGTTTTAGAGAGAAATCCACCTAAGGCACTGAAGGACTTTAGAAAGATTTGAACTTTACCGACTCACAATGAGCCATTTTCATCTAACAAAGTCACATGTGCAAAGTGCTCAAAAATGTAATGTGTTTAGATAACCTAGATCAAATTGCTTACCATCTTAGGGAGAAAGGATGAAAATTCAAAACTCAAAAATTTTTCAAATGGATATCGAAATGTGTCTTTACATTTAATTGGAAAAATAAAATAACATTAAATAAATGTAGATGATATAAAAACAAAACTTATCAATACATTTTAAAAAATTTAAAAGGGTAATGGGCTACAGCGGCAGTTATTCATCTTATTATTAGATGGTAAATTTCTTGAGAGCCAGGCCTGAGGATTTTGATTTCCATGTACTGCCATAGTGCCAGCATAGGATTGGCACAAGAAATAACCAATATCATACACGTCTCAGAGATGCCGAGCATCCTGCCCAACATACGAGGAGCCAAAAGGGGCAACCTCTGCTTCTAGAGGGCATTCAAATCAATTCATTCAGAGGCAGCAGCCCGGCACCATGTAGAAAGCCCTAAACTTGAGGGCAGAACCACCTGTGATAGTTTTATTTGTATGAGGTTGGGCAAGTCACATAATTCTATGGCTCAGTTTATTCATCTGTCATATAAGGCGAGGTGGGATTTCACCTCTAAGGTTCCTTCCAGTTAAAAACCAACAAGCCTGTGACTTTGTCGACTAAATGGGGATTCCATGTTATACTCCTTTATAGTTCTGTAAATATACTTATGTTTCAATAAATATAGTTATGTCTCTAAGAATATTTATTAAAATTCATATAAATGTATTTGTTTCTATAAGTAGTTATATAAATATATTCATACAAATGTATGTTTCCATAAGTATATTCATATAAATTTATGTATCTTTATGTATATTGTATGTATGTATCTTTAAGTATATTTATTTATATGAATGTACTGTTTCTATAAGTATATTTATACCTTTATATGAATGTATTTATATTTCTAAGTATATAGAAATACTTTTTTTATCTTTATATTCCTTTCTATTTTGTGTGAGAGGTTCTGGGTAAGTGGCAATAAGTATAAGGAAATATATTCAGGAATCCCTAGAGGAAGTGAGCTCAGCTGAACCTTGAAGGAGGAGTCAACTTGAGAGAATTAGGAGTCATGTTCCACAAACACCTGTCGTTTGACTATGTGATGGGATGAAGTGAAAGGAAGGGATTTGGGAGTCCTGGAGGATTCCAGTCGGAATCTGGAAGAGATGAGCCTTAGACAGACTGCTTACGATCCTACAATCCCAAGCCATGGCCATGAAGCCATTCACCAGGAAGAGAATCAGCCACGCTGTGGCTCCTCCTGTGGATGGGCCTCCACCTGCGGATGGGCCTCCACCTGCGGATGGGCCTCCTCCAGGTCTAGTCCCCAGAGGTCTGGCCAAGGTAGAATCCCCCAAGTGGAGCTACCTGCCTTCTCGCCCAGGGACAGAGGGAGGGCGGTAAAGTGGGCCTGGGAGGTTTTTGAGTGGGAAGGCTGCAGAGAAGTTCCAATAGCCTCTTCCCTCCTTCCCGGCCACCTCACAAATAAATTGTCCTTTGGACCAAAGTGCACTGCTCCCCCTGTCACCATATGCTGTTAGCATCTCGTTAGCATCTGCAGTAATTAAAGAGACAGCTGCTAACGAGCAGGAGCATGCATATATCATCCCAAGACCTTCCGACAACACGCCTGTCTTTGAAATTATGTTTCATTTGCAAACTCGGCTTCATTAAGTCAGCTTCGGGAGAGGGGAAAAGGGTGAGGGAGAAAGGGAGAGCGAGAAAGGCGACCCAATTTGGAGGCTGGGAGCCGTTTATTAATAGCCATCTCTCTTCCTGGAAGATACAAAAGCAAAAAGAATGACCGCCAGGCAAGCAGCCTTGTGAGTGGCCCCTCTACAGAGCTAAGCCTGCCTCTCCCTGTCCTGTCTCCGCTCCCTCCACTTTTGGGATGCTTGGAACTGGGATGCTTAAGTAGTCCCTGGACAAAGCTGGGGGGAAAGGGAAGGAGGGAGCAGTTCCCTGCTTTCCTGGCAGGCCCACTGAGGGAGGGAGATGCTAGAAGAGAGCCAGTCCGATGGAGATTTGAGAATGACGGGCCCAGCCTCTCCAACTACCCCAGGAGTTTGAGTGACTTTAAGCCAATTCTCTCTGGACCTCAGTTTCCCCATCTGTGAAATGAAGAAGCTGGACTCAATACATGAAGTCCAAGCAAGTTCCTCTAAATGCTACGGTTCTACGTTATTTCATTGAGCCTCAGCTTCCTAATCTGTAAAATGGAGATAATGAAAATTAGTTTACCTCATGAGACTGTTATAAGGGACAGCTGGAGGCAAAATACAAAAATTCCTTACAAAACATAACATAAATAGGATTTCTCCTTATCCAATGCCCTCCATGCTCTAGCCTACCTGAATCAACAATTACCTTTTTCATGAAGTCCTCCCTAACGATTAGCATCAGCCTGAGAATCACAAGACCTGGGCTCAGACTCTGGCTAGCTTGTCACCTTGGACAATAGTTTTCCACCCCAATCCCCAAACCTCAATTCCCTCATCAATATAGTGATGATCACATCAAAGATGGGAGGGGGTCTTAAACTTTTCTGTTTTGGACCACCCCCACCCCCCAGAGTATGATGAAGTCTATGGAGCCCTTTCCAGAAGAATATTTTTATACAGGAAATCAGTCACGGTAAAATAGTTACCAAAATAGTTTTGTTTTGTTTTTTTAAAAGCCAAGTTCATAAACAAATAGTCATATACTAAAATTATCTTTACATAAGTTTCTAAGTGTTTGGTCATTCTGTGTTTTGAAGCCTTCTTCAGCTCCAATGATCTATCTTGAAATATTCTATATGGTGCCTTCCATCCATGACATCCCATGTTCTAAAAGTTTTACTTCTAACATCCCATGATATAAGATCTTTTCCGGTTTTTGAGTTTATATTCTAAGGTTCCTCTGTTCCTAAAGTCTAATATTATATTCCTACATTCTAAGATCCATATATAACACAGTCTATATTCTCTATATATTTCTAAGGTCCCTTCTAGTTCTGACACCTTATTTATATTTCCCGCCCAATTTAGGCAGTCTATGTCCTAAGATCCCGGCCAACATTGGGATCCTAGCATTCCATGTTCTAAGGTCTCAGGACAATCTAGACTCAGCAGTCACACCTAGCCCAGACAGGGCCTACTCCTTCCACAAAACAACTTGCTGCTCTACCAGAATTCAGCAGTCCCCGAAGGGCTGCCAGGGCCAATGGCTCCTGGCACCCTCAGCCCTGGTTGGGAGCCGACTGATGTGCTGCTCCTTCCCCACGTGCAGGGCTCCAGCCTGAGAACGCTGAGCACCCCCGGAGCTGAGACCCGTTCCCCCCCCCCCATATGCTGCTGCAGATGAGGGGTCCTAAGGATCCCTTCAGGTGGGATGGAGTATACAAAGAAAGCTCTGGGGAAAGCATGGTTGGGGGCTCGCACATATAATGTACATTCTGAGGAAGTTTCCAAATTGGAAAAGCCTCCCATGGGAACAGTGAAATCACGGGGGGAGATGGCCATCCCTGGGCTCAGAACAAGGCTTGTTGTGAGCCAGCAGATTATCATCCTCCTACAGTTCCCTCAGTCTCCCAGCAGTTCACAACAGGCCTTTCTTCTCCTTCCCCTAATAGGCCTGTCCTGGTCTTCAGGGCCAAGGGGTGATCTTGGGTATCAGGTATGAGAAAACGAATTTATTGGGGGCAGAAGAGCCTAGAACAAAAGAACTAGAGTTTAAATGAGTTTAAGACACAGCTCCATCATTCCTCTGGGGTTACCCGGACAAGCCACCCAGGCTTCTCCCTTGGTCTGTTTTCTACCTGTAAACTTGGGTAATAACTCACGTTACCCACTTCTCAGGGGTATTCTAGGAAAAGGGTTTTTGGTAAGCATCCATCAATCAATAAGCCCCAACTATGTGCCAGGTACTGTGCTAAATGGGAGGGAACAAAGAACAAAAGGAAATGAGTCCAGTTTCAAAAAACTTACGTTCTGTGGGGGGAAATAGTGTGAGAGTGTGTGTGTGTGTGTGTGTGTGTGTGTGTGTGCGTGCGTGTGCACATATATACAGATCAGCCTATTAAAATATGAATACTATAAAGATCCAAACTATATTATCAGATATTATCCATGATTATATTATTAATTCCAACATAATACTGACTGTATTATTAGACATAAATATCTAAAAATATATAAACCCATGTATGTTATATTGATATATAATTTTCTATATACATGTAATCTATACCATATAGATTATATTATCATAATTACACACACACAGAGCTATGTTACAAGACTAAAAACGGTGTGCTCCTTCCCTAAGGAAGTGGAACACAGTCTATTTTGCCGTGCAGGGCCGACACTTGCCAAACAGCTCTTTTTCCTCTTGCTTTTCTAATCTTCCCTAAAAGGAATGCCTGCCTGGTAGGAGAGAGGGAAGTGATTAGTTTTTTTAAAAAATGAGAGTGGACTAAGAACAAAAGGTATAATAAATATAGTGTTTTTTCAATGTAGGCTTCTACCCTTGGCTCTGGATCTAGTAAACATTTTTATCAATAACTTGGATGAAGGGATACCTGGCAGATTGAGGAAATTTACAGATGACAAAAAGCTAGAGGAAAAGAAGGGGGAGGGAGAGGAAAAGAGAGAAGGGGAGGGAGAGGGGAGGAGACAGAGAGGAAAAGGAGAGACAGAGACAGAAAGACAGAGAACACTAATGGTGAATGATAGACCTGGGTACCCAGAGCCATGTCAATAGAGAGAAGGTATGAACATAACAAGATGGCATTTATCGGAGACAGATGTGCAGAAACGGGCAGAGCGAGTGGCCAGTCACAGGCCAGGCACTTCGGTGGGTGGCCACCACAGGCGTCAGCCGGCCGCCCTTAACGTGTGGGCCAAAGGTGTCGTGCACTGGATGGGGGCCGGACCACCCTTCGGCCCCTGGGCAGGTCTGAGCGGCCCATGTGGCTCTGAGTTACCCACCCCCCCTGGATGCCCCATATATACAGGACACATATTTAGCTCTCGGTTTCCTTCTTCCACCCCATCTCTGGTCTTGTCTGGAGCTGCCCTGCCGAACCATGGGGCCTCCAGGAGCACGTCCCACTTCCCGAGAGCTCCGGGGACACGAAGCCTTTTTCCTTTCATTAACTATGAGAAGCTGAGAAGCCAAATGAAATCTACCTTTGGCCTTGGCAGAGAGGTGGGATCCTGCTAGGACAGAACGCTGCATACATTCTCAGATGCAGGCCCAGTACTAGCTTTCTGGAGTCGTTTAATGGCTTTGTTTTGATTTCTCAAGGGGGTTTTCCATTGCAAGGAAGGATTTAATCTGGTGCCGGGCCGGGACTGGGCAAGAGCCGAAAAGTATGTGACGAAACCACCAACTGCTCGGGTGCCAGCTCCCCGTCTCTGCTCTGCGCGGTGAGGGCAGGGAACGTGCTCCCGGTGCCAGGCTCATCCCTCGGACTTCCTCTGCACTAGAAAGCGTCACGCACTCAGAGACCACCTTTGGCTGGCCACTAATCACTGAAAAGGGGTCTCTCCCTCAACGACTGTGCAAGACCCTTCTCGGGCAGGATTGTGTCTCAAGAGCCACAAAACAAGGGTTCCGGTTTGGAGGGAATCCTAGGATACAGAACACTAGAAGAGAGAACCTTAGAGTAGAAGCCCGGCCCAGAGACCCTCAATCTGCAGCCTGTCAACTTGTTTATTTTAATATAATTGCTTTCTTCTGTACTGGGTTTATGCATTTAAAAGCCCTGTTGTGACTTCCCCAGACGCTGCCCAAGGGGTCCAGGAGGTTAAGAACCCTTGTTCTAGTGGAATTCCCTTATCTTAAAAATGGGGAGCCTGAGGGCATCAGAAGGCCCATGGCCGGCCCAAGACCACTCAGTGAGCTTCTCCTATCCCCCATTAGCACAGGAGTGCTGACACAGTAGCTGTGTGATGGACAGCAGTGGGTGAACTGATCCACTACGGTCTCAGGGGAGAGGTCAGAGGGGAAAGCCACGGGAGAGAATGAATGGTTCTCTTCATTAAAACCCGCTGTGGACTGAGGGAATGGGGGGTGGGGGGGGGGGCCCGGGCCTGCCTGAGTCCCAGGTGGAGAATCACAGGACACACACTCCTCCTGCCCTGCAGATTCTGGTCACTGACCTTCCAGCAGCCTCCCCTCCCCCACTCTCCCCCCTGGTATCTCCCCAAGAAGCCCTCAAGTGACATTCCAGAAAGCTCCAGGGGGTTTCTCACCTCATTAAACAACCCCCCCCCCCAGTCCCCAGTTCCTGCGGCTAGTTCCAGCCTCCCAGAGATGATAATCACAGCTTACATTTTACATTTGCTTGAGGACTGACAAAGCACTTCACATGTTCCCTCTCCCCCTGGTCCTCACGAGAGCCCTACAAGGGAGCTGATGCTATTAAACCCATTTCACAGGTGGGAGACTAAAGTTCGGAGAAGTTAAATGACCTGAGCTCCTGGTGGGAACAGTATTGTTTCCACCACGGCAGAGAGAAGACCTTTCCTGGTCCTTTTACTGCATTGCTCTCTGATTTGAAGCGAGTCACTTTCCCTGGCTTGGACTCGGTTTCCACGTCTGTAGAATGGAGGGGATCCTTTCAGAGTTCCCACATCTGACTGCAGGTTTATTTATGTTATTTCTCTCCCTGGGAGCCAAAGTCAGTGGCCTGCACACTCACCGAGTCACTCCATCCATCCCTGAATCTACAAGCACAAAGAAGGCTGTCCCTGGGCACTCGGTCCCTGTCCAGAACAGAGCCAGGGGACTCTACCTCAGAGTTCCCTCCAGCCTGAGCTCTCCCAGGGCCGCCCTTGGCTTCAGCCCTCCCCACAGGGCCCCGGCCACCCCACCCCCCCCAGGTACCTGGGGTCTCAGGGGGGTAGCTGAGACCCCCACCCCCTTTTCTACTCTTGTTTATGGGGCGTTTTCCCTGGAACACAAGCTCCGTCTTTCTGCTGGTTCCCAGCCCTGGGCAGAGCGCAGAGCCTGAGAAAATGGCTGCTGAATGACAGGCAGGCGCCGTATCGGGCGCCGGACACAAAGCGACCCAATGCCTCATCCCGTCTGCAGGGAGTCTCCCCTTCCCCCCAGTCCGCTCCCACTGACCCGAATCCCACTTGCCTTCCCTCCCCGCCAGCCACCGTGAGAGCACAGGCAGCTTCACTGGCAACAAGAAGGCGCTGAGGGGCTGATCTAATTGTGAGGAGTGAGAAGGCAACTTAGCACTTTCTCTCTTCTCTCCCCCAGTGGGCTGCAAAGGACCGCGAACACCGGAGCCCCTTCGCAGGAGGAGGTGCTGGGCACGCCGAGGAGGGCCACGGGGCTTCCACTGAGACCGGCACGGAATGGCTGGGGCTCAAACCAGGTAGGGCCCCAAACCAGACGGGGCCCCAAACCAGGCCCGGACCCAAAGCAGGCCAGGCCCCAAACCAGGCCCGGACCCAAACCAGGCCCGGACCCAAACCAGGCCGGGCCCCAAGCCAGGCCGGTCCCCAAAGCAGGCCAGGGCCACCGCCAAGTGACGCTCATCTCCTCCTAAGTGCTTAGGGTCCTTGTGGTCATAGGGGGATCTTGTGGTTCTAGGGAGAATCTTGTGGTTCTAGGGGGGATTTTGTATCCTTGAGGGATCTTGTGGTCCTAGGGGGGCTCTCTGTGTCTCTAAATAAGGAGAGCAAATGGAAAAATAATGGGTGCTGCTGCTTTAATAATAATAATGAAACAGATGGGTACAAGCATCTAGATGCTGCAGTGGATAGTCAGGAAGACCCGAATTCAAATCTAGCCCCTGACCTTGACCACCTGGGGGATGCTGGCAAGTTCTACAACTTTCCTATGCCTCAGTTTCCTGCTGCGTAAAAACAGCAGGTCCTCTCCAGCTCTAACACACTAAGGGCCCTGCAGGCTCCTCCATATCTGAATCCTGCGACTTCACGACCTTGGTCCCTGCCCACCCACTGCCGACTAACGCCCGGCCACAAGGGTCTGGGGGAAGGGCCTCACCCAGCAGGCCGAGGAGACCAGCTGCGTCTTCGTCTCCAGGATAACCTAGGGGTCCGCTGCCCCAAGGAGGTGTCTCCAGGCAGAGACGGCAGGCTGCCCCCCGGCCCGGGGCAGGGAGCCAAGCACCTCTAAGAGGCCTGATCAATCACTTTTCCCTGGCACTCACTTGGGACCCGCCAGTTCCGGGCTTGCCCACCTTCCTTCTTGGAAGCAGTTCAAACCCACTTTGTCTTCATGATGAATGGAAGCCCTGGGAATTGGCTCTTCTCGCTGCAGGCTGGCTGCCGTCGCTCCCTCCCCCTGCCCTCGCCCTCGCCTCTCTCTCTCAAGGGTTATGGGAGGGTGAGGGGAGAGTTATGGGCCCCAGTGACCCGGAGCTCCAGGAGGGAAAGCAGCCCAGGGGCCCTGGGTCTAGTCCTGAGGCCTTCCAGACAGAGTCTAGGGGAGTGTGGGTGGGTGGGTTTGTCTGTCTCTCTGTCTCTCTCTCTGTCTCTGTCTTCCAGTTTGTCTTTCTCTCTGTTTCTCTGTCTCTTTCTGTCTCTGTCTGGTTAGGAATGTTCTGTATTTTTGGGAAAAGGTATTTAGATTTCACTGCTGGGGAAAGAATGGACATGGGGGTCAGGGAGGATGTTGGGCAGGAAGCAGCACCTGATGGAAGCCAGTATTCTCTCCTACATTTACTGTCTGTAGTCTGCTAGGGGGCGCACTGAGGAGAGCCCCAGGCCGGGGGTCGGGGAGACCCCACCTCAGACAAGAGCTGTGCGACCCCAGGGGAGTCACTTAGCCCCGTCTGCCTCAGTTTCCTCAGTAGAGAGAAAGAAAAGGAAACGACTCAGGATCTTTGCTAAGACGGCCCCAAAGGAGCCACAAAGAGCTGGCCCCAACATTTACACTCTCGCCTCCCTGTGAGAAGGGAGGTCCTTGGGAGCAGTCTCTCCCCAGGCTGCCTACAACAGGCGCGCCACAAATGTCTGATGACTGTGACTTATTGCTCTGTGGATGTATGGTATCATCAGAGGGTGGAGGGGCAGCAACTGGGGGCAGGAAATGGCCTGAGAGGCTGCTCGTCCAAGTGCCTTGTTTTATAGATGAGGAGGGACAGGAGGAGAGAATGACAGCCCTGAAGTGGACGCGTCAGCAGCAGCAGTGGCAGGATCTGAACCTGGCTCCCCCAACGCTAAAACCACCTCCCCCTCTGAGCTTAAGCAGGGTAGACCTCACCAGGGGTCCTGGGCGGCCTCAGTTCTCTCATCTGTACTGTGCAGTTCCCCCACCCCCACCCCGGAATAATCCCTAAGGTCCCTCGGGCCAGCATGGCTCCCGTAAGGTCTGATTCCTTTGGGTCAGAGACAGGTGAGCAGAGGAGAGACTGCCTGGGGTCTCACAAGCCGCAGACTCAGAATTCTAGCCCCACAAGTTGGGAGGGGGCCAAACCCAGGTGGGAAAAAGAAGGCGGAGCGCAATCCCAGTGTGGGAACGGAACGGACTGATAGTCTGTGCCACGGGACATGACAAGGGGAAGAACTTGGAAAAACCTCAGAAGAGATGGGCTGACTGACCCACACAGACCGAAGCGAGCAGAACCAGAAGAAAAGTGTAGCATAAAACGCACAGGAACGTTCCCTGCAGGGTGATAAGAGAGTGGAGCTGACTAAAACACCCTCCTGCCGTTGGCAGAGGGTGGGGGGCCACGGGTGCAGAATGGGGTCTGCTTTACCACACATGGGCACTGTCATTTGGAATGGGAGCTTCTGCTGGGAGAGGAGTCATCGATTGTCAGAGTAATGTAAAATAAGAGAGGAATCCTAAAAGAGCAGAGGGGGTGTTCTCCATGCTGGTCGTGGTCCTGGAGCACTCTGAGCCCAGGGGCCCCCTTCCACAATGGGAAGGCTGGGAGCCCCACTCGCCGACTCCCCTCCCAGACCACCAGAAGAAAAGGCTTGGGGGACTCACCTTGAGAAACTTGTACAGTAGAAACGTGAACCAGTTTGTCAGCATTTTCTCTGCTACCGACTCCGTCCTGGAAGAAAGAGGGAGGAAGTGATAGGCACGGGGAAAGAAACCCCAATACCTCAGGGGGGCACCTGTGCCATGTTCCTGCCCCCCTGGCCCCGAGCTCCCCCCCTTCCTCTGATTTAAAGGTCAAGGCTGGGAAAGCGGGGGAGCAGGGAGGGAGGGAGGAGGGGAGGAGCGGGAGGAGGCCCACCTCTCTGGGTTGCCATGACAAAACTCTAAAGATAGCCCTTGCCAATCATGGCCGGCTCTTACCCTGGCAGAAGCTCATTAGCTGGGGACTTCAGCTATCTGCAGGGCCCTGCTGGGAGAAAGCCGCTGGAGGAGACGGGAGGAGGAGGAGGGCGCCAGGGCCCAGAGAAGCCCGGACTCGCTGCCTCCCCATCCCCCCGTAAGGGCATCTCAGAGGAGGCTGAACCGTGAGCCCGGCATTCAGGGCCCAGCCCAGGGGGGGAAGCTGCACTCCCCCTGCCCCACCCAAAACCCCCGCGGATTGCCACCAAAACCTCGGGCTCCCATAAAATGGGGCCATGAGGGCCGGAACACCGCAGGAAGGAGCCTGAGGAGCCCTACTCTGCTAGCGCTGGCTCTGGCTGTCATCCCCACTGATTGCCTGGCTCAACCTCAGGGTCTCCTCCTGTAAAGTGAGGGTGGAAATACCTGGAGCACTCCTCCCAGGGCTCGTGGCCAAGTGCTGGTTATAAAGAAATGTCAGCTTTCTCAGTCAGGGCTTCCCGAAGGAACACGGGGATGAGGGTCATCCCCACTGGGCCCACTGCGGTTTCCTGCCCCCTAACTTTATCTGGACCGATCCTGCCTTCTCCCGGACTCTCGCCTTCTACCAACCAGCTCACTTCTCAAGGAGAGAGACCGCTCACATCCACCATGGCGGCTGTTCTTGAGCTCACAAGGTTGGGAAGCTTCACTCACTGAGTGCCAGTCTGAGACTTGCCCTTCCCTCTGCCCACGGCTATTCTAGAGCACTGGGTCTGTCTCCCAGGGCTAGTCCTCCCCCACCCCACCCCCAGAACCTTCATGCGAGGTGACCCTATCAGCTCAGGAAGGGACTGGACCGCTAAGAAAGCCAGGGATCACATTCTGCAGACCATGCCCCGTGAGCCGTCCCTCCTACGGATCCCCGGGAGGCGGCAAGTTCATGCAGACCCAGATGGGACAGCTGTGGCAGACTGGACCCAAACCCATGCTCTCAGGGCCGCACCCAAGTCGCCCCCTGCCCAGCCCCGGCCCACAGTAGCCGCCTTCCTTTGGCCCCCGTGTTGCACAAACGGCCTGGGGACCAGGAGAGCCGGCCGTCAGAGGGCTAAGGACTCATCCCACTGACCAGGCTGAAAATATAAACAGGCCCAGGAAGGTCTGGATGGACTCTCCGCTGAGAGCTCCCTAAAGGGTTATTAAAGGGGGACAGAGTAAATCACAGCTGTCTGGGAGCTGAAAGGGCCCTCAGGGCCTTCGAGCCCACCTGGCACCCCTAGCCCAGTGAGAGGTCAGAGACCGGCCCTGAGCCTGGGCTGGCAGGACCACAGGACCGCCCGGGATAGGGATGGGGGCCGCGGGACCCCAGGGATGTCTCTTTCCGGCCGGTGAAGGACCGGTTCAGAATCTGGAAGGATTCTGTCCCCGCCCAGGTGGAAGACAAGATGTGTTAAGAGCCCAAGAGGACGGCCTTGGCGTCCATAAAGGAAAAAACCCAAACATTTGTCGCAGCTGCTTCTGGAAGGATTCCCTGGACCCCAAGTGGGGCGGGGCTACTTAACTCCCCTTCATTTCACAGGCCCCAAAGAAGCCCAAGGTCAGATCCGGAGTCAGTGTCCAGAACTGAGAGCCAATGGACCCGAATTCAAATCCCCCCTCAGATGTTTATCAGCAGTGTGACCATACTGAAGTCATTTAACCTCCTGAGCCAGGGAGCTGATGAGACTCCATGCCCCCTGATTCTCCATGACCTTCCTTTTACCCCGATTTCTGCACTTGAGAGCCCGTCTCTGGGCAGAGTCCCAGAGGCAAGAGGCCGCCCCTTCTAGCTCCCCACCAGGCAGCAGGAGGGCCAGGGATCGCCCTGTCTCACTGGACTCTGAACATGGCGAAGACCCCAGAGAGAGAGTGACCCCCCAACAGCTCCCACAGGGAGTGAGGGGCAGGCCCAGACTGCAGCCTCCTCCTGCTGCAGGGCATCCAACCACAGCCATGACAATGGTGTTGGGCCCAGCGCCAGAGGACCCAGATTCGAACCCTGTCCCCACTCCTCATCACCCATGGGGCCTTTGGCTAATTATTCATTTAATTCCTCTTAGCTTTGGTCTCCTCCTCTGGGAAGAGTGGGCCTGGGTGACCCCTGAGCTTAAATCCACGCTCTGTCGAGGCCCCCGTCTCTCCTCAGTGACACAAGGGCTGCTAAAGTACGTCCCTGCCCACTCTGAGTCTGCAGCATCCTGGGACTCTGCGAGCCCCAGTACTGAACGGGCCCCCACTGAGCAGAGAGGAGCAGCCCAGAAGTCTCTCCCTTCCCCGAGGGAAAAGGCAGGTCCAGTGTTCCAGCCGCCGCAGAGAGTGCCACCCCCCCACCCCCAGCCACAAAGGGGTCTCCGTGGCATGCTTGGGCCCGGGCCCCGGCACTCACCTCCGCAGCAGCAGCTTGGGGTGGTTCTTGCTCTCCAGGTTCTTCTCAATGAGGTCCGAGAGCAGCTGCTTCAGGACGCCTGTGGCGTACTCCATCTCGCCCTGGAGCGCCGTCATGATGAGGGATGCCACGTTGCCACGGTCCCTCATGGAGAAGCTGCGCTGGGCCTCCAGCGTGCGGATGAAGGTCAGCAGGAAGTGTTTCTTGTTCAGGAGCTGTCCGAACAGTGTGAGTGACTTCTCCACATTGGCCTGGACCTGGGCAGGAGAGGGTCACGGTCAGGCTCTGTCCCATGATGGTCCCTCCGGGCGAGGGGCTCCCGGCCCCTCCAGAGAGACCCTCGACTGAGCGCCCCTAATCTCCGGACTGTCCTGTCCTCAGCCGGGGGGAGGCCAAAAGGAGGAACAAGAAGACGCCCATCTCTGAGCCCCCTCCTCCCCAAGGACCTCTGTTTGTCCCTGTACGCGCACAGCTTGGAATGGAGGCCCTGTAAATCCCACGGCACTGAGAAGGGGCTTCAGGAGATGCAGCTGCTCCATCTTGTGCGCTTGGGACCCTCCAAGGGGCCGGCGACTGGGCAGGCCCTCTGGGAACTTGTCGGGGTGGGGGGATTTTATTTTCTCTTTTGTAATTAACATTTTTTAAATTTTGTTTTGCATAGCCCACATTTCCCCATGCTTCCCTCCTGTCCCTTTCTGGAAAGCTGGTCAGAAAAAAAAGGGGGGGGAAACTCAGTCAGACTGAGGCAGTCACAAATCTGACAAGTTCGGTGCTGCATTCCTACAGCTCTCCCATGGGTGGGAATGTGTATTCCCCATCACGGGAAGGGAACTCTGGCTGGTAACTTTGGCAATGCTTCCATCAGCCCCCTGACATCGGGCCTGGACCTGGCTCAAGTGCTGCTTCCCACCCCCTCTCCCAGCTGATCCAGATATTCCTGGGCCCTACAGTGGTAATCCCAATCTGGGTGGGGCTGGGGGTGGAGCTGGGGGCGGGGCAGGCTCAGGCTGTGATTAATGAGTGACAAGAGCTCCCAGGGGAGGAGGCAGGTAAAGGCCCCCTCAGGCAGCCCTGAATCCACGGCAGGATCCGAACAAAGGTTATGCTGGCTGGGAGGGGCTCGGCCATCTCTCTATGACATAATGCCTCGGAATAATAAAACACCGACATTTGCTGGCCCTCCCCACATCAGTGTTATTGCCCCCTTTTAACTGCAGAGAAGGCCGAGAGTCCATATTGGAGATTAATGAGACGAGATCCCAGCCCTTGGGAAGCCTGGAGTCTGACAGCAGAGGAAAGATGTGAAAAGGGCCCGGAACCAAGGCAGAGGAGACCTGTCCAGCTCCCACCAAATAGCAAGGTGACATCTGAGCGAGGAGAAGGAGCGGGCTCTGAACAAAAATAGGGGGCGGGAAGACACCTCCTGGAGGGGCCTTCCAGGGGACAGAGGCCTCCGGGTGTCCGGCTAGGACAGAACAGCGGCCCACCCTGGCCTGGCTGAGGGCCCAGGCCGTTGCCCCCTTGGGGAGGGAGTTCTCACAGCGATTCCAAGGGACGCTGGCCCGGGCAGGGCTGCCTGCTAACCCCCCCCCTCCCCCAACCATCCATCAGTGACGGACGGGCCGGGGCCGAGGCTGTCCCAAATTTTCATTCTGAGCCAAATCACTGTTGTCCGGGCGGCTCCGATCAGATGTCACAATACTATCAGGGCCAATCCTCCGCTACTGAAACAGCCGTGGTAGCGATAAGCTCCGAAATTGGTCCTGTCCTACATGGGTGATCTTATCAGAGATTGCAGAGAGAAATGGAGCAGGAGCAGGAGACGGAGGCGGGGAGAGTGACATGTCGAGCGGCTTGCTCTATCTCAGCCAGCTCCCTTGGGGCCTGGCCTCGGGAGCTAGGGGACAAGGTTTGTGCTCTGAGGGATGCGCTGGGCTGGGGTGGGGGGCCTGGGGCCCAGGGCCGGCCTCAGCTCTGGGACACAATGGCCCGGTGTCGGGCAGAAGAGGGCACCCAGCTCAGGCGGGCCCCGGGAGAAGGGCCCCAAGTGACCTCAGAGTTGGGGCAGGACCAGTGTTAACACCTGGCTAGACATCCTTGGCCCTCGCCCATTCTCCCCTGAGTCAGAGTCTCCTAAAACTCAGACCCCAACGGTCTTCCCTGAACCTGCCTCATTCACTTACTGTTAACTTGCTGTTACCATTATCCCCATGCAATGGCTGGGGAAACTGAGGCAAGCAGCAGGTAAGTCCCTGAGACTGGATTTTAGCCTCCTGCCCCCACAGAGCTCTGGTTTGCTGTCTCTGAAAACACTCACCACTAATGAGAGATGTCTCTCTCATTGCTCCATCTTATAAAGACAAAGAAGGGGCTTTAATGGAAAGCTTGCTGATCTAACTCAGGACCTAGTACAGAAGCACAGAAAAGAGCCTGGGCTTGGAGTCCAAGGGACCAAGGCTAAAACCCTGGTTCTGAAGCCTCCTAGCTTTGTGACCCCAAGAAATACACTCTGAGACTCAGTTTCCTCCTCCTAAAATAAGCATAACAAGCCCTCTATCACAGAAGGGCTATGAGAAGTAATTTGCATAACTTAAAGCACTGAGTTGCTATTATCATTATTTCTGGCAAGAAGAATTATAATAGGAATAAAGAGTAAGGAGAAATTGGCTTTAAACTGAAATTTGCCATAGAAGAAATGCTCAGATGAGAATGTCAAACTGCGTATTAGTAGGAGCCAAGATACCCCTCAACTACATCAAGGTTCAGAAAAAGCTCAACAAGCTGGAAAAATGGGACCCAAACTTAGAAGGCGAAACTTCACAAGGATAAATGTACAATCCCGAACTGGGTTAAAAAAAATGAACCTCAGAAGCATCAGGGAAATGAGGCGTGTTCACTCACACACAAAAAAATCTGGAAGTGCTGTTTGACCACAAGTTCAACGATGGGTTAGAGCTGCTTAAAAAATCACTAATTCCACAGAATGTGAGGGACTGGACTGAGACGGAAAGTCGTGTTTTCTGCAGTGTCTGAACGGGCCTAGAGTTCTGCGAGTCATCCGCCCAGCTAGGAAAATCCGGATAAGGTGGTGAGTGCTCAGAGGAAGCCAATCAGGATGGGGGGGAAGTGAGCAAGCAGAGTGACTGAGGGGCATCGGAGGGCCTAGGACCATGAGCATCCTGAGAAGCCCTGAGGGAGCCCAGGTCTGCAGAAAAGAGCAGCTGTCCAGGTTCTGTGGGCGGCAGAAGCAGGCCCGGGGAGAGGTTCTGGGAGGTGGATCCCAGCTCAGCGGGGGGAGCTCACTATCAGTCTGCCCCAGAATGGAACTGGAGGCTCATTGGGCAGGGAGCAAGCCAGAAACGGGCCTTGGCTCTCGACCTGCGGAGCTGCTCCCCAACACTAACCGCTGTCCCTGCCTAGCGGGGCCCGTGCAGCCACTGCTGACTGGCCGGTCTGATGCGGAGTCTTCTTGGGGCCGATCTGACTTTCCCACCAAATATCACAGAGGAGGAAGAGACATTTGGGGAGGTCAAAGAGCACTGAGGTGAGTCGCTGAACATGAGCCTTCTGTCCCACCATACTCAGCATTTGGCGGGGAGGAAACGTCAGACCCTTGGAGCTTCTGAATCGTGGAAACGTGAGATGTACCAAAAATATATATAGTTACAGAGATCTTTGTATACATATTCATGGTAGGAACTTTTATAATGGGAGAAAATGGAAAGCAAGAGACAGTTCATCAGCTGGCAGATATATGAGTCAAATGGAATCTTCTTACTCTGGAAGACACAGATAACCATGGGCACCTACCTCCATCTCCTTCAGCACCGGGTGGTCCTCGATGCCTGGGAAGAGGACCCTCATGGCGTATGTACGGTAGTCCAAGAAAGGGATGCCGGCTCCGTCCAGGTCATTGGTCAGCTCATGGATGTCTGTCTGCAGCTCTGCAAAGGCTGGATTGCAAAGGAGAGGAGGAAGAAGGTTAAGGGCCGGTGGAAGTGGGGCAGCCCATACCACCTGCTGCTCTCCTCCACAAGCCGGAGGATGGGCCCAACCCGGAGACCAGGGTTTGGATCTCAGCTGAGGACCTAAAGGCCCCATAAGTCCCAAGTGTCTCTTTCACTCTCCACAGCGTCCCACTTCCCAGCATTAAACATCCATCCATTTGGGGGATTTCAGAGATTGCTGTTAAAATAAAGCTGTTGCCTGGGAAGGGGAGTACATTAGGCTCTAATCAGCTGCTAATTAACACAGTCTGAAGGAGCTTCTTAGACTAGCTCTTGTCACCTAGCAGGGCTCCCGACTGTGTGTGGGACAGGGAAGTTCAGACCAGTGAGAAAGGGTCAGGAAGACCCTGAAGCCCTGCTCTGACTGAGAACAGTGACTGAGGAAGGGAGCTCCTGAGAGGAGCCAGTGCCGAGAGCTGCCCTGGGTACGTGGGCACTGCACCCTCAAGTCCTGCGCTAACAGAACGGAGGTTCTGCTCCTCCCTCTTCGGTCACTTGAGAAAGGGTATTTCTTGGACCTTCCAATGAAAAAAGGGAAGGATATGAGAAGAGGGGGGCGCGGAAAGGGAAGCAAAATCTGGTTTGGAGCAAGTGTTTCCTGTCACCCAGGATACCTAGGGAGAACCTAAGGAGAACCTAGCGGTCCCTTCCTACCAAAGTGATCTCAGGCCAGCCCCCAAATCCCCCTCTCGGGCCAGATTCATCTGCAAAGCCTCTCCCTGGATTTCCAGAGGCGTTTGTCCGATGATGAGGGGGATGGCAAAGCAGGGAATCGCAGTCCCTGACTGACTGAGGGGGCAGGGAAGCCCGGGGGGGGGGGGACTGGCAGGAGCCGTTCTTTTTGATTGCCCTCACTCCTCTCCTCGCTAGTCCAGGCTTGGAAATGGTGGAGGAAAGGCCATTCACTTCCTATCTCTTTAGGAGAGGAAGGATGCTCTGAGATTGGAGCCTTGGAGTGGGGCTGTCACGACAGACAGACCTGCAGAAAAGTTCGGGGAGGGACTCTCTAGGGGAGGGGGGGACCTCACAGCATTGTTTGAAATCAAATTAAGGAACTTCAAAGGGAGCACGAGGCTGCGCCAAGCAGGCTGGTCTCAGCCGCCCGAGGCAGGGACCAAGCCAGCAGCGGAGAAGATGCTCTATCTTATCTGCGTCCTGTGCAAGAGGGAAGAGAAAGGCTTCTGCCGAGATGGCAGCTTTTAATTAAAAGCTGCTTCCTTTTATCTCTCTGGCAGCCCCACGCTGTTGTCTCCCCGCCCATGCCAAACGCTTTTATTATCGTGTGTCCAGGGCCCAGTCCCTCCCCAGCTCGGCTGCCTGGCAGGGTCATGGGCCCAGGCAGTTGCTCGTGGAGATAATGGGCAATTAGGCCCTGACAGTGGGACTTGGAGAGGCGTTTGGGCCCAATTCCCAGCAGGAAGCGGCAGCATAATAAGCTGCCACCCCCTTACACACACACTCACACACACACACACTTTCCTCCATCTCCCAACTTGGAACCACTTTCAGTCTCTTCCTGAAAACTTATTCCTTTCCCAAAATTCCTAGCAAGGGGAGCAGGCCAGAAAACATGGGAACTCTGCTTTCTCCTGCCCAGGAGGCCCGTCTCTGCTCTGAGAATCCTCTTCCTTGGACCCGGGGACCCTCAGGATGATAACCAGCCTCCCACGGTCACTGGGTCACCCCGAGGTTCTCCAAGCACTGCTGCTGTGGACAGACCTTCCCCTGCCGCCGCGTAGGTACGAGCCAGAAAGGGCCAGGGAGGGTCCTGGACGCAACCCCTTGGGTGTGAAACGCAGCCCGCTGCTTGGCATCCAGCAAGTGCTCAATACTTGCTGACAGACTGACTGACTGGGAAGAAACAAAGCTCTGACCAAGGACTCACAGGGCCTGTGAATCTGCCCACTCCTCCCACCGCCTCTCCTCCCAGTCTCCCAGGAAAACCAAGCCCATTTTCATCTTCCCAATCCTTAGCAGAGACTTCCCCGGCCCTCCCGGATTCTAGCCAGATTGCAAGCATTCCTCAGGGCTGACTCAAGGCCCCACCTCTGCGGCCTCGTGGGTCAGCACCTGGCAAATGGGCCCAGGGACCGCTCCCTTCTCTGACCTTCCAGAGCTAGGGGAGATACATGGGGGAGGAGGGGAGGTCAACACACACACACCCTCCCCCTCCCCCTCCAGACCGTCTGACTCTGACAACAGCAAAAATCAATAACCCTTAAGGTTTGTAAAGTACTTTACCTATACTACCTTGCCAGCCCTGGGAGGGGGAGCTATTATTATCCTCGCTTCAGAGGATAGGTGAACAGAGGGGAGCGGGAGGAAATGGAGGAGCCGGTACTTCCAAAGCCCTCCCTAGGAGCTAGGCCCTGTGCTAAAAGTGCTTTACAAACGTTCCCTCACGTGGTCCTCCTGAAGTCGGTCCCGTTCTCTGTCCCCATGGAGGAAACCGAGGCAGGCGGGGGCCCGGGACAGATTAACTGAGGGAGTCTGAGCCTGAGTTTTCCTGACTCTGCACCCAGAGCTCTTTCCGGGGCGCCCCCGCCCGCACAGCACACAGACGGAGCCGGCACAGGGAGGGAGCCCCGGGCGCAGCGTCAGGGATGCTGGCTCAGAGCCGGGCCGTTTATAGCTCATGAGCCCCTGACCCTCCACAAGCCTCAGTTTCCCCACCTGTGGAAGGGAAATGCCCAGCAAGGGAGACCGCCGCTCCCTGGCTCAGAGGGGGAGAGAACTGCCTGCTCTAACACTGCTGCCAGGTTCTTATCACCCTTACAAGGGAACAGCCCCAGCCTCCTGTTACTCGTGTGAGGCTCTGCGGAGCATCCCGCAGGGAGACAAGGGGACGGCTCCCGTGGCTGGGGGCCGGCGGGAGCGGGGAGCGAGGGGCCGGGCGCTGCAGCGGCAGCAGAAGCCCGCAGACGCCCTGGCCCGCACATGGGGAGGAGGTGCTCCGGCGGCCGCATCCTGCCTCGTAACCCCGGAAGGCTCCCTGGAAGAGGGGAACGCTTCCGATGGGAGCTGGGCAGGGAGATGATGGTCTTGAGCCAAGGCTCAGTCAGCAGAGGGGGTCGGAGAATCCCAAGTATGAATCCTGCCTTCTCACCCACATGCGCCTCAGGCTCAGGTTCCTCAGAAAGGATGGGAGGAAAGGAGGGAGGGAAGGAAAGGGAGGAAAGAAAGGAAGGAGGGAGGGGGGAAAACTGGGGAGAACCTTGCTCTGCTGCTATTTTGATAATCGTATTTAAACATCTTGGCTATTACTGTTACCCTCTGTATCTTATTTTACACTTCAAAAACACAACCCTGAGAAAGGCGCCACTGGCTGCCAAAAGGGCACAAAAGGTCTGGATGATATTGGTGAAAACCAAAGGAAGTCAGGCCAAAGAATCGTCACAGGCCAGTGTCGGAGTCAGAAGAGATGGAGTTCCTCCCCTGGGCGGGAGGAGGACCATGGGGCCAGAACGCTGCATCTCCTGCTGGAAGTGGCTGCTCTCTGGGCTTTTTTGGTTGGCGGATGTTCTTGTTATGTGAGAAGGCAGGGGAGGGAGGGGGACTCATCACTATCCAGAGACACCGAGAACAGGAGCCGTGAATGACGAACCCTTAGGACTTATTGACCCTGAACAAACTATTTTGCCTTCTGAGAATAAGCTCTTCCCACCACCCACGTTACCGGCCTGGGAGGAAAGGGCCATGAGAGCGCCTGGCAGCCTCCAAGCGGGTCAGAGCACCCGGCCCCGAAGGCCAACTCCCAGTCCGTCCTCAGCCTGGCTACCTGGGGGCCTCTCGGCCTCACCTTCCCCATCTGTAGAATGGGGGCAATAACAGCCCCTGCTCCCAAGGTCGTTGCAAAGATCAGGGGAGGTTCCGTGTCAGGGCATCCCCCAAGCCCCAGTGCGGCCCAAAGCTACCCGAGGTAACAGAGGGGATGCTGAAAGCCTCCCTGTGGGTATTTCAGAAATAAAAGGCCAAGGCGGAAGATCGGGGCCCCCACAGAGTCCTTGGGGAGCGGGGGTGACGGACCCCGGGCCCTTACCTTCCTTGCACTCCAGGGCCACCCGCGACTCCAGGTTGTCCATCTGCAGCTGCAGGCGCTTGAGGGTGCGGTCCGCATCCCGGGACTTGCGCTTGTAGGCGATGAGGACCACGATGATGACGAGCAGCAGCAGGCCGCCCCCGCCCCCAATGCCGATGATGGCCGGCAGTGTCAGGAGGCTGTCCGAGTACACCTGCAGCGTCCCCGGGGAGAACTCGAAGCCGCCCGCCTTGATCTGGGGACCGGAGGAGGCGGGGGGAGGGGGTCAGTGGTGGCCGGGGTGGGGAGCCCAGGAAGGAGGGCTTCTCAGCATGGGGCGGGGGTCAGCAGAGGGGGCGGGGGGAGGAGCACTTCTCAGCTTGGGGGGGGGGAGAATCCAGGGATCTAAGGCCTTCCCCTCGGCCCTGGTCACACCACAACAACACAGACCTAGGCCCAACCAGGTAAATGCTGGCAACAGTAGTGACGCTCCCTGCAGAGCCCGAGCCCAGAGCAGGGACAGGGCTCCAATGGGAGGAGCTCTCCCAGTGCTGAAGCGGCTCCCCAGGCCCGGGAAGGGCGAGGCCAGGGCTAAAAAGGGCCTTGCAGAGGGTCTACCCGGAGACGGGGGAATGGGTTCCAGAAGCATCTGGCAACTTTCCCACACTGGCTCCCCTTGTGCCCTTCCATTTTATGTAGCTAGAGCCTGACTGAGAAGGGACCCAGCACCTGCGGAAGGCCTGAGCGCTAACGAGGTCAGAGCTGGTGGAGCAGGAAGGAGTGAGGGCCTGGGAGCGGGGGTTTCTGGGAACCTGGGAGTGGTGGCAGCCGCACATACCGTGACTTTGTGCTGACCAGTGAGGTTGGGCGACTCGCACAGCAGCTGGGTCTCGGACACGGTCAGCACACAGGGGGTGGACCCGATGAGCACCGTGTAGTTGAGCCTGGAGTTCCCTGACGCAGGAGGGAGGAGGTTCCGGCCCTGGGGGAGGAGGAAGGTTGATGAAGGCCCCTTGCAGCTCCATCCCCGTCCCCCACAATGTCCCCTCTCCTTTCAGAGTCCACCAATGCCCACAGGGCCCTGCCCAGCCCCCAGCCTCGCTCCCACGAGATCCGGCCCAAAACGTCAACTCTGGGGAGACCCCCACCTTGAGGATGAGGGGGGAGCTGGGCTTGAGTTCCAGGATGCCGGAGGGGCTGAGGGGCTCAAAGACGGGATCGGGGTAATAGAGGAAGTTGGTGCTGTTGATGATGAGCAGGGACCGCACGTTGTCCATCACGAAGCCCAGTTCGTCTGGCCGGTCGCCCAGTTCGGGGGGGCTCCGGGTGGGGTTGTCAATGGAGGGGGCTTGGCACACCATGGTAGTGTCGTTGTACACAACGCAGGTCTGTAGACACGGGGAAAGAAGAGGTCCCAGAAGGTCAGGGCAGACCCCGGCGTCTGAGGGGGGCTTCCGGGAGGCGTCTGAGGAGGGCCTCTGGGAGCTGTTCTGCTCCTCCAAGGCTCTGCCTCCTCCCTTCATCCCAGATCCCCCCTTAGGACATGTTACTGGGGACACGAGCCTCCCGAGGGTGGTCCCGACACCCAGGGGCTGGTAATCCAGTCGGCAAAGCCCTGGGCTGGGAATCAGAGGGGCTCAGAAAGGCCAGGGCTGGGAGGAGGCAGCTGCCACGTCCGGGTTCCCGTCCCACGCCAACACTCACGTCTTCCCTCTCAGCGCTGCCGTACTTGGCGCGAATCCGGGGCTCTCGGATGGTGGCCAGGTTGGTGCCTGTGACGGTGAGCAGTGTTCCGCCGCTGTGGACCAGAGGGCAGACCAGTCATCCGAGGGGCCGGAGCTCCCCCTCCTCCAAACCCGCCCCCGGCCAGCTCAGGCTCCTGGACCCCGGTCACTGGCTTTGCCCCGAGCTGAGCTAGGGATGGGCCTGGTCTTGTCTCCCTCCCCCAAATCTGAGAGGGCTCGAATTCCAGTTGGGAGAACGGGACCAAGCGCCATCATCTGCTCGAGCCCGAGCCCGAGCCCGAGCCAGGCCGGCTTCCAGAAAGACTTGAGGTGATCGCAGATTAGAACAGAGTGTGAGGTCAGACCAAGATAAAGCAGGAAAAAGACTATGTGATGGGCCAGGAGGAGCTTGTGCTTGCAGGCCCCGGGCCCGGTGGGCTCCAACACGTGGGCAAGTCTGAGCTTTGGGGGCCCGACTGACCCCACAGGAAGCATCATGGAGCTTCTCCTTTCTGAGACGGACAGCAAATGCTTTCCTGGGAACTCACTCACAGCGGGAGTCACCGTGGGAAAGGGTCAGGGAGCTGCTCCCTTGCCTCAGAAACCCAACGTCTCCCAACCCCACAGCTCCCGGGGTGCAGGGACAGAGCCCCAACCCAGAATTTGTCGGGGGCCCTTAAAGCCCATCTAATCCAGCCCCTCCACTTCCGGAGGAACCACGTCTCAGAGACACTGGGGGACTTACGCAGGGTTACACAGCTAGTAGGTGTGCCTGGGGAGACTGGAAATCTTGGTTCTCCTGACTGAGACCAGCAGGCCACAGCGCCCTGAGCCTGGTTCTGTCCGCCCTGGGGCCCTTCACCCTCCCTGAGCGGGCCCTGCTTTGCTGACTGTTTTCCAGGGTCAGGGTCCTGCTGCCCCTCCGTGCCTTCTACCTGTTAATGCTCCACTCCGGGTCGATCTTCTGGATGGTGGGGTCCTCGGTGTAATTGTATTTCACGTCGGAGTTGCTGAGCTCAGCCCGGTTTATGTTGATCACAATGCTGGCGCCCCCAGGGTTCTGGCCCGGTGGGGTTCGGCAGCGGATTTCCCGGGAATTCCTCCTGGAGGGAGAAAAATGGGGAGAGGTCAACAGCTGCTAGCACGGCCTGGGAGAGCCTGAACGTGGCTCTGGACAAAATGCTGAACTTTTCTGGGTGGTGGTTTCCTGGTCTGGAAAATCAGGTTCTCAGACTAATGAGGAGCTATCTGAGCCGCTGGGCTTTGGGTGAACCTTCCCTTACACCTTCCCCACTAAAAATGGGAAAAAATTTTGGTTAGAGTTCATCCTGAAAATTCCCAGAAGAAATAAAAACACTAATTCATTGCAACAGAATCATACTGCAAAGCTCAGGCCGGGAACCCCCCAAATAGATATAGTTTATGTTTCAGTTCTAGATGATGGTTTGCCTAGAAATCCTAGAAAGTTCACACTAAATGATGGCTCTTCCAGCGGTCTGTGTCTAGGGATCAGGGCACTTCAGAGATGACTCGTGGCCTTCAGAGATCAGATGGACTCAAGAGAAGCCAGGACACCTCCCGCTCTTGGCCCCGGACACCTCAGTTCCTGCTCCTGCTGAGCCCCCTCCTGTACCCTCAGTACCTCCCTCGGCAATCAGCCTCAGCCTTTCCCCTCCAAAGCCTGGGGGCACAGACGGGACGCTTTGGCAAAACTCTCCATCAGGTGCCAGGGCAGGGAGGCTCTTCCTGTCTCTGCCCTCCCTCAGTTCCCCGATTAGTCAAATGAAGTGTTTTGAGCTGAATGATCCTAAAGTCCTTTCAGTCTCTATTCTATAATTCAATTGTGGGGACCCTCTGTATTCTCTCCATTAAAAAGTCCCTCCTTCCTTCTCTTTCTCTCTCTCCCTCCTTCCTTCTTTCTCTCAATTTCTCTCTTTCTCCCTCTCCCTCTCCCTCTCCCTCTCCCTCTCTCTCTCTCCCTCCTTCCCTCTCTCTGTCTCCCCTCTGAGTCACTCCCATTTGGTCACTAAGCACACAAAGGTCTCCCGGACACGAGGCAGGTCAGCCTCCGTGGCTCGATAGGGCGCATTTCCTGTCGCTCCCCAAAGGGGCCGCAAGTGATGGAGGCCGAACTGCCCCCATGTGTGGGCCCGGGGAGGTGGCCCCAGCCCAGACACCCACCCCTCCCCGACTGATGCCAGCCTCTCGGCGCGGGCCCTGGGCTGCTGCAAACAGCAATGATTAGTGCTGATAACTGGTAATTACCACAGGAAAATATTTAAAGAGCCGCTCCATTATCATCCCTAATCTAAAAATTATCCACTTCGAGCCTAGGGGCTTTTGTTAACATTTCTTTTTTTCTCTCTTAAAAAAAAAAAAAAAAAAAACACAAAAATTTAAATACTTTTCCCCCAGATTCATTTTCCCTGAAAGACAGTGACTGGGTCTGAGCCAATCCAAGGGCTGCGTGTAACTCCAGTGTTCTCACAATCACAGCCTGACCCCCTCCCACTGCTGGCCCTGCCCCATGTTGGGCCTCCTCAAGGCCAGCCTGCAGGAGATCCTGCCCCCCCCCCCCACCTCCCCTGATGGCTCCTGGCAGAGCCCTGCCTCCAGCCCTCCCTATCCCAAGCTGGCTCCCTCCACTCTCCCTGGGGTTTCCATGGTAACCTTCCCCCTCCTCTGGGTTTCCATGGTGATAGCTCCCCTAACCCAGGTTTGACATGGCAGCTTTCCCCAGCAAGAGCGTCTCCGTGGTTTCCATGACAGCCCTGAGGCCCACCCCCCACCTGCCCACAGCAGCCCCCTCCCTCTGCTACTTCCCCCCCAGGGAACTCCCATGCCCGCTCCCTGACATACCAGGAGAAAGTACAGGGCCGGCCCCCAATGGAGACAGCCACATCACTGCCGGCATTCAGGTGATTTCCTTCAATGCCAATCCAGGTACCCCCAGAGAGTGGACCACGGGCGGGGGTCACCCGGTAAAAGGTGGGGGTCTGCAAGAAAAGGACAGAGGTCAGGGGAGCTTGCTGGGTGCTCTGCAAGGAGAGCCCACCGAGGCCCAAGCTCGGGGCTGTGCTGGGAGGGGGCGGCAGCTGGGGAGGAGGGGGTCAGACCAGCCTTCTAATCCCCAGACCACCCACCACGTGCTCCCAGAGAAGTCAGTGCTCCCACTCCCACCCCCCTGTGTGTACAGGGGCCTGTCTCCTTCCACACAGAACAGCAAACAGGCCGGGGGAGCACAGTCTGCACGAGGCAAAGTGGGCTTGTCTTTGCATTTCCCTGCCCAGGGAAACTCCATCTGAAGGAGAACGACCTGGAGGGAACTGGCTTCCTCCCCAGAGGAATGTTCCCAGATGGCGTCTTGTAGTGGGGGAAGTGGGGGCCGGTGTGGCTCACGCGGGTTCTAGTCCCAGCTCTGCCCAGAACGGATGGGCTGGTGGGCAAGACCCCATCCCAGGGCAAGGACCCATCTCGGTGGGCAAGGCCCCATCCTCATCCTGTGGGGGCAAGGCCCCGTCCCTTCCCCCAGTGGGAAGACTGCCCCCAGGCAAGGCCCTATTCCAAAGGGTGGGGGTAAAGCCCCCTGTGCCTTTTTGCCCCATGCGCGGGAAAGTCTTACAGAACGTGAACTCTTTGGGGGAAGGGGGGTAGTGGGGGAGAGTCCCCACGCAACCTCCACCAGGGGCCGTGGGTCGCCGGGCCTTTGGCCTAATTCACAATTCCTGGAAGCCAAGGGCCACGGGGACTTACGGGGGAAGGGCCTGCCTCGGCCGTTTGGGCGTACCTTTTGAATCTTACAGGTGAGAAAGAGGTCGAGAGGCGCGGCCCATCCAGATACTTTAATTTTATTCAGACCTTTCTTAAGGTCATAAAAATATTTTAATTGTTGGAAACCCACGGAAAAGTGTGATCCCTCTCTGAGCCTCCATTTTCCCACCTGTGAGATGGGCACAATATTTCTTGCCCCGCCTTCCTCACAAGTCGGGTGGGGGGAATGGGCCCCAAGGACAGCCCTTGGGACTGAGGTTATGAGGGTTGCCCCCTTCCGGTCTGGCGGGTCCGAGCCCAGCGAGCCCCCGCCTCCCTCCCCAGCCCATGGCCTGCACTCACTGCTCAGCGCTGAGCCGCCCGAGGATTCCACACCCCCCAAGCCTGCCCACGCCCCCAATTCAGGCCCAGGTTCTCGCCGGTGATGGTGAGCCGAGTCCCGCCCTGCCGGGGGCCCGTCTCCGGAGACAGCTAAGGAGAGAGGGCAGGAGCATGCTGGGCCCGGGACTGGCGCCCGGAGGGGGCCGGGGAAGGACAAAGGCCTCACAGGGGCAGGGGACTGGGAAAGGGGCTGGGCCACGGGTGGGAGGCCCGGGGGCGGGCAGAACCCCTGCCTGTGAGGAGCTCCCTCCTTCAGTCGGACACTAGGCCCCAGCGGCCCGAGGGGAGCCTTCCTGCCCTGGAAGGGCCCTCCCGGTGAGGGGGGACTCAGCCACTCTGGGGGCACGACTGTGATTTATCCGTTACAGTCACACACGGGAGGAGGCCCCGGGTTCCTGATTGGTGCAGGCCCAGGGAAGCCAAGAGCCCAGAGCGGGACATAGCGTCCGGCCCCCGACCAGCATCCCCGGCACCAATGGCTCCGTGGCCATGTTACTGAGGAGGAGGAGGGAGCGACCAACCATGGGAACAGCCCCGTGCTCCGCCGGCTTCGTCACAGACAGCAGAGAGGCTGGGCTGGCTCAGTCTGTGACCCGGGTTCGAGGTTGGCCTGTGGCTAACGCTGGGGGTCAGGAAAGGGTTGAGGGTCTGGAGGCCTGGACCCTGTGGCCGCGGTCTGTGGTGAGACTAGGATCAGGGAGAGCCTGGGGCCAGGAGGAGCGGCCAGTCTGTGGCCAGGATGGGGCTTAGCGTGGGGAGGGGCAGTGAGACCAAGGTTTGAGCCCGGCCCCAGGCCATGGACAAAGCTGACCCAGCAGCCCCAGCTTCCCTCCCTCCGGGAGGCCCACAGTCCCTCCCTCCTGACGCCCGCCCTACCTTCAGGATCTTGGGGTCCGCGCAGCGACTGTTGCCGCTGCTGGCATGCATCCAGCCGACGTCTGGCGCAGGGCAGTGGTGGCGCAGGGAGCAGCGCTTCTCGGCCACGCACCAGCCGCACTCGAACCGCGGGTCCGCTTTGAGGCAGAGCCCGCAGCTCTCTCGCAGAGCCGAGCACTTGTACAGGTGAGCTGGGGCAGAGAAGGGCAGGGTCAGGGGCACGGGGCGCTCCTCTCTGAGGGCAGCCCTTCCCTGCCCGCCACAGCAGCCCCCTCTGGGCCGTTCCCAGGAACTCCTCATTCTTCCCTCCCGCCTCCCCCCACCTACCTCGCCAAAGAGCAGGACGGGAGCATCAAGGCCAAGGTCACGGTCGGCCCCGGGGCCAGTCCCTCCACTCACCTTGGATGTTCTGGGGATTGTCGATGACAAAGTTGCCATTCCACACAACAGAGAGATTGACGGGCAGGTCACTGATGTCATTCCCTTCGTAGGTGTACTGTGGGTGGGACAAAGAAAGCACCTGGTCAGGCGGGGGAGCAGGGACCAGTCCCAGGAATTGGGGAAAAGCCACGATTTAGCAAAACTCTGCAGGGCCCCCAGAGGAAGAGTTCTCTTCTTGTTAAACATGGTAGAAATATATGTTAAACCCAACATATGCGTATTTATGCCATTGTACCGCACAAGAGAAAAAAGAGAAGGAAAACAAAAAAGCAAGTGAACAGCAACAGAGTGAGAATGCTGTGTTGTGGTCCACACTCAGCTCCCACGGTTCTCTCTCTGGGTACAGATGGCTCTCTTCATCACTGAGCAAGTGAAACTGGTTTGGATCATCTCATTGTTGAAGAGAACCACAGCCATTAGAATCCATCCTCATACAGTATCATTGCTGAAGTATATAATGATCTCCTGGTTCTGCTCATTTCACTCAGCATCAGTTCATGTAAGTCTTCTCTCCAATCCTCTTCTGTACTCATCCTGTTGGTCATTTCTTACAGAACAAAATATTCCATAACATTCACATACCATATTCAGCCATTCTTCAATTGATGGGCATCCGCTCAGTTTCCAGCTTCTGGCCACTACAAACAGGGCTGCCACAAACATTTTGGCACATACAGGTCCCTTTCCCTTCTTTAGTATCTCCTTGGGGTATAAGCCCAGTAGTAGCACTGCTGGGTCAAAGGGTATGCACAGTTTGATAACTTTTTGGGCATAATTCCAGATTGCTCTCCAGAATGGCTGGATTCATTCACAATTCCACCAAGAATGATCAGTGTCCCTGTTTTCCCGCATCCCCTCCAACATTCGTCATTATTTTTTCCTGTCATCTCAGCCAATCTGACAGGTGTGTAGTGGTATCTCAGAGTTGTCTTAATTTGCATTTCTCTGATTAATAATGACTTGGAGCATCTTTTCATATGACTAGAAATAGTTTCAATTTCATCATCTGAAAATTGTCTGTTCATATCCTTTGACTATTTATCCATTGGAGAATGGCTTGAATTATTTAAATTAGAGTCAATTCTCTATATATTATGGAAATGAGGCCTTTATCAGAACCTTTGACTGTAAAAATGTTTTCCCAGTTTGTTGCTTCCCTTCTAATCTTGTCTGCTTTAGTTTTGTTTGTACAGAAGCTTTTTAACTTGATATAATCAACGTTTTCTATTTTGTGATCAATAATGATCTCTAGTTCATCTTTGGTCATAAATTCCTTCCTCCTCCACAGGTCTGAGAGGTAAACTATCCTATGTTCCTCTAATTTGTTTATATCATTCTTTATGCCTATGTCACAGACCCACTTTGTTATACAGTATTATGTGTGGGTCAATGCCTAGTTTCTGCCATACTAGTTTCGAATTTTCCCAGCAGGGAAAAGCCATGATTTAGCAAAAATCTCCCGGGCCCCCAGAGGGAGAGTTCTGAAAGATTTAGGGTTCCAACGGCAATGTGCAGGGAAGGCTTCCGAGCTATGAGGCCATCCCGTACCCTTGACCCACAGATAAACCCGCAACGTGGATCTGCTTGCTTTGTGCGACGTCCTCACTCTTGCCGCTGCCTCTCTCCTGACCCTCCCAAAGATGGCCTTTCCTGTGCCGGGGGAGTCCCCTAAGCATGGGCACACAGGACTCCTAATGTTGGGGGGCTGGTGCACGAGGTCAGACTCTGCTCCTAAAGACCCCACAGGTCATTGGTGGCTCCTGCTCTCACCTGGGAGAGCTCCCATGCTCCCCAACAGTGCCCGTGCTCGACCCCTGACCACCCCCATGGCCATCTACTCCTCTCTCCTCCACACCACCTCCAGGAAGCCTTCCCTGACCACCCGGGCCCCAGGACTCCACCACTCCTCCCTAAGGACAGCATTCAGCTGCTCCTCCATTTTTTCACGGCTCTCAGACTCCATAAGGAGGCCGCCTCCAGCTAAGAGAGGCTCGGCGCACTCCCCATATCTGTCAGCTTTGGTTATTTAACTCTCCTGTGCAAAGCTCCCAGCGGTTCTCCACTGGCAAGGCGGCTCATCCCAGAGTTCTGCAGACCCGGCCAAGGTCCCCCTCTGCCCCACCCAGGTGAGGATCCTGAGCTCTTGCGCCCATTCCAGATAAGGCAACACCTCCCGCCAGCAGCGTAAAGTCCGGGTTTGTAGCCACATCCTGGGCCCTGCCCCACTGATCCCAACACAAACCTCCCATCTCCCTCACATGAGCCCCTCTCCTGGGAGGCAGCATTTCCCACTTCCCCCAAGCCTGATCTTCCCCCCCCCCCCCCCCCCCGGCCTCCCCCCCCCCCCCCCCCCCGCAGGGCCTGCTCACGGCTCCAGTTGGGAATGGTGGGTGGAGGTGTCTCACTGTCAGACTCCCCCCTCCTCTCTCAGGCCCAATCTCCACGTCCCTTCCTCTGTGCTTCCCTCCTTCTGTCCCCCAGAAGCCTGGCCACATAAGGAGCTGGCGTGGGGCAGGATCCAGAGAGCTTCTGGAAGAGGCGATGTGAGAACCCTGGCAGGAGCTGGGGACTGCAGGGAGGCAGAGGTGAAAACTTTGCCCCTGCCGGACAGGAGAGAGGAAAGGGGGGGAGCCCAGCTGGCCCTCAGGGCACTTCTAGTCTCACTGGAGAGAGAACAGGGCAAGAGCCGGGGAAGCCATGAACACGCTGGCTTAGAGCTGGAAATGCAAGCTCCTCTCCCCAGAAAAGGCGGCAGAAGCTGGGTCTTGGACATCCATACGGGGAGATAGGGCGGCAGGGGGCCAGAAAACAGCCCTGGGAGGTGGTGGCAGAGAGCCCAGCGCCCTTGCTGCAGTGTGACAGGGTGGCTGAAGTCAGGAGTTGGGAGTGGTTTTTAAGTCATGGCCCCCAGGAGCAGTCCTGGGAATCCCCTCTCAGAAGGCTTTTAAATGCACAAAATAAAATTAAGAGGATTGCAAAGGAAGCCTGGGGAGGTGCGGGGTGGGAGGTGACCTGCTCTCTGTAAGTGAAAAGGGGAGCGGGGGTCCTGGGTAGGGAGCAGGCCCTACTGGAAGGTGCTGGGGGCCCCTTGAGGGCTGGGTGATGGGCAGAACAGATGGGGAGAGGGGCGGGGGCAGGGCAGATCGATGGCCACTGAGGGTTTCTAACTGAAACTGGCATTTCCAATCTGTGCTCTGACACGTCTCACTGGGGCCCTGGGCCAAGCAAGAGCCGTCCGGCCTGTGCAAGAGCCATCCAGCCTGTGGCTGTCAAGAACGCTTCCCCCGGATCTCCTGGCTTCCCCAGACTGGGACCGTGGGGGTGTGGGGGAGAGGCAGGCAAGAAGCCCACCCCCTAACATTTACTCAGTGCCCAGAGTGGAGAGGGGCTGCCGAGGGTCAGAGGACCTGCCCCAAGTCCTGGTGCTTCCACCAACTACCACCCGTCAGACCCCGGGTAAGGCAGCTTGGGTGGTGCAGTGGACAGAGACAGACACTTGCTGGGTGACCCTGGGCGAGTCACTTCCCTCTGTTTGCCTCAGTTTCCTCATCTGTAAAAGAAGCTGGAGAAGGAGGTGGCAAAGCGCTCCAGTATTTTTGCCAAGAAAACCCCAAGTGGGACCATCAAGAGTTGGACATGACGGAAAAAATGACTCAACCAAAATAATAACAAAGGCACTGAATCTCTTTTGGTCTCAGCTTCCTCCTTACGTCAGAGGCAAAGTATGGCCAGGTCAGAGGCATCAGGCTGGTGAACAGATTAAAACCAGATTAAAATATAGCCTTGGGTCTGTGTCCTAGAGAGATCACAACAAGGGAAAGGACTCCCATGAACAAAAATGTCTGAGTGGCTACACACCTGTCAGAGTGGCAGGGAAAGATAACGCGGAATGTTGGAGGGGATGTGGGAAAACCGGGACACTGACCCATTGTTGGTGGAATTGTGAACACATCCAGCCATTCTGGAGAGCAATTTGGAACTATGTTCAAAAAGTTATCAAACTGTCCATACCCTGTGATCCCCCAGTGTTACTACTGGGCTTATGTCCCAAAGAGATCTTAAAGAAGGGAAAGGGACCTCTATGTGCCAAAATGTTTGTGGCAGTTCTTTTTGTAGTGTCCAGAACTGGAAACTGAGTGGGTGCCCATCAGTGGGGAATGGCTAAATTAATTGTGGTATATGAATGTTATGGAATATTATTGTTCTGTAAGAAATGACCAGGAGGATGATTTCAGAAAGGCCTGGAGAGACTTACACGAACTGATGCTAAATGAAATGAGCAGGACCAGGAGATCATTATATACTTCAACAACAATACTGTATGAGGATGTATTCTGATGGACGTGGCCCTCTTCAGCAATGAGATGAACCAAATCAGTTCCATTAGAGCAGTAATGAACTGAACCAGCTACACCCAGAGAAAGAACTCTGGGAGATGACTATGAACCACTACATAGAATTCCCAGTCCCTCTAGTTTTGTCCGCCTGCATTTTTGATTTCCTTCACAGGTTAATTATACACTATTTCAAATTCCAATTCTTTTTGTGCAGCAAAAATAACTCTTTGGACATGTATATATATATATATTGAATTTAACATATACTTTAACATATTTAACATGTATTGGCCAACCTGCCATTGGGGCAAGGGAGTGCGGGGAAGGAGGGGAAATATTGGAACAAGAGGTTTGGCAATTGTCAGTGCTGTAAAATTACCCTTGCATGTATCTTGTAAATAAAAAGCTATAATAATAAAAAACAGGAAAAAAATGTCTGAGTAAGAACAGAACAAATGCCCATTGGCTGGAGAAGGGAGAATGACAGCTGAGTGTAAAGAGCCATTTTTGTTCTACAAGAAATGACGAAGAGCCTGATTTCAGGAAGACCTGGAGACATGAACCGACGCTAAGTGATGTGAGCAGAATCAGGAAGGTGCCATATACAGTAACAAGATTATGGGACGACAAGCCGTGATGGGCTTGGATCTTCTCGGCAACACGGTGAGCCGAGACAATTCCAGGAGACTTATGGTGGAGAATGCCATCCACGTCCAGAGAAAGAACTGTGGGGAGTGAATGAGGAGCAAAGCACAGTATTTTCAACTTTTTCCCCTTTCTTGTGGTTTCTCCCTTTTGTTTCAGTTTTTTACAGCATGAGTAATATGGAAATATGTTTAAAATAATTGTACATGTATAACTTATATATCAGACTGTTTGCTGTCTTTGGGAGGGGAGAAGTAAGAGGGAAGGAGAAAAAGATTGGAACTCAAAATTTTACAGAAATGAATGCTGAAAACTATCTTTACATGTAATTGGAAAAATAGAATGCTATTAAGTAAAAATACATACACACAAATATATATATATATATATATATATATATACACATACATATATGTATGTATGTATATGTATACATACATACACAGCCTTGGGAAAGGCTTAGAAAACAAAAAACACAATAAAACACAGATAGTGTTCATTTGAGGTTTTCCAAGGCAATATTCAGCCCCTGAAGGAACCTTCTCCTGAATTTGACAAAATGGGACTGGGTGACTTTTAAGGTCCCTTCAAGGTTCAAATCTATGATCACTAGGATCTTCCACATGGGCACAACAGTGCGATCCGACAGCTACAAATGGTAGGTTCTAGCACCCAGCATCCCTTGGCTGGACGAGGAGCCCAATGCACTGAATCAACCCCCAGACTCACAGAACCATTTTCAAGGGCAGAGCGAGCAGAAGCCGGCAGAAGGCCCGGAGGGCCAAGTCTGCCCCTCACTGACCTCTCCCTGTGTCTCCACCAACACCCTCTGCCAGTCTGGTCCCTGGCCGTTCTACTCCCACTGAGGAAGCCTTTCATCCCTTCCTCTCTCTCCAGAACTCAGCCCTCGGTCCCTCTCCGACCTCCTCTGCCATGGTCGGGCAGCCCGGGCCTCCGCCGCCCCAGTATGACCACAGCGTCCCCAGGCCCGCGGGAGGCCCATCTCCTGCCCACCTGCCCTCACGCCGTCTCGTCCGGCCCATCACAGCCCCTTAAGAAGACCCCACCCATTCTCTCCCACCCGTTCTCTGTGCCCAAGCTTGTGCACACACACAGATGGCTGCACTCCCTTACAAAGTCACTTATTAGGCTCTTACTGCATGGACCCCACCAGACGGAGCTTCTTGTAAAGATCGTTTTCTGCCTTGCTTTGAATCCTAGGGCCTAGAAAGGGGCCTAGCACCAAAGCACGTGCTCAGCTGCTGCCTGACCCACTGATGCCCTCCTGTGCCAGGTGCCACGTGAAGTCACTTATTCTATGGGCACATGTACATCGTCTCAACCCTGCATGTCTGTACTCTTTTCACCTCCCTGTTTAACCTTCTCTACTCCAGCATTTTACTTTATTCCCTACATAATCTCTCTCCCTTCCCCTCCTTCCCTCTTTTTTTCTCCTTTCCTCCCTCCTTCCCTCCCTCCTCTCTCTCCCTCTCCTTCTCTCTCCCTTCCCTCCTTTCCTCTTTCTCTTTCTTTCACTCCTCCCCCTCCCTCCCTCCTTCTCTCTCCTCCTCTTTTCCCTCCTTTCCTTTCTTTCTCTCCTTCTCCTCCCTCCCGCCTTCTCTCTCTCCTCCTCCCTTCCCTCCTTTCCTCTCTTTCTCTCTCCCTCTCTCCCCTTGTCCTCCCCCCTACACATACATACACTTACATACTCACTCATTCTCACAAGTATTCTTCACTCATTCACTTATTCAGAAAGCATTTATTTATTTAATTAGCATCTGCCTCCCAGTGCTGTTGGGAGGAATAAAACACAACTCTGTGCAGTATTCTGTTCTAAAGCACCTTAAGACTGCCACTTATTACCATCACCATTATTATCATTAGCCCGCGATGTGCAAGATGTCACACTCGATGCTAATGAGACAAAGACAAAAAGCACAAGGTTGCTGCCCTCGGGAAGCTTCCGCTGCCTGGGACAGTGGGCAAAGTGCGGACAACTAAATTCAGACTACAAAGTCTCCCTACAGAGAGGCTTGAGGGCCCGCCAGCACACACACAGGCGCATCCTTCCCTTGCCCACGCCACAAGCGTTCTGGGGTGTGCACGTGCAAGCTTCGGCTATTAGAGCCCCCCAAATTTTAGGGTCTCTGTGGGCATCTAGCTGACATCCCCCAGGACTCTGCGTGCTGGGAAAGGGGAGCCGCTGGGGGCTTGGGAGGGAAGAGAGAGCTGGCCTTCAACTGACCAGCATGTAGGCAGGGAAGTTCCAGCAAGACCAGATGCTGGATGGAGAGAAAGCCCTCTGTGAGCCTCCGAGGGTCAGCTTTCTGTCTCCTCAACTGGGAAATGGGGATAAGGAATCAAAGGCCCATTGCAAAGATCACAATATTTGTAAAGCACTTGACTGTACTGGTATATAGTAAGTGCTTAATGAATGCTTGTTCTTTTCCCCTCCCCTCTCAGTTTTCTATACATTGTTATGCTTGGTCCATACAAATACATTTTACTTTTCTCTGTCTCTTTTTCTAACTCCCTCCCTCTTTTTCTTTCCTATTTCTTTCCTCCCCTTTTCTTCCCTCCCTTCCTATTTTCACTTCCTTTCTCTTTCCTCCCTCTCTCTTCTCTTTCTTTTCCTTTCTTTTCTCTTTCATCCCTTTCTCTCTTCCCTTCCTTTCTCTTTCCTCCTTTTCTCTCTTCCCTTTTTTCCCCTTTCTCTTCCCTTCCTTTCTGTTTCCTCTCTTTTTTCCTCCTTTTTTCTCTTTTCCCTCTCTTTCTTTACTTCATTTCTCTCTTCCTTTCCTTTCTCTTTCCTCCTTTTTCTCTTCCCTTCCTTTCTCTCTTTCCTCTTTTCTTTCTTCCCTTCATCTTTTTCCTCTCTTTCTTTCCTTTCTTTTCCTCCCTTTCTCTCTTTCCTCCCTTTATTTCTCTTCCCTTCCTTTCTCCCCTTTTCCTCTTCCCTTCCTTTCTCTCTTTCCTCCTTTTCTCTCTTCTCTTCTATTCTTTCCTCCCTTCCTTTCTCTTTCCTCTTTTTCCTCCCTTCCTTTCTCTTTTTCTCCCTTTCTCTTTATTTTTCTTCCTTTTTTCCCTCCCTTCCTTTCTCTTTCCTCTTTTCTTTCTTCCCTTCCTTTCTCTTTTCCTTCCTTTCCTTTCTTTTCCTCCCTTTCTCTCTGTCCTCTCTTTTTCTTTCTTTCTCTTTTTCCCCTTTTGTTCCTGCCTCTTCCTTCTTTCTCTCTCTTTGCTGTTTCTCTCCCCTCTTCTCTCTTTGCCCCTTCTCTCTTCCTTCCCTCTCTTTCAGACACACACACACTTTCACTGACACTGGCTCTTCCCAGACCCCCGGCCCTCCCCGGCAGGCTCCTGCACTCAGGTGAGCCCCCTCCCTCCCCACCAGACCCCTCCCCTCCCGGCATCCCTCTAACTGGGGAGCGGCTGCAGCTGTGTCCTATTTTTCTGTCACTGATGACCTCAACTCCTCTCCAGCTCTTTGGGGACTGAAGTAATGTACATCGTGTCTCTCCGGGGCTCAACTGCAATTCATCATTATTTTATCTGCAGGAATTTAATTGGATCCTATCAAACTCTCCTGATACTCCCTCTTCACTTTAAACACTGCTGCAGGAAAGATAAATGCGGGCCCGGCCAGGAGAAAGGGAGTGCGCCAGGAGCCGGGCAAGAGCTGCGCCAAAGGAAATCTCAGAGCCGGGAGCCCGGGAGCCTCATTTCCTTGTGTCTAACTGCATAATTAGGGCTCGCCGAGGTCCGCGCTCCGGGGGGGAGGGGGAGATGATTTATGGAGCCTGGAAATACTCGCCAGCCCCCAGGAAAACCCTGACAACCAAGGTGAGGCTCACAGACACTTCCTTCCCACCTCCTCTCGGCTGGTCAGCGGCCTGGGCTCCGGGCCCCCGGTGCTAGGGATGGCACCGGCTCACAGGGCTGAGGGTGCAGCCCAGGGCAGACCCGAGAAGCTCCCAAACCAAGCCAAGCAGGAAAGGCCCTGAGCTGGCCCGGGGAGCCTTCCACCCCAGCAACCGCCCCATGATTCTGACAGGTCAGCAGCGCGCCCATTGGACAGGTGAGGAAACTGAGGCTTGCCGAGGGGGAAGGTCACCCAGCCAGGAACCAAGGCCTCCTGATGGTCACTGAGACCCTGACTCAGAACAGGGGGTGAAGGGAAAGTCAAGGAGAAATCTAGAATCACAGGTGGGGAAAAAGCAGAAAGCAACCCTGCATCTGGTCTAAGCCCCCTCACCTACTGACAGACAAGCAACCGAGGCCCGCAGCCATCACTGCCACACAGGAGTCCAGTCTAACATTTTACTGGAAACTCAGGCCCACGGGAGCAAGGTCACAAGGTGGGGTTAAGGGACTCGCCCAGGGTCACACAGTCATCAAGTGTTAAGTGTCTGGGGCCATTTTTGAACTCAGGTCCTCCCACCTCGGGGCCGGGGCTCCATCCACTGCGCCACCTAGGTATGAAGCAGCAAAGTCACCCTGTGGGGAATCCAGGAGGCCTGAGTTCAAATCTAGCCTCAGAGGCTTCCTGACCACGTAAACCTAGGGGACGTCACTAAATCTGTCTGCCTCGGCTTGCTCATCTATAAAATGGAGTCACCAGCTTCAACCTCCCAGGATAAAAAGAGATATTTGTAAAGTGCCCTATAAATGCTAGTTTAGTAATATTAACTACTAACCGGTGCTATGAAAGCCACAATTGGAACCAAGGACCTCTGACTCAGATCCCGCACTGTTTTCGGTGTCCCACAAAGCCAAGGGTGAGAAAATGTACCCAAAGGGGTCAGAGCAAACCCATGCCCCGATTAAATCAGAGCGGGCAGCCTGCCTTCAGCTGCAAACTTCTGGAGAGCAGAATCTGTCTTTTGCCTCTTTGTGTAACAGCTGCACTTAGCATGGTTCCCAGTACACAGTAGGTGCTTAATCAGTGCTTACTGCCGGACTGACCAAAGCAAAAGGCTGAGCAAGGTAAGTGGTCCAAGATCCAGAAGACAAAGTGAAGGGAGAAGTTGGGAATGGGAGGAGGAGGGTCTGGGAGGGCAGAGCTGGGAGAGCTGCCTCCAAGATGGGTCCAAGGCCCCTTTCCTGACCACTTGTGCTGGAGAGGGTACAAGCCCGGGGCTCAGCCAGTGGTGGTGAAAGGGCAGCTGACTCAGACGAAGATGCGAAAGGGACAGACCCAGATGCATCAGCTCCTTCCTGGCCATGTCCAAGACCCTCCTGGACAATCACCTCCTCGCCCAGGCTTTCCCATGAGAGCAGGGAAAACAGTCCCGAAAACCAGCACAAGGGATTTCATCGCATCTCAGAAGGTCTCAGAATAGGGACCTGAAAGGGCAACCAGTCAAACACTGCATCTGGCAAAAATCAGAAAAGATACGCCTGGAGCCACAGTCAGCATTCAAAGAAGCACCTACTATGTGCTGGGTTACTGCTAATAACAGAAACCCCTGGTGGGAGGGAATCACAGCCAGCATCCAAGGAAGTACCTACTATGTGCTGAATATAGTATTATTACTGGTCACAGAAACCCCTGGAGGGAGGGAGTCACAGTTAGCATTCAAGGAAGCACCTACTATATGCTGAATTATTGCTGGTCACAGGCACCCATGGAGAGAGGGAGTCACAGTCAGCATTCAAGGAAGCACCTACTATGTGCTGGGTTACTGCTAATAACAGAAACCCCCGGTGGGAGGGAATCACAGCCAGCATTCAAGGAAGTACCTACTATGTGCTGAATATAGCATTATTGCTGGTCACAGAGATCCCTGGAGGGAGGGAATCACAGCCAGCATTCAAGGAAGCACCTACTATGTGCTGAATCATTGCTGGTCACAGGGAACCCTGGTGGGGGCCAAGCCTGAGAAGCAGGTCTCTGTTCTCTCAGGGCTTGACTTTACAGCCAGATGGTACAATCACAGAGCAAGATGTGTTCAAATCCTGGCTCTGCTAGCTAAGTGCTCTTGGGCAAATCACATCATTTCTGGCTTCCTCGGTTCACTCACCTATGAAATGACCCCCTCTCAGGGACAGTGTTTGGGTAAAATATAGATAATATATGGAATTAATTATCTGTACAGTGCATTATAAATAAGCCTTGAGCTTACACATAAACATTAGTCATAATTATTAGTTCCACTGTCCCACAATGCCTCTGTAACCATCTGCTAAATCAGTAAAATAAAATTTAAAAAATTTTCAATAAATTTAGGACGTTTTGAATTTTTAAAAAAACACAAAATTATATGCATCTGATTACGCTGCTTTTAAGGCAGCCAGGTGGCGGCAGAGTGCAGGGAGTGCTGGTCTGAAATCAGAAAGGTTCATTGTCCTGAGTTCAAATCCTGTCTCAGACATGGTCTGGTTGGGTGACCCTGGGTAAGTCCCTCGACCCTGCCTGCCTTGGTTTCCTCATCTGCCAAATGAGCTGGAGAAGGAGATGGCAAAAACACCCCCAAATGGGGTCACAAAGAATTAAACAAAATGCTTGACCACCACTGCTACTGAATTAAATTTTAAAAAATTGTCTTCTCTTTGCAGTGTCGGAGACCCCTACTTTGCAGATGGAAAGGTCAGGGCCAGCTTGGGGCAGGTGCGTGGACTCAACTACATGCCCCCGAGAATGGAGGCGTTCTCCCCGAGTGAACACTGCACAGACCACCCATTTTCTCTGAGTCACCGGAACAAGAATCCTAGCTCGCTTACGGGTTCCCAGAATGATCTCTGAAGCTCTGTAGGATTCAGCTTCTTTGGTTTAGAAATAAGGGGACTATGTGGCATCTACACTCACTTCTGACTGAATCAATGCCCCAAGACTCCCTCCCACCCTATGTGTTTTTGCCTCTGTATTCCCAGTGCCTAGCACATAGTAGGGACACAAGAAATGTGTCAGGACTGGCTTCCTCCTCCTCTGCAGCCACTGAACAAGAAAGACCCGTCTCCACCAGGCTGTGCAGTGGCTAGCAGGCTGGGAGTCAGGAGGAGTTCAAATCCACCAATAACCTTTGACACTTCAGCAGTACAACCTTGGACATGTCATTTAACCCCAACTGCCTGCTACCGTGTTCTAAGTCCTTCCCGGTCCCCATACTCTGGAGTTCTAAGATCTCTTCCAGTTCTAAGTCTGGATCGTACGGTTCTAGAGTCAATGATCCTTGGATCCTAGAATTAGGATAGATCATCAATTTCAAGTCTGAAAGGTCCCCACAGGTATCAAATACGTGATCCACAGAGCTCCAGAACCAGATCAGAAAGCAAGAATGAATATTTATTCATAATATATAAATAATATTTACAAATAAATCAATAAATTTAATGTTTAATGAAAAAATTAAAATACCATAAAAGATAATGTTAATATGAGGTTTTCCAAGTCAATATGCAAGGCAGGGATCCTTACGGACAGTTCACCGGCCCCCGTTTCCGTTCCAATTTGACACCATAGATTCCGTCCGACCCTCCCCCTTTCTAGGTAAGAAAACAGACCCATAGTATTCCCGTGACTTGTTTAGGGTCGCTTAGACAACCCGCTCGGGCACACGCAAGCACACACTCCCTCGTTCCTGGGTTTGTCCAACAGCACTGTGACGTCCGACACAGAACCAACACGTGCCCACCAAGCCCCATTCTCCTCCTGCGTGATGGGGCCGGGAGACCCCCGCAGGAAGTACCCCCAGCTCCCTGTTTCCCGGACGTCTGCTAAGCAGACCTTCCCATTAGCCTGCACTCCTCCATGTCTACGGCACAATGATAACTGACATTCATAATGACGGCCTGGAGGCTCTGCAAGAAGCTGAAGTGTCTTTTGAATCATCAAAGAAAGATTCAATTAGGCTTCATGTAGTTTCCCTGTTAAGAGTGTTTTATTATATTCTAATTCTTGGAAAATGGGTAATCCACACGTGGTACCTTTCTAATAATCAGAATCTGAGATTTGACAGAGCACCGCATTCTTTGGCTCAGCCGGAGAGCAGGGAGACCTGCTAGAGAAGTCTGCTGCTGCAGACTATGGGAGAAGGGTGACCCACCCCGGCCCACCGCCATGGCCGTGGGGGCTGTTCTTCAATCTAGGGGACTCTCTAGATCACAAAAAGATAATGATCACTCTTATCTGAAGAGTGAGTTAGATTCCCTGGGGCGCTTTCATCTCCCTAATCTAACTGGATTGTGCAACTATCTTGAGAACAAGAAAAGGCAAGGAAGGGATTGTTGTACCCATTTTGTGGATGGGGAAATTGGGGTTTCTCATCTTCTTCAAACAGCCTCCTCTAGTCCAGAGAGGGCATTTTAAAAAAGCCCCAAAATATCTGAACCAGCATAGTTTTTGTGGTGGCCAAGAACAGGGAATGACGTGGGTTCTCCCCCAGATGGGGAATGAATGAACAAACTACAGGGTGGTGAAAACGCGGTAAGAAAGGATGGCCGCGGCTGCTTCAGAGAAACATGGAAGATTTACATGAGTAGACCCAAGGGGAGGGAACAAGCAAGAAGAATATACACAAGCAGTGATGACCGGTCCAAGTGCAGGTGCCTCCCTCCTTATCAGTGGTTTTGGTTCAGCGTTTTTTTTTGTTACAGGGGAGGGCTCGGTGGGGAGATGGAGAGAGACGTCCACAGGGGACTGGGATGTGTGAATAATGTGCACGGAGAGATCACCAAAAGAGGAAGCTAAATTCTGATTAGTTAAAATAACCCATCGTGGTCCAGGAGAATGGGCAGTGGAACATGGCGAGAAGCGGGCAATGTATTTTTGCTCAACCATTTTTGTCTTTATTACAAGGACAGGTTCAAGGATTTTGGGTTGGAAATCTATATGTGGAAATGGCTTTGGATTTTTTTTAAAGAAAATATCAATACAATTTTAAAAATAATGTTCTCAAATGTATTTCATTTCCTCACCCAAACTCCTTCAAGGCGTGAGCATAAAACCTCCAGAAATAAGGGCCTTGGAGGTGGGCACAAAGGCACGAAGCCTTTCAGAGATGAAAACACCAGGAATTGCCAGGAAACCGCCAGGATGGGAGCAACGTCTCCTGGCACCAAAAGCTCCTTCTCGGGTCTGTCCCGTCCTCTCACCAGGGTGGGGGCTCCTCCCCAACATGCTGACGACAGTCTCAGCTGTCTCGGGCTCGGAAGCTGAGCGCCTTGCCCACAGTCACACAACATCCAGGATCAGTAAGCGTCAGAGGGAAGAACTCTGTCCACATCTTGCTACAAGCCAGCGCAGCCCCACTAGCCACCACAGAGGCATCCGGCCAAAATAGGCCCCGGACTACCCAGCACACCCTGGGGGCACTGACAGCACTCGGGGTCAAGATGCTCTCAGCTCCCTCTCTCAGGGGTAATCCTCCCCAGACCCTGGCCCTGGAACGTTTCCACAACGACCCTGGTGATGGTGTGCCCTGGCCTTTGGCAGAGGAGCTTTCCCAGAAGGACCAGAGACGGGGGTTTCCTTTGTTTTCCAAAGCTCAAGAAATCCAGATCTCTGATTTACACTCTAACAGGAAAGGTGTTAGCCTGCTATCAATAAACATTTGCTGACCTAAATGACTAAATAATTGATCATAAAGAAGTACTAAGTACCTTGTATCTCATTAGAAAAGCATCTGTAGTGTTGACTTAGCCAGCAGGGGGTTCCTAACTTTTTTTCCCTTGCTATTCACTGGCCTGCTTTATTAAGTGTGCAGACTTCCAGCTAAAGAAAAAAATGGGCAAATTGAGGTAGACCCGTATTTAATGATGGGCTGGCTTCCCCCTCAAACCACTGCCCTCCAACTAAAAGAAGTTATTGTAAAAACAAGGGTATTCCACTCTCCCTGAATGCCCCGCCTTAGTCTTAGGGAAAAGAATAAAATCAAGAGCTCTATCATCAACACAAACTGAGCTGATTCTCATTTTACCAAGGAGGAAACCGAGGTACCGGCTTGCTCCGAAGACCTATGGTCAGTGGATGACAGCAAGAACCAGGATCACCCGCCTTCTGGGGGAATCTTTTCCTTAGAACACCCTGCTTTGGGGGGTAGAGAGGACAGGGAAGAGAGCCTCCGGCAAACAGGAATCGGTCACCCAAAGCAAGGAGACTTAAGTCTCATGGCATCCAATATGGTGCCCACCTGTAAGTTCAGTCTCACCCAATCTATTTTCCAGACCCAGCTCTGGAACCCCAGAAGCAGAGACCAGTTCAGGAACTTCACAGAGATAGGTAAGAAGACCTCTTTATAGGCTGTAGGTGAGCAAGTCCTTTGCCCCAGAGCCCCCTGGAACGCTGCCACACAAGCAGCGGCAAAGGTGGGAAAGCAAGATTTCCTATTTCCAGGCCGTGTCTCCTCAAGCCTCTGTGCCCCAGAGATAAAACAGATCTGGTCACATTTTATAACCGAGTGGCTCTGTGGCCCCTGGGGTCTGGCTCTGGGAGCCTGCGCCACCTCTCCCTGGGCTCCTAAGTCAAGTTCCGTTCCCCCCAAAAGGCTGCATTCCCTTTCCTCAGCCTGTGATCAGTGCAGGCGAATAGCTGTGTGACTGTGGGATAATTGGAGCCAATCCGGTGGCCCAGGAGGAGCCCAGCGCAGAGCTCATCGCCGCCACTCTACTCTCAGGATGACTGTGGGCAAAAGCAACTTGTTCTCTCCAAGACTCAGTTTCCTCATGAGTAAATAGCAGGGGTCCAGCTCAATGGCCTCTGAGACCCCTCCTGACTCAAAGATCTGTGGCCTGTGATCTCTGGGCCCCATGTTTCTCCTTTGGAAAAGGCAGGGGCTGAACTCGATGGTCTCTGAAGTACCCCTGGCTCTGGCCAAGTGTGCAGCAGAGCGAGGGGCAGTGGGGAAAACAGGAAGGACAGATAGACTGCCCCCTCCTTGCTCTCATTCTGACTTATAAAGAATCTCCAGATGGTGGAGAATTGTCCTGTTCTCTCTTCCTTTTCCCTAAGACCAGGAAATCAAGATTTGCCCCCCTTGTTTTCTCATCCGGTCTTCACTTGCACGCCCTAAAGGGGCTCCCTCCTTCACTTCTGGGTCCAGCCCTCCTCTATAACCCTGACTTTTAGGCTTTGGGTCATCCCTGTCTCCAGCTGGTGCTCCATGAACAGGAAAGTTGGGGCGCTTTGATCCTCAGCCCCCTCAGCAGAGTCCCTGGGACCGACTGGGCAGTCCCCTAAAGGGGAAGCAAAGGCCTAAGTATAGATAAGTCTCCCCAAAGGGAGATGGAGGGCCTCTGATTGGGCTCCCCTGGCCCAGACTCTGACCCAGGCTCTCCTGACCTTTGATGTGTGTCTGCACTCCCCTGCTAACTCCTGGGACATCCGAGGGGGTCTCACTGGACCACAAGCTTCCAGATGCAGAACCAGTATCTGAGCCTCGGTCTCCGGACTCAGGAGGAAAGCTCGCTGCTTTCCCTTCCACCCCATTTTTAGCTTGTCGGACTCAGAACCTGGAATGTAACTGGGAAGCGCTCCCAGGTTCAGCAGAGCAAGAACCTTCTCTAAAGTGTTCATGGGTCACCCGCCTCTGCCGTAAGGGCTCAGGGGAGACCTGCCTCGAGCCCAAACCTCTTCCCTGCGGCCCAGAGATGCCCATTCCTCTCCAAGCTGAACAGAGGGAGACCTTCTCCCACACAACAGCTCTTCAAACACGTCCCCTCGGAGTCCGCCCGGGACCAAGGTCAGCATGATGAGTCCCATTCACTGACAGGGTCTATTCGGTCCCTCAGCATCCTGGTCATCCTCGAGTTGTCACAGACCATGAGACCCAAGGATGGGCCAGACCTCGGAGGGATACGGGGGCTTCCGGGGCTGACCTGGGCAAGGGGCCTCCGAGGGCTGGGCGACCAGGCCAACAGCCATCCCCAAAGGAGAACGTGGGCATCTGGCCGAGGGCCCGGGCACTCATAAACCACCAACACAGCACGCTTCGCAAACGCAAAGTGCACGGGACGCGCTCACCGCCCACCCGGCAGCACACAAAGGAGGCCCACAGCAAAGATGCCCGGGGACACACAGAAATCCTGGAGCCGGGGGTGCAGCTGGGACAAAGGGAGGCAGGGAGAGGCCTTTATGGGGTAGAAAATACCTATTATACTTTTATTGTACTCACAGATTCAGAGCCAACTCCCTGGCTAATGAAAATTTAAGAATATAATTTTCATCATTATGTTGAAAGGCTGAATGATCATGTTTGGTCTATTAGAGATGGAAAAGCATGGGGAAATTTGGAAAGTCTTCAGACACTGCTCTCTGTTACTCCAAAGACCAAAACAATTTTTTAAAAAATTAAATTTCTTCCCATCAATTGGAGAATGGCTGAATAAATTGTGGTATATGAATATTATGGAATATTATTGTTCAGTAAGAAACGACCAACAGGATGATTTCAGAAAGGCCTGGAGAGACTTACGCAAACTGATGCTGAGTGAAACGAGCAGAACCAGGGGATCATTATATACTTCAACAACAATACTATGTGATGACCAATTCTGATGGATGTGGCCATCCTCAGCAATAAGATGAACCAAATCAGTTCCAATGGAGCAATGAACTGAACCAGCTACACCCAGCAAAAGAACTCTGGGAGATGACTATGAACCATTACATTGAATTCCCAATCCCTATATTTTTGCCCACCTGCATTTTGGATTTCCTTCACAGCCTAATTGTACAATATTTCAGAGTCCAATTCTTTTTGTACAGCAAAATAACGGTTTGGTCATGTATACTTATTGTGTATCTAATTTAGATTTTAATATACTTAACATCTACTGGTCATCCTGCCATCTGGGGGAGAGAGTGGGGGGAAGGAGGGGAAAAATTGGAACAAGAGGTTTGGCAATCGTCAATGCTGTAAAGTTACCCATACATATAACCTGTAAATAAAAGGCTATTTTTAAAAAAAATTAAATGTTTTAGAAAAGCCCCCACCACCTCCATGAGAAATGCTTTTGACATCCTTTTCTTCCTCTGTGGACTGCCCCCAAAATGGTCTTTGCTCCCTGTGTTACGCACTTCCCCATAAGCACAAGGACGAGGGGAATAGGATGCAGCCCTAAGCCACGAGCTCCAGGGGCATGTCCTCCCCCGACCGGTCACCCTTGGGGCGAGGGCCACACGAGAGCTACCCCAGGGTAAATGAGCATCCTCAGGCTGGGGGAGAGAAACCTCCTGAGCCAGGAGGGTCACAGAAGACCGCTGGATGCAGGGGGGCCCAGCTGGGCAAGTCACTGACCCTTTCTCAGCCTTCCAGCGCCCACAAGGACCCACTGGGAAGATCTCTGAGCTAGGTCCTTAGAAAGCCTCTTCTTCCCAGGGTGCCTCTGCAGAACCCTGCTGCCCACGCTGCCCACTCAGGGCCAGGCCAGAGGCACCCCCTGCGAGGACTCCCTTGGATGCCTGGCTAGGGCCCCCGGGATCAGGACTCCCGGCCCCAGCAGAGCGGGGCGGGCACACTCACCGACGTGTTCTGGCACTGGATGCTGGTACTGTTGAAGCGCAGGGCGGTGACGCGGGCCGGGCTGCCGGGGATGTGGAAGATGCACTCGTAGTTGCGCTGGCCCGACTGTGGCTGGGGCAGGTTCTTGGCTGTGAGCGTGATGGGCTTCACCACGCCCACCGGCACATAGATCTGCGTGGACGGCAGGATCTGGGGGCAGTCCTGAGGGGCAAAGAGAGAGGGGTTCAGTGAGTGGCCCCCGGGTTGCCGACCAACAACTGGCAAGCGCAAGGGGTGCCCGCATTGGACCTGTGCGTTTTACAGTGGGGGAAACTGAGGCTCGGAACATAACACAGCTTGCCAGGGTCACTGAGCCAGAATAAAAAGGGCCGGCTCCAAAGCATTAAAGGAGACTTCAGAAGCACAGCAGTCCAAGCCCCTGACTCACAGATCAGGAAACTGAAGCTTGGAGGGGCTTTGCTAAGGTCCTGGATCTGAAGCAGGCCCTGGGACTCTGCTAATGACAAGTCCAGGGTCACGGGCTTTCTGATCCCAAATCCGACACAGCCTTTCTCTGTTCAGTTCCAGAAGAAAGAATGAGAAGTGACAGCGAGAGAGATTCAGAAGAGGAAGGACCTCAGAGAGCATCTGGTAAAACCTCCTGCCCATTTTAAAGATGAATAAACTGAGGCCCGCATTCTCCCAAAGACCGACTTGCTGAGCTGATTTCAGGTTTGGATTGTGGCAAGTCCAGGAGATCTCAGCATCCTGGTCCCCACCCAACGTTCATTTGCCCAAAGCATCCAAATCATGAAATAATAAAGACCCTCATTAAGAAATTAAAAATATATTTTTTAAAAAAATGTACAAGTTGATTATATTACAGATGAGGACACTGAAATCTAGTAAGGTCAAGAATTCAGGCGGGATGGGCTGCCATAGATGCTAAGAGATCTAGATTCTGGTCCTGACACTTCTAGGGGCTACCAGGGCAAGGCCGGGTCGATCACCTCACCTCAGTGGGTCTCAGTTTCCTCATTTGTAAAAAAGAGCTTGAACTAGATCACAGACTTAGGGTGGAAAGGCCTTAGAGGACCAGCTTCTGAAAGTGTGGGTCACAACCCCTTATGGGGTTTTGTAACTGGATGTGGGGGTTGTGAAATTATGTTTTATTATCAGTACATATTTGATTTGCATGACTTTTATATAACTATATAGTTACATAAATTATACATATAAATTATATAAATTGTATATACAATGTAATTATAATACATAATAATATAAAAGTAACTAAGTATATTTATAAAACTACATATAATGTTGTAATAAAAGTAACAAACTATATATAAATGTTACATAAACTATATAATATGATGCTATACATATATGTTCTAATAGGGTCACAGGTGGAAAAAGTTGAAGAAGCCTTGATTTTGACTAAGCTCCTCATTTTACATACGAGAAAACTTGGGGCCCACAAGGGTTAATTAGCATGTCTGAGCCCACAAGGGAATGAGAGTCGGGATTCGAATCCAGGTCCAGATCCAGCAGACTCTCTGATGCGCCCCAGGGGGCCCCAGATCCCCTCAAGCTCCTGCCACCATGGCCCTGGCACATCTCAGGAGCTGCCAGGGGCTGATGGGGACAGCCGGCCAATAATGAGGGTCTTCGTGCAGGAAGAGAGAGAGGGCTGGCTGAGGGCTGGGGGTGACAGAGGAATCAGGTCCCGGGGGCCCAGGCTTTGGGAGTCCCCGGAGTGAGGAGGGGGAGACAAGGCCGGGGAATTGGGGAGAGGCCAGAAATATCCCAGAGTCGGGCAGAAAAACAGCTCCGGGTCTCTGGGGTCAGCCCCTTCGGCAACAGGGGCCTGATGCAATCCACTCCGCCTGCTTGCAGTGCCCGAGGTGGCCAGGGAATAGCAGGCCACGGGAGCTGGGTCCCCAAGAGCCACTCCCTTTAAATAGAATTAATAACCTGTTTGGAAAAGCAGCCCAACTGCAAGGCTCCCCGGGTAAGGTGTCTCTGACCCAGGTCCCGGGGGCCCCGACTGCATGGGAGACCTGAGACAAGTTTACTTTTTCTGCCCACAATGGAAAAGCTAATTCTGGGAAGCATCACCAAGGCAGAAAGCACGGACAGACCGCTCCATCTGCCTCCTTCCCGGGCCTGCAGGCGGCGCCCAGGCTAGGCCCTGCGTCCCCACAGCCCCAGGATGCTGGGAGGGGTCTCGTGGCTCCTTCTCCACGTTCTTGCCCCGCTGTGGTCCTCACTGCCTGGGGCCTGGCCCGGGTGAAGCTCTCCTCCCGCCAGGGGCAGCTTTCTCCAGGCAAGCCCCTCTCCACTGCCCTACACCCCTGCTGCCAGCCATCTCCACGGGGCACCTGCCCGAAGCAGCTTTCATCCGGGTGCCATGCTCCCCCCCCCCCGGGGCCGCCCCCGCCCCCCCCCCCCCACCCAGTGACAGCCCCATTGCCCCTCATCCCATCGCAGGGGACACGAGACAGCTCTCTGCTCATCCTCCAGATGCGTCTCAAAGGCAGCTCTCCCACCATGGCCACGGCCCCTGGACCGAGGACTGTCCCCCAAGCCCCACCTCACCCACTTATCTCAGGTTCTCCCTGCATCTGGCCTCCCACGGGGCCTTTGGGCAAACCCCTCATTAGGAGGCCACAGTCAGAACTGCCCAGACAGCCCTAAACCCTTTGCTGCAGCCAAGAGACACTTTGCAGTTTCTGAGATCCGGAGGCAAGCGGATGAGTCCAGAGGACCCGAGTCAAATCCTATTTTGGACATTTACAAGCGATGGGACCTCGCTCAGCCCCAGAATTCCTTCATCAAAGCATGAGGATAATAAGAGTCCCAAGCTCTGAGGGACACTGGGAGGGTCAAAGGAGGTAACTTATAGCAGCATGATACCCACTGTTGTTCTAACATTAGCTACCAACACCTAAGGCTAAGGGGGTCTCTCTGGGTCGGCCTTCGCAGGGACCACCCCGGGGCCTCCACAGGCTCAGGACTCCGCTGGAGCCAGGCCTGGTCTCCTAAGGAGGACACGTCCCCGGACCCCCCATCACCTCAGCCCTCCCATCATTCTCAGCCCTTCTGCTCTCGGAGACTGGTCCCCCGCAAAGAACCCAAAGTCTCCCCGGGAGCAGAGATCCTCCCTGCCCACTATTTCCCAGCAGCACCAGGTGCAAAGTAAACCATCAGGAAAGGCTTGTTTGGCAGGAGGGGCTGAAGAAATGACTGGTTTGTTGGATGATTCAATGAATAGTCAGAGAAAACCTACTCTGGGCCTAGGTGTGATGTTTCCGGGGGTAATTCGGATGCGCTTCCAGCTGTTGCTTAACTTCAATGTTCATGCTACAAGGGTAAGGGTCTACCTTTGTTCCCCTGCTGTGTTGCCCGGTGGAGATGAGGATGAGAAGCAAAAAAGAAGGCTCTCAGGGGGTGCATTTTCTAGATGTTCCTTCCCTTGCCCCAAGGCAGGTAGGGGAACCCCAGAAACTCCCTCAAAGAGTTGAGAAGCCCCCCTTCTTCCATTCTGGCCCCCAAAGAAGAGACTTCTAGCAGAAACCTTATTCCTCTAAAAAAAGGAGGGCCCTCGGAGGCCTCTGTAAAGGGTAAAGAATGATAAAGGGAGCTGATTTTGTTTTTCAGTCCAATATGTCCCCTGGGCCAAACTGAGCACAAACTTCACCACTTCCCCCATCACACGTGTCACAGGCCTCCTCATGCCCACTGCCAAGTCTTTGTTCACAGCATCCCCTTGGAATCAGGGTTAGGGTCATGTTTCTAGTGAGCTTTAAAGTTTGCAAAGTCACAAGAAGCACCTACATAAGATATCCCCGGCGGTCAGCCGTCTGCCTGCTACCTAGTAAGTAATACTAATAAATAAGCTTCTAAGTGATTGATTTGAGAGGAACTATTATTCATAATTCACAGATGAGGAAACGGAATCTCCTCAATAAGGTCAAGGACCAGAGCTGGGACCATCTTGTGTCCTGAGCACTCTGCAAGGCTGCCTCTCTCCAACTTCGAAGCAGAACACAAAATTAAAATAGATAGAGAGATAGATAGATATCTTTTTTTTTAAAAAAAGGAAAATCAAATTGTTGCTGTCAAAAGTAAAAAAAAAAAAAAAAAAGGAGAATTCATAGCAACTGCATAAGAAATAAAGAAAATTATCAGAAATTTGGGTGGAAAAAAATAAAAGAATCATATACTTCACTCCTAGACAGGCAGGTGGTCTGAATGGATAGAACTCTGGGCCGGGGTCAAGAATATCTGAATTGAGACACAAGTATCTGGGGGACCTTGAGCAACTCACTTAACTAATCCTAGCCTCTGTAAAGTGACCTAAGGATCAAATGAGATAATATCATGAAGCATTCAGCACAGTGCCTGGTATACAGAAGGTGCTAGATTAATGCTTATTCTCTTCCTTTCCAAGAAGTCTTCCCTGACAAATGCAGAGCTCTCTGAACTCTCGTCCCTCTGAACAGGGGTCATCATCAGAAATGCATAATGAGCACATGGATTGTCTTGACAACTGACAAGTTGATTTGGTCAAATCCCAGTGAAATTCTGAATTTCCAAGGGTCAAAGGAGAGGGATTCAGAGGCCTAGGAATTGTGTGGCTGTGCATACAGTCGGCACTTACTAAGTATGCACTGCCTGCCTGACCCCCGGCTTTCTTCAGGAGAGGAGAGACGAATCCCAAGCAGGCTCCAGGTCTAATGTTGCCTGTTAACCACTCTTCCGGCTCTGGCCCTCAATGTCCCAAGGTTCCCTCCGGTTCCAGGGCACCTTGGGGCGGGTACACAGGGGGTGCTCGGCAGAGAGTCGGCCTGGACCTGGATTCTCCCCTTCTTCCTCCATGTAACAGCCTCCCATGGCCCCGCTTCCGGCTGGCCCGGCCCTGGCAGTCCCCAAGGGGTCGGAGAACAGAGACCATTGTCTACCCCGGCCCTGGGGAGCACACTCCACGCAGCCTCGACCTCGCCCCCAGGCCCCCCACTCTGGAGCTCCTTTCTCCGGCCATCCCCGGGGACTTCCATTTCCTTCCGGCTGCATTCCACACACACCCCTCTTGGCCCCGGCTCCCCAACCCGCCCCCCACCCCCACTTCAAAACAGGAAGCACCTGGCTCTGGCGAGGTGGCCGCAGAGCGCCGGCCACTGAGACGTCCCGCTCCAACTTGCCAGCACGGTGTCCCTGCCACCACCCTGGAAAGGCAGGCCCTGCCCCAGGAGGAGGCCCCGAGCCACGGCTCTGCCGACCCCTTGCAGTCCGGCCTGGCCAAGGGCCTGTGGCTGGCAAAGCCACACCAGCCGGAGCCGTTCTCACTGACCCTTCCCTGCCAGGAACGTGGGTGGGCGGGTCTTGTGTCCATGCGCCATCCCAGGGTCCTCCGGTCCCTCGGCCCATCCCACGGCCAGAAAAGCCTAAAGGGGCAAGTGTCTCCTGCGGCAAAAGTAGCCCCGATATCCAGAGGGGCAGGGGGCCTAGAGCTTGAGAAAGCCCCGTCCACCTGCACTCGGGACCGGCTCCTCCATTAAACCATGTGAGGGGGGCACGTGGCCCAGTAGGGCTCGCCAACGTCACCTGGGAACGGTGTCCCCGGACCCCCAGCCCTGACAGCCTGATCACCTCCAAGGCTCTCCTACAGCCCGGTTAAAAGGGACTGCCTGGCCTAGTGCGCTCCTGGGTGCCCCAGCTGTCGGAATAAAAAGAGTTGGGGGAGAAGGGTGAGTCAGACTAGAGAGTCTTGGGTATCTAGTACTGACAGTGGTGGTGGTGGTGGGTAGTAGTGGTAGTACTAGTAGTAGTAGTGGTGGTAGTAGTAACAGTAGTGGTAGTAACAGTACTAGTAATGGTGGCGGTGGTGGGTAGTTAATGATGGTGGTGGTGAGTAGGAGTGGTAGTACTAGTAGTAGTAGTGGTGGTAGTAGTAACAGTAGTGGTAGTAACAGTACTAGTAATGGTGGCGGTGGTGGGTAGTAGTGGTAGTACAAGAAGTAGTAGTGGTGGTAGTAGTACTAGTAGTGATAGTAAGAGTACTAGTAAAAGGGTGGCGGGAGGGTAATAGGTAGGTAATGGTGGTAGTACTAGGGAATAGTAATGGTGGGGTGGGTAGTGACTAGTAGTACTGGAGGTGCAGTAGGCAGTAGTCGTGGCAGTGGTAATGATGACAGCAGCCGTGGTGGCGGGGGCCACTAGCAGCGCAGCAGTGGGGCAGGAGCGCCCGTAGCACCCATTGGCAGCGCAGCGGGACTACTTATGCAGCACTCCAAGGCTTGGCCAACTGGGGCCCAGCTCACACTCACTAGGGGCCTCCCTCAGGGCCAGAGGAGGCCGCTGGACGCAGTGACCACGGGCAATCTCCCAGTATGCCGTCCCGCCCTCCATCGCCAGCCTCCTGCATGTAAAGTCCCTTCCAACCTTAAGATTCTACGATTCTAAGAAAAGCCACTAAGACATAAATAAAGTCGCTGCCTCACCCAGGCACCAAAATAATTACTACCTAATTACTATCAATTACAAAGCAGCGCTTCAAATTACTCCAAGAACAGACAGGCTGCTTTGCCAGTTAATCAAACCAAGTTTCCTCACCCCACAGGAAGCCATGGAAACAAGCCTCCCTCCCACTGCCAGCACCCCAAAGACCACGGCCGGCAGGCTGGGTGAGCCCCGGGCCTTTCCCCAAGCCCAGCGGTGGCCGGCTCTCCTCCAGAGGCTGTGCCGAGGGGGACCCGGAGGGTCGGCCACACTGAGAGGGAGCCAGAGGGTCGGCCCCGCAGCATCACTGGCGCATGGGGTTCCGGTCCGGGCTTGCTGAGTGGCCAGCTCCAGGCCCGCCCCCTCTCTTTAAGTGAGGAGAGGAGCTGAGGTTCATTCTGTCCCAAATCTAAAACATGACCCCCTGGCCCCGAAGCCAGGCTTTGCTTAAACGACTTCCAAGAGAGGCTCTTTCCACCATGTCCACTATCCCACAGAAGTTCCGAGGGTGATGTACAAAGCGGGAGGTGAGGAGATCTCCAGGGTCTCTCCTGCAGGGCAGCAACTAGCCCCTGGCCTGTAAAGCCAAATGAGGCCGGGAGCTCCTATCCCCTTCCCTGTTCTTGGCTCCTGAGTACAAGTCCTTGGGCACTGCAGCCGTCGCCCTTCCAGGGCAACTGGCTTCTCGCCCCCCCCCCCCCCTCCCCAGCTCCTGTGGAGGGCTCCAGTTGCAATCCCAGACCTGTTCGGGAGAGGAGGGGGCGGGGTAGCGCAGCCAGCAGGGCTCTAACACAATCCCGTGGCCTCTCTCCCCAACCATTCTAATTGGGCCCTGCCAAAGCAACGAGGGGCATGTAACCTGGAGAAGGGAAGGCTCTGGGAGTGCTGAAGGTGCGCATCTAGAAGCAGAGGCAAATAGGGAGGGGTCTGTCCAGCCTGCCCAGGGGAAAGGGTTTGGAACCATGGAGGAGAAATGGAGAATTACTCCAAGAACCTGACAGGACGACGCAGGAGCAGTAAAATGCAAGGCTCCTAGCAACCAGTCATCAGAAGGGGGGATGCTCAAGGCTGGACTCGTGTCCCACCCTGGGATACTTTCAGACAGAGACTGAGACAGAAACATGGAGAGGGTGAAGGAAGGAGAGAGAAATGGATAAAGTGAGAGAGAAAGGGAGGGAGAGAGAGGGGGAGGGGAGACAGAGAGAGAGAGACAGACAGACAGAGAGAGAGAGAGAGAGAGAGAGAGAGAGAGGACGATACAGAGATAAAGGGAGAGAAAGATAAAGTAATAGGAAAGAAGGACAGAGATGGAGAGAGAAAGGGAAAGAGAAAGGGCAGGAGTCTCCAGGTCAGATGCAGTAGGGGAAGCACGAGGGCCAACAGTGTTTGATCACGTGAGCTTCCGCTGGCAGCAAGTTGAGAAGACAGGAGACAATGAAAGTCTATGGTTCTCAGTTTTTTTTTTTTTTTGCTGGGCCATAGAATGTTTGTTCTAGGACTACAGAAAGTTAAAGAGCAGAATGCTGGCCTGGAAGGGACCTTAGGGCCTAGAACAGGAGCGTGTAGAACTTTCAGAAGAGACCCAGAACACCAGACTGGACCAGGAGCTTAGAACTTGGAACACGGGTTAGGAGCGTTTGGGATACTTTGTGGCGGCAGACTGTCCACATCTCATGGGCCGGGACCACAGTTTCTCCCACTGTGGCTCACAGAGAAACACTGGGATGGCCCCGGGTTCAGGTACTTTTGTACTGGATAAGTTCTTCCCTTTTCCCGAGTTGCCTTCTGCATTAAGCGAGGAGGAGGGATCGTGGCTGTCCCCACCCGCTCTGAGCCCATGGCCCTCAGACAGGTCAAGGAGGGGTAGCGGCAGCCTTACCTCAGACACGTTGACCCGGCCCTCCTGGAAGGAGCAGTCGGCTGCATTGTGGGTGCAGATGTGTCGGTATTTGCACCAGTGACAAGGGAAGGATCCATTCACGCAGGACAGGCAGCTGCAGAGAGAAGGAGAAGGCCACTGGGTCATTGCTCCTGGGCCCACCAGCCTCTGGGCCGCCCTCCACCCCCTGGGTCGCCCGCCGGACAGTCGTGCCCTCTCCGCCATCTCCCAGGGCACACGCCAACCTCTGGGCCACCTGCTGGCCAGCCATACCCTCTCCACCATCCCCAGGGCACGACAGCCATTCCAGACTCCTACCCCTCTCCACTATCACTCACAGCCCTCACGCCTGACTCAGCACAAAACTGCAGCAGAGAACAAACTGGCTTTGGAGCCAAAGGCTTTGGGTTCAAATCCTGAATTTGCTTTGGTTTCCCTGTAGGTCATTAAACCTCTCTGGACCTTAGTTTCCTCCTCTGCAAGATGAGAGGTCAAAGATAGATGACACTACAACCTGTTCTGGTTTAAATGTGAGATTCCCAGGTTGGGGGGAAGGGGGGAATTGGGGTGGCCAAGGAGTATCTCACATTAACCCACACTAGCTCACATTTCCAAGATGCTCCACCCTGAATCTTTCCCCATTGTACCAAAATGCTAGTTTCTTCCACTAGAAAACAGAGAGGGTGATTTTTAAAATCCAAATTCTCTGTTAGAATTAACATGTTTTATATTGGATTACTTGCTGTCTAGGGGAGGGAAGGAAAAGAAAAAATTCTGGAACACAGGGTTTTGCAAGGGAAAATGCTGAAAATTACCTGTGGATATGTTTTAAAAATAAAAAGCTTTAATAAAAAAATAATAATGAAATTTGCAAAGAAAAAACCAAAATAGTTTTTGAATATATTCTGACCTTGGAGTCAGTAGGACATTTTAAAATACCTTCTTGGGAAAAAAAATAGAATTAACATGTGTTACAGAAAAACATGAGAAGATGTCTAAGAACTGATGCAAAGAAAAATAAGGAAAACCGGGAAAATGCTATCTACAAAGTGACTACAATACAACCAAAAAGAACACACAAGAAGGGAAACTGAAGGCTATTTAACTATAATGATAGTTTGTCCTTTAGGAGGAAATGACCATGTTCTTTCCTTTCTTTATACAGGTGGGAGACTATAAGTATGGAATCCTACATCCATTCAGACTTGGTTGGTTTTGCTAAACTGCTGCCCCCCTTCTTTTTTTTTAAGTTTCTGTTGCAAGGGATGGCTCCCTGGGGAAGAATATATTTGGGAGGAAAGGGACATAAAACCAGAAAATACCCATTTACCATTTTTTGAATGAATTTATGTGCTACTGCACTTTCCAAATATATCACACTGTATACTAACATTCCACACTCAAAGGTCTCTTCTAGTTCTGATGTGTTCTGTGTTATAGCATCTACATAACATTAAATAGTACAAAAAACAACGCTGTGTTCTACATTGTGGTACGTATTCACTGACTGAAGCTCCCTTCCAGCTGACTTCCCTAACGCCGAGCATAAAGAACTAAACAAACTGCATTGTTAGGGGTGCACTGTCCAGCTCCCCTAAGTGGGCTGAGTTGGGGGCTCTGACATGTTATTATGGAAAAGAGATGGGGGTGGTAATGAAAAACCAGCTCGGGCCAACATGAGTCAAAACAAGAGGCCGTTCGAGTCGGGGTCAAAGCTCAGGCCTCCGAAGAAACCCCAGCCTGATTCACAAAGGGAGTCAGGAGCAGACCCTGGGACTGGCCACCCCCAAGGACTGGGCTCTCTTTCTTTCTTGAACAATGGCCCAAGAATGGCCCATTCTTGAACAATGAGACCTCCCCCTCAAAGGCTGCTCCTCCCTCACCCCCAATCCCAGCTCATATTCTCAATCAGTCACCCAAAGGGGCTGGAGTTAGGAGGTCACAGTCAGATGGCCAGCCGCCCACCTGAAGCAGCTCCCCAAGCTGCCCAGGACTAGCCATGCTCAAGGCTCCCCAAGCTGCCCAGGGCTGACCGAGCTGCCCAGGACTGGCAGAGCTGCCCAAGACTGGCCGAACTGTCCAGGACTGGCCGAGCTGCCCAGGGCTGACTAAACTGCCCAGGACTGACCAACCTACCCAGGACTGGCCGAGCTGCCCAGGGCTGGCTGAGCTGTCCAGGACTGACCAAACTGCCCAGGACTGGCCGAGCTGCCCAGGACTGGCCAAGATGCCCAGGACTCACCGAGTTGCCCAGAGCTGACCAAACTGCCCAGGACTAGCCGAACTGCCCAGGACTGATCAGGCCAGGGGAGGGGAAGGCCATCTCCAGTACTAATATGAATACCAGGGAAGGCAGAAGCAGCTTGAATTATGGAACTGTTCTATGACTATCTCCAGGATGGGAATCTAAAGACTGAGTAAAATGGACTCTGCCATATCCCAGTGTTACAATCTGGGCGAATGAGGAAGGGGTCCAACGTGAGCCAAAAGTTCCTTGTATCACTCATTCTACAAAACTGCTCATCGAGTACCTTCTATGTATCTCTTCTTCAGTTCTCAATGACATGAGAAATACCAGGGAAAGGCAGGAAGTCACCTTCCTACAGTGAAAAATCAGGAAGGCTTGAATTCAAATTTCACCTCATACACTTATTTTCTGTGTGACCCTGAACTTTTAAGACACTTAACTTCTGTCTACCTCAGTTTCCTCATTTATAAAAGATGATAACAATTTAATATTTATAAAGTACTCTGTAAACCTTGAAATTTTATAAAATTGCTAGTAATTATTACTTTATTTCTGTTGTTCAGTTGTTTCAGTCTGACTCTTTGTGACCCCATTTGGGGGTTTTCTTGGCAAAGAACCTAAAGGGTTTCATTTTCTCCAGCTCATTTTACAGAAGAGGAAACTGAGGCAGGCAGAGTGAAGTGACTTGCCCAGGATCACACAGCTAGTAAGTGTCTGAGATAGATTTGAATTTAGGTTTTTAATCCATCTAGTTATCTTCATTATTATTTATTAAAGAGGATTGGACTTCTAGGCAAAGCACCTAAATTTTGGGCTGGCTAAAATTCTGCTTGTGACAGAACACTCAGGGCCTCAGTTTACTCTGAGATTCCATCTCCAACTGATCAGATTGGCAAAGATAGCAAAAAAAGGAAAATGACAAATGGAGGAAGGACTACAGGATGCAGAAGCATTAGTACATTGTTGGTGGAACTGTGAATTGTCTGGCCATTTTGGAAACTATGTCTAAATTGGGCATACCCTTTTACCCAGCTTTCTCATCACTTAGCCTATAATCCCCAAAAGATCAAAGGAAAAAGAAAAGGACCTATATGTACGAAAAGATTTATAATAGCTCGTTTTGTGGTAGCTCAAAATTGGAAACAAAGGGGCTGTCTTTCTGGTAGGAAACGGCTAAACAAATTATGATATGTGAATATAATGGAATATTATTGGGCCATAAGAAATGACAAAGATGACAATTTCACAAGGAACTGGAAGGACCTATTTAGACTAATGCAAAACTAGGGGAACAATTTGTAGAATGACAACAATATTATAGAGAAAAACAACTATTATAGAGAAAGATTTCAGAAGTCTGATCAATGAAGTGAGAACCCATAAGGCTGAAGAACTGAAGATAAAACACTCGGTTCACCCCCTGTCAAAGAGGTGATGAACTTAAAAGGAAGAGGCAGATACATTTAGACAATGGGGACAACAGTTTCGGAGGACAACACATTTATTTTGAAAGTTTAATTTCTGAAGGAGAGGGAGTTGTTGTTACCCAATGTGAGGGAGCAGAATAAGGGGCAGATTACAAATTCTCGTAATAGTAAACATTTATTTTTAAAAATGTAAAAATAAAGTAAAACAGAGCCAGGACTGTGCATATTCTCAGGATCCATTGATGTGCTGGCTAGTTTTACTGAACTTTTATTTCCTTTCTTTTAATTCTGTGTTGCAAGGGATTATTCTCTAGGGATGGGAGGTAGAAGGGATATATTTGGAAATGAAGGTCATGTTAAAACAAAAGATTTCAACACTTTTTTTAAAGGTCCCTTTGAGCTCTAAATTCAATGATGCTAGATAGGATAAAACTATCACCCAAATCCCTCTCCTCTCTGAATCTTCCCCTGACCCCTCCAGTTTAATTAACTCGCTCTCATTCGATATCCCATCCCATTACTTTCTGTGTACACTACTCATCTGACAGTGTGGGACAAAGCATCAAGATATGGGGGAGTGTGGGGGAAAAGGGGAAAAAAGAGCTGGCCCCAAGTCACTAGTCTGGACTTCATCGAAGCCTCTGCAATTTACTACCAGCACGATCAAGGGCTAATTCTTAAACTCTCTTGGGCCTCAGTTTGTAAAGTACAGGAGTGAGACTAAGTCTGAGTTTTGCAGATCTGTGGTCCCGTGATCCCATGTCACTTTCTCACATACTTCACTTGATATGGTTAGATAACTAATCAATTATTGAAATTTGATTTATTAGGTAAATCAATATTTATTTTATATTGGTTGGTATCATCACACCCATATGATAGGCTGAGGCTGATACGGTTATAAGCTTCAAAAGAAAGCTGGGTCAGTGCTGGATGTCAGTGGTTGGACAGGGTGATAAGAAACACAAAGGTGTTTGAAAAATTATCCATGCATATGTTTTAAAAATAAAAAAGCTGTAATAAAAAGAGAAAGACAGACAGACAAACAGATAGATAGATAGACAGATAGATAAAAAGAAAGAAACACAAAGGTAGGAGGAGATGAAGAGGGAGAAAAGAAGCAGAAGGAGAAAAATATTCCCTGTCTGGGATCCAGAGAGAGCTATGGAGAGAAATGTGGAGGGACATGAGGAACAGGAGAAAAAAATGACACAGGGAGGCTAAAACGGGGTCTTCATTGTATTTTAGTGAATTTTCTTCATCAGAAAACTGCCAGTTCATATCCAAGTGATTTATCATTTGGAGAATGAACTCATTCTCTTACAAAATTAACTCAGTTCTCTGTATATTTGAGAATTGGTTGTTTATCAGAAATGATAAATTGATGAAATGATGTTTATCAGAAACATTTGCACAAATAATTTCCCCTAGATTTCTGCTTTCCTTCTAATCTTGGTTGCATTGGTTTTGTTTATGCAGAACCTTTTAATTTAATATAATCAAAATTATCCATTTTATATCTCTTAATGTTCTCTGTCTAGCTTTGGTCATAAATTCTTCCCTTTTCCATAGATCTGACAGGTAAACTATGGTATCACTCTTTATATTTAAATCACGTTCCCATTTTGACCTTATCTTGATATATGGTGTAAGATGTTGATCTATGCCTAGTTTCTGCCATACTCTTTTCTAGTTTTCCTAGATGATTTTATCAAATAGTGACTTCACTAAAAATGTTCTAAAACCTTTAGAGCAAAGCAAATCAAAACAACTCTGAGGTACTGTCAGCTTGAGTACTATGACAGAAAAGAAAAATGATAAATGTTGAAAGGAATGTGGAAAAATTACAACACTAATGCACAGTTGGTGGGGGTGTGAACTGATCCAACCATTCTGAAGAGCAATTAGGAACTGTGCCCATAGCTATAAAACCACAAAACATACCTTTCGATCCAACAATATGACCACCAGGTCTGTATCCAAAAGAGATCATAAAAAAGGGAAAAGGATCCATGTGCACAAAAAAAATATTTAAAGCAGCTCTTTTTGTAGTGGCAAGGAATTGGAAATTGAGGGAATATTTATCAAGTAAAGAATGGCTAAACAAATTTGATATGTGAATGTAATAATGGAACACTATTGTGCTATGAAAAATGATGAGCAGGATGATTTCAGAAACACCTGGAAAGACACAAATGAACTGATGCATAGTGAAGCCAAAAGAACCAAGAGAACATTGTACAGAGGTAACAGCAACATTGTGCAATGATCAACTTTGGATTAATTTAGCTCTTCCCAAACTCTCCCAAGATAATTCCAAAAGGCTCATGATAGAAAATGCTATCCCCATCCAGAGAAAGGAACATGGAGTCTGAATGCAGATCAAGCATTACTATTTTCATTTTCTTTCCCCCCTCTTTTGTTCTGTTTCTTCTTATACACATGACTCATATGGAAATATGTCTTACATGATTTCAGAAAAAAATGTGATACATATATGATATATATATATGCATATAACATATATCAAACTGCTTACCATCTTAGGAAGGAGAAAGGTATGGAGGGAGAAAATTGGAACTCAAAATTTTATTTAAAAAAATATTAAAAATTATCTTTACAGGTAATTGGAAAAATATATATATAATTTAAGTAAATAAATAAAGCTTGTTCTGAGGCGATAAGAAGCAGTATGATAGAGAATGTGGAGAGCTAGACTGGGGCCAAATCCCAGCTATAACACTCAATACTCACAACTGTGTTACTATGGCCCTCAATGTTTTCATCAGTTAAATGTGGATCATAATATTGGCATTCCTACTCTGATGGGTTATTCTCAATGAAAGGAACACAGAGCGGTTTTGATTCTATGAATAAAGACTACACTTGGTCATTGCTTTAGAAGCCCAATGGAGAGAGGTTCCTGGAGGCCAAGGAAGGCATTATGGAGGAGGATCCCAGGCCAGTGAGCTGGAACACATCTTGCCCAGTCTTGTTCCATCCCTATGTAAGAGATGGAAAGACTGAGACCCAGAGAGAGGTTGAGAAACTATAAGGAAGAATAATAGGACTCACCAACTTTAAGTCTTCCCTTCCTCTTCAGCCCTCAGTATTTCTTATAATCCTGGAAAAACCAGGAGGAAAGTGCTCTTTCATTCCCTCACTCCAACATCATCTGAGAGTAAGGGAGGAAAGGAGCGGATGGCCTGGGTTGGGGATGGGGTAGGAGTGCAGGCCACATTCCATGCTCCCAAATATCCTCCCACAATCATCAGCAATTCTAACCTTTCCATGGGGCTTGCCTGGGGCTGGGAAGCTTCTCCCAGCCCCTGTGGATGGTCCAGAACAGTACTTCCCAACTTTTCTTTTTTTTTTATTTTTATTTTTTTTAATTTTCAACCTTAACTCTTACAAAACTTTGCGTTCCACTTTTTTCTCCCCTAGATGGCAAGTAGTCCAATGTATGTTAAACATGGTAGAAATCCAATATATGCACACATATTTATACAATTATCTTGTTATGCAAGAAAAATCAAATCAAACTGGAGAAAAAAATGAGAAAGAAAATAAACTGCAAGCAAACAACAAAAAGAATGAAATGCTGTGTTATGAGCCATACTCAGAACTCTCTCTGGGTGTACATGGCTCTCTTCATCACAAGATCATTGTTAAAGGGAACCACGTCTATCAGAATTCATCCTCATGTAGTATTGTTGTTGCCATGTACAATGATCTCCTGGTCCTGCTCATTTCCATCAGCATCAGTTCATGTAAGTCTCTCCAGGCCTCTCTGAAATCATCCTGCTGGTCATTTCTTACTGAACAATAGTATTCCATAATATTCATATACCACAATTTATTCAACCATTCCCCACTGATGGCACCCACTCAGTTCCCATTCCTTGCCACTACAAAAAGGCCGCCACAGACACTTCTCTTTCAGGACACACACCCGGAAGCCTTCCGGGCCAGGCCAGCTTCACATCCTCTGCCCCCATTGTCCCTCCCAGCTCTGATTGCCCTTGGGACCATCCACACGCTCCACATAAGGCCTCTGCAGCCCCCTTTCTGCCTTTCCCCTTCTGTAGATTTGGGTCAGGAGCTCTGCTTTCAAAGACCAGCTCAAACCTCTCAGCAGCTCTTGGATTAAGTCACACTGCCTGGGTCCCTACAAAATTAAAGGGTCTCCAGAGTCAACTTAACTCCACTGGACTCAGAGAGTCTCTGTTTGACCTCCTTCCCCTCCTCCTTACAACCTGTAATATGAGGCTCACAACACACTCACTGCCCATTTTACAGGGCTGTGCAAGTTATTCATTAATTACTATTAAAATCTAACATTTCTAGAGCGCCAGTGCTGCCGGGTCCTGTGCGGAAGCACTTTCTAAAAGCATCCTATTGAATCTCCCGATTCTTCTGGGATGTGGGTGCTATGATCATTCCTATCTTACAGACGAGGAAACTGAGGAAAATAAGGGTCGAATGGCTCGCCCAGGATCACAAAGCTTGTGTCTGTGATGCCGGATTTGAACTCTCTCTTCCCGATGCAGGCCTGGCGCTCCATCTACTGAGCCTCCCCCTCTGTAAATGTGAAAACAATGAACATTTTCACCTGAATGGCCTTCGCAGGCTGGGAATTACCTCTGCAGCACGGCACTGGCCAAGGTTATCCAAGGGGGCCTGCACTACCGATCCTACAGAGGAGTGGCTCAGAGAGGTTAATAGGTGTGACCAAGGCCACACAGCCTGCAGTACCCCGTCTTTGAACTCCATTGGTCTAATTCCTCAGCCAGTCACCAGATAAAGGGGCTCCTGATGCTCTACTTGAAGATGGCTTAAAATGGCTTAACTCCATCCTTGAAGACTCTGGAATTGGTGGAAGGGAAGGGAGAAAAGCAGGGCCCAGTGATTCATCCTCCTCCATGAATCTGGGGTCACAGGGCCCACGCTGAAGCCCTGGCTCAGCCCCTCATTCCCTGCGTGACCGCGAGCGGACCCTGAACCTCTGTGTTCCCTCTTCGGAAGAACAGGATAACCCGTGATGTACCTCCTCCTCGAGCTCGCGGCTCCCATCAAAGCCAGTCTAATAAAGGTGCAAGGTCTAATAATGACGGGTTACAATCCTGCCCACAGCTGAGAGGTGCCACCTGCCTAACAAAACCCACTTAAGGTGGAGGCTTGTGGTGCTGTGCAATGCAATCATGTAAATTCAATTTACATCTTGTAAATGTACTTAAAGAACAGATTTCACCAATGTCAGGCTGTTGCTGTTCCATAAATGATTTTTTTTTTTTTTTTTTTTTACTTTTGAGCTTTAGGTTAAACAGTTTTTAAAATGAGTTTACTTAAAATTAGAAAAAGCAAACACAAACACGCAGAGGAACTCATTAATTAATTAAGGTTCCAGAATCCGGCTGAAGGGGAGACATCTCCCTGACTGGTTAAAAATGTCCTTTCTCCAAAACAAATCTTTGCACCAGGTGAGCTGGGAACAATCTGTGAGCATCACACAGGCCAGAGATGGAAAGATCCCCAGACTGGGGGCAAAGGAGGAAATGAGAACTACCAGCAAGTTCAGAGAAGCCTGGGAAGGTCTATGTGGCCTGATGCACAGCGAAGAAAGCAGGAGGATATTTTCCCTTTCCAACACACGACACTGGCCATCCTCCTCCTTTCCCTCCCCCAGATCTTCAGCCTCTGCCTGGGGGAAGCCGGGCACCAATGGGGGTGACCTGGCTCTCTCCAATCGACGCTGCTCCTACCCCTCCTGGCCCAGGTCCCCAGGATGTCCTGACTTTCCCATCTGAATGTAAGCTCCCCAAGGGCAGGGGCTGACTTGGGGACTTATACCTCAGTGATTACCATACAGCCTGGGACACAGTAATCACTTTAAAAAAGCTCTGTAATAGCCTTGCACTTTACGGAACACTTTACCAATAGTATGATTTTATCTTCACAATAACCCCTGAGGAGCTTTTAAGGTAGGTGCTCTATCTTGCCGTCCATCCATTCATCTTCCTATCTCCATGTTCATATCTTTCTCAGGCTGTCTCAAGCTATCCATCAGTCTCTTATCTCTAGCTATCAATCTTTATCCATCTCTCCCTCTGTTTTTCCTCCTGTGTCCACCTCTTCCTGTTTCTCCCGTTGCCGTTTATCTCCCTATCTCCATCTACCACAACATAGACCCAATGATTACAATAATGTGAATTAACAAGTCATTAAAAAGAGGGTGAACTCTAAGCAATGGAAAGACCAATGAAGGTCTTGGCAGAGAGAAAGTAGAACATATGGCTCCCCAACCTGCAAAGATGTGGGAGACAAACTAATCGGCCAATGAATATTTATGAAGCATTTACGATATTTCAGGAACTGTGCTAAAGACTGGCAATACTTAGGAAGGCAAATTTGCTTCCTGCCCTCAAGGAGGATATACTTTAATGGAGGCAGGTGGGTGAGGCACTGGATCTGAGTCCAAATTCTGGCCCAGGGTGAGTAATTCCACCCCTCCACCTCAGTTTCTTCATCTGTAAAAGGAGAACACTACTAGTCCCTCCCTCCCTGAGAAGATCAAATAAGACAATCTGTATAAAAGCTTTTTTATGTAAATGCCAACTACTATCTAACGAGGGAAAGGCAGACAACTTATCAGGTACATTAAAAAAAACAGAAGACATGGAAGTTCCCAGGGCAGAAAATGACCAGGTGATGCTCTTAGAGTCTGTGCGTGATGCAATCACAGAAGGGAAAGGAAGGTTCTCTTCTGCCAAGACCCCACCCAGAGCTCTAGAAACTGCTCTGGAACAAATAAACAGGAGGCCAAAGAATCCAAAGGCATCTGTCCATCTGTCTCACTCTGTTTGTTGGTCTCACTCTGTGTCTGTCTGTTTTGCTGTCTCTGTCTGTGACTCTCTCTCTCATTCATTCTCTCTCTCTCTCTCTCTCTCTCTCTCTCTCTCTCTCTCTCTCTCTCTCTCTCTCTCTCTCTCTCTCTCTCTCTCTCTCTCTCTCTCTCTCTCTCTCTCTCTCTCTCTCTCTCTCTCTCTCTGTTTCTGCTTTCTCTGTCTGTCTGTCTGTCTCTTTCTGGTCCCAGCCACCTGGCCCTGCCTGCTACCGGGTCCCAGATATACAAGAATCACAGGATCTAGATCGACAAGGACCTCAAAGAACATCTCCCTCTAACCGCCCTGGGCCTCCAAAAGCATCCTACCTCCCCCCCCCCCTTTTACAAAGGGACCCAAGGTCACACACAAAGAAGAAGAAATCAATCAGAGCCAGGGCCTGAGCTCAGGGTCTCTGACCTCGATTGAACACCCTTTCCAATACACAGGAGCCTTTCCTTTAGATGTTCTTAGGCGGGGACCATATAGGCTGCCAGGGGCCTGGGTCCTTGGGAGGGCACAGATGCAGTCCTTTGTCCTCCAGCCCGGGGAGCTGCCCTGCAGCCAGCTGTGGTCCCGCGGAAGTCTCCTAGGGGCCCCTAACCCCAAGCAGGCCTTGAGTGTATTCTGGCTCCAGGAAGGCTTCCCCGGGACCCCGGCCTTCCCCACAAGGGCAGCCTTGGGCTGGAAGCCCGCCTGCATTTCTGCCCCAGCCCCTCCCCGACGCAGCTCTGAGGAGCAGCCTCTCTCTGCCAGCGACAGCCTGCCTGGCTTTCCTCCTTTGATGACCTTCCCCAGAGGACAGAATGGGCCTTGGATTTTCCAATAGTGTCATGGAGACTCCCAAGCACCTCCCTGATCTTAACAAGGGAAATGGGAATCTGGGACATTGGGAACCAAGGTGATCACTACTGAACAATCTGGGACCCCAGCCCCCATGGCTGGAGCTTGCCGTCCTTCCCCTTCTGATTCTTTCCACATCTACTACCTAGAGGCAGCTGCAGTGGACAGAGCTCTAGGAAAGCCTGAGTTAAAATCTGGCCTCAGACACTTGCTGGGTGGCCCTGGGCAAGTCAGAATTTATTTGCCTCAATTTCCTCAGATATAAAATGGGGATAACAGCAGGGTTGGTATGAGGGTTAAATGAAATTACATTTTAAAGTTCTTAACACAGTGTCTAGAAAACAATGGGTACTATATAAATGCTTATTTCTTTCCTCAATGCCTGATAAATTTTCTTAAAACACTTTTCTGCCATGTCCCTTTATCACGTAGTAGATCTCCCATTTTGGCCAAAGTTACTTAAAATAACTTTCTTTCTATTTTAGAAACCTAAGATTCCATTTCTCCCACCTTTTCCCCACCCCTTCTCCATGCTTTTCAGCCCCAGTAAGGTGTGTCCTCATGTCCCAAATTGCAGGCTCACTGCCCCCCTCACTTCCACCCCCCCGTGCCTATTCTTCTCCCACAGCACCCTCCTTTCCCTCCTGTGACAGGAACAAACTGACTCTCAGAACATGGCCCAGATCATGCTTCTTGCATGGACTTGAACTGAGACCTTGATGAAAAGTCTGTGGCTGCCTGAAGGTACCTGGAGATGCTGAAGTCCCAGGAATGCGAGGGCCTGGGTCACCAACGCATCCCCCTGCCCTCCAATGCATTCTCCGGCCCAGTCTGAGGAGTCAGAGGAAGTTTCTTTTTCTTTCCTTTTTTAAAATACCTCTGTATGGCTAATTTTCCAACATTGCCCCTTGCAAAACCTTGTGATCCAAATTTTCCCCTCCCCTAGAGGGGAAAGTAATCAAGTATATGTCAAGCATGTTAAAAATATGTTAAATCCAAGATATGCATACATATTTATACAATTATTTTGCTGCACCAGAAAAATCAGAACAGGAAAAAAAAATGAGAAAGGAAACAAAATGCAAGCAAACAACAACAGAAAGAGTGAGAATGTTATGTTGTGATCCCCACTCAGTTCCCACAGTCCTCTCTATGGGCACAGATGGCTCTCTTCATCACAAGGTCACTGGAAGTGACATTGAGGTTTCTCTCTGGGGTTCCTGCTCATTTTTCCAAGGCCCTTCATCCCCAAGGGGCCCCCCAGGACTTAGCAAAATTAGCCCACAAGGAACCCCTGGCTTCCTTGCTTTTACTCCCAGAAGACTGATGTCCCTGCCTTGATCGGGAACCCCTATGAGCTATTATCCATCCCCACCCAAAAGGCTACTTAAACCCAGAGCAGAAAATAACAGACCACCAGTGACCAACAGTCACACTTCAGGCTCTGGTCCAGCTCAGTACCTGAGGCGTAGACTGTGAATTGCTGCTCAGCCTCCTCCCCCCGACCTACCTCCACCTCCCTTCGGGCCTTTTATACACCCTTCCCCATCCCACAGCCTTGTGATCCAGCACCAGTGGCCTCCGCTCTGCCCCTCATACATCCCATCCCCATCTGCACTGACTGGAATTCACCTCCTCCTTCCCTGGTCCCCACAGGGACCCTCCACAAGCACAATCACCCCCTTACACACACAGGAATAAAGACAGAGAGATGGACGGAACCCTCTGGTTGGACCTTCTCGCTTCCCGGATAAGGACACCAAGTCTCGGACTCATCCCTAGTGAGAACTTAAGGCCGGACACGATGCCCTCCAGCAACTCTCTGATTCTCATGCACCCGCTCTGCAGGCACCTGTGACGTGCGCACATTCTCCCACTGTAGCGGGCAACCACATGGATGTAATGGGCTTGGAACTCTTGAGTTGATGCACTGAAGTCAGTTCAAGCACTTAGGGCTAACTACCGACTGGACAATACTCTATGGGCATATGCTTGGGGAATGGTCCTTCCCACTATTCTGTGCTGGCTCAATGATTGGTGTATACAGAGGTTGTAGGAGGGACTAGGGGGTGGAATAAGATGAGCCAGAGTCACTTTGGCAGTAGATGAAGGAGAAGGTGGTGGCAGAAACTCTGCTTCCATCCTGTTCAATCCTGAGTCTAAAGACCAAGAATAAAGATTGAGGACTTTTGCTTATCCTGACTCCGGCTGATTCTGAGGTATCCTGGGTGCTAGTGCGGTTGTCAAATTTGGTGCCCAAGTGTGGACCACTGAAAAAGTCCCTGGGGACCAGGAAATAGGATGAGTATTTTAATAGACAAACAGGGAACTTACTTTGTTAAGGGCTAAACTAGTAATCTTTTCTAACTGAACTGAGGCAGATATTAGGAAAAGATTCTCCCCCAGGCCCACCCCCACCCCCACACCAAGGGAGTCTTATAGAAAGTATGCGCAAGTTAATCAACGCATTATTTAATTATAATTTATATTATATAATATAATTATAACTTAATTATAACTTGGTTGCAGATCGCTAGACTCTTGGGTACATTAGAACGCAAGTCCCCTTGGTTCTTAAAGAAAGAGAAGATAGGGCCAGATAATTGGAATCTGGTAGGACAACAATTATGCAAATACTACAATGATAAAGGTCCTCATTCAATTTCCAAGGAAACAATATATATATATACACACACATACACACACACACACACACACCAAAATACAATTGGCCTTAAAGAATCCTGCAAGTTATAGGAAAGAGAAAAATTCTAAGAATGGCCAGATGGGGAAGTGTGAGGAAAATGAGGACAAAGGAAGGATTAAAAGTGATATCACTGGAGGGCATGGGGAGTTAAGTGAAGATGAAGGACATGATGATTCAACCCCCATCAACCCCCACCTAAACCAGAACTGGTTCTTGACACGCCCCCATCAACTTCACCTTCTGGGATGGAGGGGGAAGGAGTAGTGGGAGGGGCAGTGATATCACCAGCACTTCCCCCTCAGCAATCACCCCCTCCAATGACTAGATTGCAAAAGGCAGTACTTAAAGCCACAGAAGAAGGGCAGAATTCAGGTGATCTGAAAATAGGAATGTATCCTGGGATTCAACAGTTTAACCCATCAGGTCAAGAAAGTAGAAGATATGCTCCTTTTGATATAGAAATGCTCAAAGACCTGAAAAAGGCTTGCACTCTTTATGGGGCTACATTAGCTTATGTTAAGATGTTATTACAGAATGTTATTACAGAATGGACTATGAAGTCTTAACCACTAGGGACTGGAAATCTATAGCAAGGACATGCTTAGAACCTGGACAAAACTTGTTGTGACTTTCTAAATACAGTGAGATCTGTAGGATACAAGCCCAACAAATAGTCATAGTGGAGTTAATCCTCCAATCATCTGTGACCAACTAACAGGTGTAAGTTTTTATGCAGACATTTCAGTACAGATTAATTACTCCATAGCAGCATATGAGCAAATTGCTGCTGCTGCTATCAGAGCATGGGCATCTCTCCCTGATGAAAACGATAAGGGAGAGGCCTTCACAAAAATAACAAACACAAGGGCCAATTGAACCCTTTGCTGATTTTGTGGGACATTTGCAGACATGTCATAATGGTGAAAATGCAGTAACCGACATTATGATAAAGCAACTTGCTAAAGAAAATATTAATGAGGGTTGTAGAAGAATTATGCTAGGACTGCGCAGGGATGCCCCTTTAGAGGAGATCATAAGATGCTGTGCCACAGTGGGCACAAATACCTTTTATAGCCAGGCTATGATGCAGACTTCCCAAGATCCCAACATGGGAAGACTGGGTCCTTTTTGGCAAGGGACCTCCAGAGAGACTCGTCAATGTGGTAAAGTAGGGCATCTGAAAGCTCAATGCTGGCATAGAGACAGAGTGAGAAAACAGGGTGGGAGAACACGACCCAATACCCCATGTCCAAAATACAACAGAGGCTTCCACTGGGCATCAGAATGTAGATTGATTAAGGGAAATGGGATGAGGGGCCCAGCCCCAGGGCCCAAGACAAAAAATACTTAGGGCATGATGGCAGCCGATGCTACACCCAGAGAGTGCCTAGAAGTCCAGTATCCAGACATGACCAATCAGCCAGGAAGCCATATGATGGGAGAAGGGGATCACACAACCAATCAGCCAGGAAGAAACCTGATGGGAGAAAGGGATTACAATTGGGGAGAACAATGCAGCTTGGGACAACTGAGATACCCTCTGGAGAGGTTCCTTTATGGCCTTTGGATGCCTTGGCTCCAGGCACAGTAGGCTTGATCATTTCACCTCCTGAGAGTACTTACAAAACAGTGTCCATCCATACACTGATGTGGGAAACTGGGGAATGTGTAGATAATATCCCAGTCACTAATATAGGTAGACAATGTGTGACTTATCACCCAGGAGAAGGAGTAGCATCAGGTTTACTGATACAGACTCTTAATAAAGCAATCTGGTGATAGTCACCCACATTCTGACTCCAAGCAACAAAGTCCAGGAATATACTAGACAGCAGCTGTGACAGCTAACTGACCTATGCTCAATATCTATATAAATGACATACCATTAGAAGGATTGGTAGACACAGGTGCAAATCGTACAGTCATTAGAGGTGCCAACTGGCCTAGTCACTGGCCAAAGATTAAGGCAGACACCTACATGTCTGGCATAGGAGGATCAATAGCAGCAAAAGTTAGTGCTGCCCCTTGGAGATGGATATTTGAAGGTGAAACAGGAATTTTTACTCCTTTTATAGTTGAAAAAATCCCCATCAATCTGTGGGGAAGAGACATTTTACAACAATTAGGGCTAAAAATGAGTACTTCGGTTTTTTAAGCAGGGCTGCTGTTGCAGACCTGCCAACACTTTTACCTGTTCCTATCCAATGGAAAACTGATACACCAGTGTGGATAGAACAGTGGCCCTTAGCTAGTGATAAAATTCAGGCCTTATTAAATATAGTACAGGAGCAACTTGACCAAGGACACTTACAACCTTCTCTGAGTCCTTGGAATTCCCCAGTATTTGTTGTAAGAAAGAAATATGGAAAATGGAGACTGTTGACTGATTTAAGAAAGGTAAATGAACAGATGCAAACTATGGGAACTCTTCAGCCTGGGCTTCCATCTTCTATTCAATTGCCTAGAGAATGGCCTCTTTGGGTTATAGACATTAAGGATTGTTTCTATTCTATCCCTCTAGATAAGGAGGATATGAAAAGATTTGCCTTTTCAGTGCCCAGCGTTAACTTAACTGAGCCTTATAAAAGATATGAATGGACAGTTTTGCCACAGGGAATGAAAAACAGCCCTACTATGTGTCAAATGTATATTGCTGCTGCTCTTACTCTAGTAAGAAAAGCATTTCCAAAAGTAATGCTATTACATTGCATGGATGATATATTAGGATGTGCACCTGAGGAACAAATGTTAGAAGCATGTCTACAAAAGACCATGGAAAAACTAAGGTACTACCAAATTGCATATAGTTCCAGAAAAAATTCAAAGACATGCTCCTTTTCAATATTTAGGATATGAAGTATATCCCAAGGTGCTCACAGTACAAAAACTTTCCTTAAGAACAGAGAAGCAAGCAATCATTCTAGCTCTTACTTATTTATTATCCAGGATATATAAATACAATATCTGATTCGGCCTACTCAGTAGGTGTGATACAAAGAATTGCCACAGCCCAAATAAAATTTGTAGCTTCTAATATATATCAGCTCTTCAAGGAACTTCAATAGCAAGTAAGAAAGCATCCAGGTAAGATTTATATCTTGCATGTCCACTCTCATAGTAGACTTCCAAGTCCTATTTTTTTACAGAAAGTCAAAGACAGATAGCCTTCTAAGCATGTTGGCCAATACTCCTTTATTTCAGGAAGCCCAAGAATCTCATTTGAAATGTCATCAGGCTCTCGAGCTTTATGTTTTCAATTTGGAATAACAAGAGAGGAGGCTAGGAGCAAAGTAAAAGCCTGTACAGCTTCCCTTCCTTTCCACACTCCTACACTGCCTCCAGGGAAGAACACTCATGGTTTGAGACCCAATGAAATCTGGCAAATGGGTATGGCCCATTACACATTTTTTGGTCATCTGTCTTTTATCCACGTTGTGGTAGACACCTTTTCAGGATTCACTTTTGCAATACCAGCAGCAAAAGAGACAGCCCAAATGGTCACTGAATTCCTCACACAAGCATTTGCCATTATGGGTGTGCCACAAGCAATAAAAACAGATAATGGACCTGCATATACTTCCAAACATTTTGTACACTTTTGTGCACAGTATAAGATTTTACACACCAATGGCATACCCTTTAATCCTCAAGGACAGGCAATAGTGGAGAGAAGAAACAGAGACATTAAGATGCTCTTCCAAAAACAAAGGAAAGGGGGAGCCACAGGTAACCCTAGAGAACTTCTAAATCTAGCCCTTTATACTATTAACTTCTTGATTTTTAACAAAGATGCCCTGGCTCTGGCAGACAGGTTTTATAACCCACTGTTAGGGCAGTGCCCAGTACGAGCAGCTCCACTACCTTTAGATAATCACCAGGTGACGTGGAGAGACCCAGAAAGTGGTGAATGGAAGGGACCAGATAGGTTAACTGCTTGGGGGAGAGGGTTTGCTTGTATCTTTACAGATGGAGAAGGAATCAGATGGGTGCCAACGAGTAGTATTTGCCCTGTCCATCACAGAGAGACGAAGCAGACCTTTGAAATGAAGGAGAAAACCCAAGAAACATCGGGTGGTTCCACTGCTGATTGTGCTCACCATTGAAAGAGCGTGGCAGTTATAGCGTTTGACTCATGGACATCAAAAATTGTTGGACTTCAAAATCCTCAAGAATCATGGGAATCCCTGAGACATGAAAAGATTGTTGTAGGACTTGAAAACCCTCAGGAATCTTTTGATTCTCTGAGACATGATAAGACTCTTGTAGTACTTGAAAATGCTCAGGAATCATTGCATTTTCTGAGAAATGATAAGACTGTTGCAGGACTTCAAAATCTGCTGGAATCATTGGATTCCCTAACACATAAAAAGACTGTTGCAGGACTTGAAAAACTTGGGGGAGGGGGGATCATTGGATTCCCTGACAAGTGAAACAATGGACAATAGATTGGTTTTGGACTATTTCTTGGCTTCTGAAGAAGGCATATGTGTGACTGTTGTTTACATACTTTCCTTCTAGGTCTTCTGGAAATCTTTTACAACACCATGTTGATTCATATTGTTTGTTATACCACTACTTGCATGTACAATTCATGTTTGTTGCACCACATTGAGTCTGCACTGACTGTGGGGAGAGTCATTACTAATAGCCTGTGCATTATTGCTATGTGCTTGTGTAATACCTCCCATACTAATCGGTTTGTGCATACCTGTTTCTAATAAGATACTCCAGCCCAGAAACCCACTAGTAACCCCCACTTCCCTTTGGTGCTTTTCATCTCCCTTCCTGAGATGTCAGGGAGGGTGTTATCATTTCCTTTTTAGTGCTTTCACCTCCATTTTGGGGAGCTCTCACCTCCCTGAGAAGTCAGGGATGGCGTGACCACCTGTGTTCTAAAACAAAAGAAAGCAGGAGATGAAATGGACCAAAGCTCTTGAGTAGATGCACTAAGGTCCCAAGCACATGAGGCTAAATAGCAATTGGACAACACTCTATGGGCATATGCTTGGAAAATGGCCCTTCCCACTGTCCTGTGCTGGCTCGATCTTTTGGTATATACAGAGAATTGTAGGAGGGAGTAGGAGGTGGAGTAAGACTAGCCAGAGTTACTTTGGAGGGAGAAGGTGGTCGCGGAGATTCTGCTTCCATCCAATTCACTTCTACCCCTAAAGACCAAGAATAACGACAAAGGGCTTTTGCTTATCTTGACTCCAACTGATTCTAAGGTATCCAGGATGCTAGGGCAGTCATCACACGTGGAGAACAGAAAAGATTCCATTTCCATCTAGATGAAGCCCACAGCTCCATGACTGTCCCTAAAGGCTTCTCAGAGCTGGACGGTCACTGAGGGATCTAAGATCACTCAGCACTGCCCCCGCCACAAATGTTGAGACCTCTGTTAAGCATCCCCCACACAGATTTGGCCCCCAAGGTAACTGCTGGGACACCTCCAGATGTAGAATTCATGACGTCCTCAGGAAGAAGTTCTCATGTTTGAACAGAGGTTTTTCTTACACTTGCCCCGCTCTGGGCACCCCTTTACTTTGCAGACCCCCCTGGACCGACCATCCCAGCAGCCCCGGCTCCCATCAGTCCCTGAGACGATGGCTCACAGGACACCATAAAACCTGCTGGGAGAATGAAGTCTGGGCACTCCGTTCTGTAAGATGAGGAAAGCCAAGTCCAGAAGAGGAAGGACACAAGAGAGCCTGCTGCTGTTTTCTTTCCAGCTGACCTCTAGGGCCAGCTGCTTGCGGTCCCTCCCTGAGGAGACAGACCAGCACAGAGGGTGTCCCTGCCCCTCCAGCAGAGTCACTGTTACAGCCAGAAAACCCTGCCATGCTGCAGGAGCTTAGTAAATGTCTGCTGCTTAAGTAACCTGCTCTCCCCCTCCCCAAGAAGAGCCCATGGAAGGAGAGCAGACATATGCACAATGAGTAATTCAAGGAAGTGCTGAAAGTCAGTGATGTCAAGGGAAGGAAGCAGAACCGAAATAAGCAGCTGGTGACGTCAGCTGCAGAAGCAGTGACAGCAGAACAGCCCCCAGCCCCTCAGAGAGTGGGGAATCGGGGACAGTCTCCTCCCGCTTTGGATGCTGCAGGGGCCCCAAGGGGATGGCTGGGGAGTGAAGCCAACAGCCCAAGGTTCCTGGGATGGTCCGGGCCAAAACAGGGACTGGGGGAGGCAAAGGCAGAGGAAGCCGGCTCCGGGAAGGGGGGCAAGGCTCTTGTAACAGGATTGCCATCCCAGAGGCAGAAACAACATGGACCTGGAGGCCTGGCGAGCCTCCCTCAGGGTCAGGGCCCCAGAGAACACCCTCCATGGGGACCCAGACGGGAACGTAAGGTTCCAGGGGTAAGGCCCTTATAGTCTGGCCAATGTCCCTGGGGGGGAAGGGAGCAGCGAGGAGCACAATCAATCCCTGGAAATGCGGACTCAGAGGCTGTGCCCAGTTCAGAATAAGGACCAGACCCTGCCTCTCCGGGACATGCCCTGGCTCTCGGATCCTGGATCATGGGACACAGCTTCAGGAAACGCCTCTGCTCCTCTGCCCCAAACTTTCCACATATGTGACCAATACCCCATCTCAAACTGAGAAAACTCTACCAGTGGCAAGTTTATTGAAAAGACAACGGGGGAAGAAAAGCTATTGTGGCATGTAGACAGCCCACTGGGCTAGAGGGAGCAGCTATCAAGCATCTCTGTGGACCTGCCCCCCCCCCCTCACCCGGCCTCTTCCAGTATCATTCACTGCACCCCTCAGGTGCTCAGCACAGGTGCCCCAGAGCAGGAGCAGCAAGGGGACCTCCCATTATCTCGTGCAAGCCCGACACTTAACATATACAGCAAGTGGGGCCCAGCCATGCCTCGTTCCCAGCCATTCAGCTAAGGATCAATGTTGGCTAGATGCTAGGGAAGGCAAAAAGGATACTTGCAGAGGTGTGATTTAGCCTGGGAAAGAAGGAAGAAAACAATGTGATCATGGGGAAGAGAAAGAAGAGGTTAAAGGAAAAAGGAACAGAAAGAAAGGGAAGGGCAGGGGAACTGAATGGGGGGGAAGGGGAAGGGGAAGGAAGAAGGAAGGAAGAGGGAGGAAACAAGGAAGGAAGGAAGGAAGGAAGGAGGGAGGGGGGAGGGAGGAAGAAAAGAAGGAAGGAAGGAGGGAAGGAGGGAGGAAGGAGGGAGAGAGGAAGGGAGGAAGGGAGGGAGGGAGGGAAGGAGGAGGAGGGAGGGAGGGAGGGAGGGAAGAGATAGGGAGAGAGGGAGGGAGGGAAGGAAGAAGGAAGGGAAGGAGGGAGGGAGGAGGAGGGAGGGAGAGAGGGAGGGAGGAAGGGAGAGAGGGAGGAGGAAGGAGGAAGGAAGGGAGGGAGGGAGGGAGGAAGGAAGGGAGGAAGGGAGAGAGCAAGAAGGGAAGGAGGAAGGAAGGGAGGGAGGGAGGGAGGAGGGAGGGAAGAGGAAGGGAGGAAGGAAGGAGGGAGGGAGGGAGGAGGGGAAGGAGAGGAAGAGAGGGAGGAAGGGAGGGAGGAAGGAAGAAAGAAGGAAGGAGGGAGGGAGGGAGGAAGGAAGGAAGGAGGGAGGGAGGAAGGAAGGAAGGAAGGAAGGAGGGAGGAAGGAAGGAAGGAAGGAAGGAGGGAGGGAGGGAGGGAGGAAAGAAGGAAGGAGGGAGGGAGGAAGGAAGGAAGGAGGGAAGGAAGGAAGGAAGGAAGGAAGGAAGGAAGGAAGGAAGGCAGGCAGGCAGGCTAGAGGGGGACATTGAGTCGAGAAGCATCTGCCTCCCCATAATCCTCCTCCTCACGCACAGGCAAGACCTGGGAGATGGGGAAGAGCTGGGAAGCATCATCACGCCTGCCCCAGGTTGTCGGGGCAGGTCCAAACTCCTGACTGGGCCTTCCAAGCCATCCCTGAGCAGGCTCTGCCCCCTCGCTGCCTTTCTGCCCTCACCAGCCTTTCATTCCACCTGTGCAGGCCCCTCCTTGTTCCCCGAACGGGGCCCTGCATCATTGACAAAGAGCCTGGGGCCGACAGCGGTCAGACCATCCCACCGCTTCCTTCTAAAGGTGAGCAGGCGGGCTCAGAGGGGCTGAGAAAGGAGGTGGCAAAAGTAACCCCTCTCCCTAGGGCCCCCCCACACACAGGGGGCCACACACGGGGCCAGAACAGGGCCTACACTCAGAGCTCCCACACATGGGGCCCTTCTCCTTGAGGCCCCCACACACGGGGTAGTGAAGAGTCAGACAGGACTAAACAAAAGGAGGAGGAGGAGGAAGAGGAGGAGGAGGAAGGCTCTGGAGAAGGCTCTGCCAGGGGGAGACTCATTCCTAGATAAGGAGACAGAGGTTCCGAAGTGCTGGGTTTGCTCCAATACTGCCGGGAGCACAGCCTGACCTCCATGTTCCGGGCTCTCCTCTGCCTGGGCTCCCCCACCCCCACAAAGGGCCCCTCCTCTGGCCATGAAGCTCGGCGGTCAGGAGTCGGGGCCAGGGGAACCAAGGACAGGCTTCCTGCCAGGGGGGGTCAGGTGGGTTTGCTTTGTTCCTTGGCTACAGCCTGAGCCCTGACCTCTGTCCCAGCATGACTCCTCACGCTGACCCCAGACTGGCTGCTTGCACCCGCCCCAGAGAGGCCCCTGTCTCTGCCCCCCTGCCCCCAGCATGGTCTCTGGGACCCCTGGGGGTGGGTGGGCTGCTCACAGGCCCCGGCCCTGCTGAGAACTCCGGGCTGATCCGGCTCAGGGCCTGCCCAGGACCCCACAGAGCGTCTTCCACAGGCAGGACCACCCAACCCTGGCTGCTGGTTACTTACGACTGGTGGACGCTGCAGTTGTAAAAGACAAAATCCACAGATGCGAACTTCTTCCCTGTCTCCTTGGACTTCAGGTAGAGCTTCACCACCCTCTTGTCTCCTTCAAGAGAGGTGAGGGAGAAGGGGTGAGTGGTGGGAGAGGAGAGGGGGGCTGGGGTCGGGGGCCCAGGCCCAGGGCTCGGCCCCAGCTCTGCTCCTCTGTTGGATCTCTTATCTCGCAGGGAGCACTGACACCCGGAGGGAGGGGTCACTGCGAGGTGGGGTCGAGCCTCTGGCCTCCTGCCCGACCCATGAGCAGTGCTGAGGGTCCCAAGGGATGCCGCAGAACGGAGGCCTCCGACACCAGCAGAGAGAGGCCCCCCAGCCTTCAGGGTGCCCCTGCCTGTTGTCCGTGGCAGGGGAGGGGATGGGAGGGGAAATGCCGCATGGAGAAGCTTCCTCCCAGGGCCACAGCCTCTCAGGCCCGGCTGCCCCCCCCCCCCGCCTCCCCCAAGCCGAGGCACCCCCCCATCTCCTCGCCCGGACCTCAGGGGGAGCGGCGCCCCTGCGATCTCCCCCCCCCCCCAGGCTGTGCGGAGGCCCCAGGAGCTCTACCCGAGGGCGCTCTGCTCAAGGCCAAAGGGCCAGGCAGGCTCTCCCATCTCGTCAGGGAGGGGGGTCAGGAAGACACTGGGATGACCGTTTCAGGGTGACCGGCGTCCTCATAACCCCGCACAGGGTACTGAGGCGTTTAAAGGCATTTGGAGACCATGCTGCCCGGGGTAGGGGGCATCTGTGCAGCAGAAAGGCCGAGGGCTGCGGGGCAGGAGGGCGCTGGGAGTCCCCCCCTGCCGGTGTCCCGGAGCCCCCAGGAGGTGGGAAGGCGGGGGCCCCACGGGCCTGCTCCCTCTGTGCCCTTGGCCCCTGGCGGCCACTGTTTGTGTCATTATGCTCCTGCCTGCAGTGATCTCCCCCTCCCTGAGCTCCCTGCGGGACCGGGAGCCACAAGCCCCTCACCTGGGCTCACCCCGGCTGGGGTTCTCAGGTTTTCCGGGGTGAGTCTGGGCCCCTGAGCCGGCCAGCCAGGAGGACCCGGGGAGAGGCTGCATCTGCCTGGGCCCGGCCTGCGTCAGCCCTGTCCCCCCCGCTGGCCTGGCCTCGGGCCCCCTGCAGGGCCCCAGTATCTGCCCAGGCCCGGCCCGCCTCCACCCTGCCCCCCGCCGGCCTGGCCTCCCAGCCCCGGCACTCCCCCTCAGCAGCCTCTGACCCGGGGTCTTCGAAGGAACTCGGTAAACATGAGTTCAGATGCTCCCCGGGGGAGCTGGGCTGGAAATAAAAACAAACCCCTTGTCCAGGCCCAGGAAAGCCCTGGGCGACAGCGGGGGGTGGGGGTGGGGTGAGGGGCGCTGCGGGCTCCCGAGAGTGACTCAGCCCGACAGGATGACGCGGCCGTCAGGCCCCCAGGCCAGCCTCCCCAGGACACACTGCGGCCATTCAGGCGGGCTCCGGCTCAGCACTGACCAGATGCCGGATTTCTCCCGCCCCCGCCTGTGTCTCCGGGGCCCGCGGGGGGGCGGGAGCCTTGTGTTTGGGACCACGGGCCCTGGGCGCCCATCAGCCCCAGTGACGTCACAGGCACAAGGGAGCAGGCCGGGCTGGGGGAGAGGGAGGGGGCTCCCTGGAAACCACAGTCCTGATCCCTGGGGACGGGTCAGAGATGGGGGACCACGCTGCGGGGGCTGGGAGCCTCGAGGGCTCGCTGCCCCCCCCCACTCCCAAGATCTTTCTTAGGCTGAAGTTGAGCCCGAGACTCATTTTGGAGCCTCTGAAAAAAGCCCCCGTCTCCTTCCCCCAACCTCTCACCCATGAGCCAAAGCAGATAAACCATGCCCGGGGCTCCACGGGAGCTGCCGAGCCCACCTTTCTCCTCCCGCCCGCGGGAGGCCTGTGAGCCGCGCCACCACAGGGGACTGGGGCTCCCGCGCACGGTCAGGGCCCTGGCCGCCGGCTCGGGCGCTGGTGCCGGGGAGAGCCCGGCCGGTGCCAGCTCTGCCCACCGGGACCAGGGGCGAGGCCACCGCATCCGGCTCCAGATTCGTGTCAAGGGCCGTGAGGGGCTCACGCTGGGAGAAGGGAGAAAGGTCCGGTCGGGAGGCCGCTGGGGCACGGGGAGCCTCGGCCAGCAAGCCCGCGCAGGCTCCCCGGCTCCCGCGGTGCGCCCGGGCCAGCGCCGGCTCCTGCCCCACCTGGCTCAGCCCGAGCCCGGGGTTCCTGGCCCGAGGCGGCGCTGGCCCCAGGACGCTCTGTGGGGCAGACCCCGGGCTCCCTGCGCCAGGGCGGGGCTCCGCCCCAGACTCACCCTGCCCCCGGGTGATGGGCACCACGTCCTTGGCGGAGGGGGAGCGGCAGTGGATCTTCCCGTCCTCGATGCGGCTCTCCGACTCGGTGAAGTCTTCGAAGGAGCAGTTGACCCCCGCCGAGAGGTCGGGCACGTTCCAGGCTTGCAGGACGAGCTAGGGCCGGAGGGAGGGAGGAGAGGCGGGGTGAGCGGCCAGGAGACGGAGACCCCCGGGAAGCCTCCAGGCGGGCGCCGGACTTCCGACACGGTGACCGAGATGTTCTTGGGCCGCACGGTGAGCTGCACGCACTGGAGCAGGTCGGAGGCGAAGCGCTGGGGCTCGTCGGCGCGCTCGCAGCGGTCCTTCCGGGAGCAGCTGGCGGGAGGGAGAGCCGGTCACCGGGAGGCAGAGTCCTGGGAGGCAGAGTCCTGGGCCGGGCTCCCCGGTCCTGCCCCCGGCGCAGGGGAACTGAAGCCCAGGAGGGGCGGCCCGGTTCCCGGCCCCCGGCCCAAGGAGGCGCCCCGCCCCGCCCCAAACGGGGGAATGGACCCTCCGCCCCGGGGCCCTGGGCAGGTTCTCCCGGGCCGGGAGGAAGGCCACGCCCCTCCTCCTCGGCCTCCTTTTGTTTCTTGGCCCGGCTGCTGCATTGGCAAAGGGAAGGTCGCCCCTGGGAAGGAGCCAACAGCCTGAGGGTAGGTAACAGTCAGCACAATCCCCGAGGGCAATCAGCAGAGGCCTTTATCCCAGGGGCTGGTGACTGGCTTTCTGGCCAGGAGGCCGCGCCCCTCGCCGGCAGGCCACGCCCCTGTCCGCGGGCCACGCCCCCACCGAAGGGCCGAGCCCCCTCCCCCCCGCCGGCAGGCCACGCCCCTGAGCTTATTAAGCTCTCCCCAGGCCCTGCGGTTGGAGGTCCGTGACTGACAGAGCATCGGAACCGCGAGGGGACTGGACGAGTGGCAGCCCCAGCCTCGGCCACGATCCCCCAGAGAGGCTCCGGGCCCGCGTCCCCGCGTTCTGGGCGCCCAGTCCTCCTCAGGGGGCGGGGGAGGGGCAAATCCCCCAACTGGTGCTCTCCCAAAGGGGGAAGGACCGGCCTGGGGGGAGGGGGCTACAGGGGTGCTGGGAGGGGGGGCTAAGAGAGAGCCGCGGCCACACACACACGTTAATATGCATATATGTGCATTAACATACAGACAAGAACACGTGTGTGTGGATAGAAAAAGGTTAGCGTCGCCAAGTTCAGAATGAAGAAGCGGGGCGGCACCTGACCGGGTGGGCTTGAGTTGGGAGACCTCCCCAAACCCTTATGGCTTTGTTATTTATTTAACACATAGAAAAAGGCCCGCCCCGCCCTGGCCCCGCCCCGCCCCGGCCCCCCAAGGGAGAGACCCTCACACCCATTTGGACGCACCACCCGATGGGGGTCCCGGGCCGGGCCAGCCTGCGAAGGGCGACTGCTGCAACCCCCACCCCGGAACCCCGGGTCACCTGCAAGCAAAGGACAGAGGCTCGAGGCAGAGGCTCGGGAGGGGGCGCTTCCCCCCCCGGTGAGGGGGGACCTCCTGGCCGCAGAGGGCGGGGCCGCCCAGCAGGGGGCAGGATTCCGGGAGGCTCCCGGGACAGCAGGCGGGGTGGGCTCGGAGCAGAGCCTTCCGCAACGTGGAAGCAGCCCAGATTCCTGCCCTAACCCCGCCCAAGGTTCCACAGCCCCATTTCACCCGCGCCCCCCGGCCCCCCCAGCCCCCCACCTGCCAAGGCCCGGCCGCAAAACCCTCCCCGCCCCCGCCCGCCCGCCCGGCCCCCAAAGCCTTTCTCTCTGATAGAGGGAAGCCCGCGTGCGCCCGCCTCACGCCCAGAGGGGTCGGGAAAGCGGGGAGGCCCCAAGCCAGGCAACCGGCCCCAAGCGGTTTCCGGGGGCCCAGGGCACCCCTGCGCGGAGACAGGCAGGAGCACCTGAACAGACCCGCACCAACGGAGGCTGCGCCAAAGGGGCAGACCCGGGAGGAGGGCCGGGGCGGAAGGCCAAGGCCGGGGCCTGGCCAGGGCCCAACTCTCCCGGCCGCGGGATGAAAGCTCCCCGAGGAGGGCCCGCCCGGCATCCAGGGGCGCGGGGGGGGGGAAGGCGGGGAGGCCCGGGGCCCTTGGGAAGGGCCTTTGGGGGTTCCCCTTCTGTCCTGCCTTCTCTCGAGGTGACCAACGTGGGAACGCGCTCCACAGGCTGCAACACGCATAGCCCGCTGTCGTAGGGAAGCGGGGGCAAGGGGGGGGGTCGGGCCCAACGGGAAAGCGAGCTTTGGTGCAGCTGGGAAAATGGAAACTGTTCACCGGGTGAAGTAACAGAAGCGGTATTCTCTCTCATCTTTTGTAGTAGTGCTAAAAGCACTTTCTGTCTCCGGCTTTTCTTCTCTCTCGGTCTATACTTAGATTTCGATTCTATTTCTACTTTCTCCGGCCACTCGCCTGCCCAGGCTACAAGGCCCTCACCTTGTTCCTCTCTTACAGCGTGTGGCAAAGTACCGAGTATAACGCTGAAGGAATGGATGAATGACGGTGGGAATGAATGAAGGAAGGTGTGAAGGGCAAAGTGTGCAGAATATAACGCTGAAGGAATGAATGAATGAAGGAAGGTGTGAAGGGCAAAGTGCGCAGAATATAACGCTGAAGGAATGAATGAATGAATGAAGGTGTGAAGGGCAAAGTGTACAGAATATAACGCTGAAGGAATGAATGAAGGTGTGAATGAATGAATGAATGATGGTGGGAAGGGCAAAGTGTACAGAATATAACGCTGAAGGAATGAATGAATGAATGAAGGTGTGAAGGGGCAAAAGTGTAAAATATAACGCCGGAAGGGGAAGAACCAGAATGAAGGTGTGAAGGGCAAAGGTGCAGAATATAACGCTGAAGGAATGAACGAATGAATGAAGGTGTGAAGGGCAAAGTGTGCAGAATATAACGCTGAAGGAATGAATGAATGAATGAAGGTGTGAAGGGCAAAGTGTGCAGAATATAACGCTGAAGGAATGAAGGAAGGTGTGAATGAATGAATGAATGATGGTGGGAAGGGCAAAGTGTACAGAATATAACGCTGAAGGAATGAATGAATGAATGATGGTGGGAAGGGCAAAGTGTTCAGAATATAACGCTGAAGGAATGAATGAAGGTGTGAATGAATGAATGAATGATGGTGGGAAGGGCAAAGTGCACACAATATAACAATGAATGAATGAATGAATGAAGGTGTGAAGGGCAAAGTGTACAGAATATAACGCTGAAGGAATGAATGAATGAATGAAGGTGTGAAGGGCAAAGTGTGCAGAATATAACGCTGAAGGAATGAACGAATGAATGAAGGTGTGAAGGGCAAAGTGTGCAGGTTCGCTGGAAGGAATGAACGAATGAATTTGAAGGGTGTGAAGGGGCAAAATTTCGGGAATATAACGCTGAAGGAATGAATGAATGAATGAAGGTGAAGGGCAAAGTGTGCAGAATATAACGCTGAAGGAATGAAGGAAGGTGTGAATGAATGAATGAATGATGGTGGGAAGGGCAAAGTGTACAGAATATAACGCTGAAGGAATGAATGAATGAATGATGGTGGGAAGGGCAAAGTGTTCAGAATATAACGCTGAAGGAATGAATGAAGGTGTGAATGAATGAATGAATGATGGTGGGAAGGGCAAAGTGCACACAATATAACAATGAATGAATGAATGAATGAAGGTGTGAAGGGCAAAGTGTACAGAATATAACGCTGAAGGAATGAATGAAGGTGTGAATGAATGAATGAATGATGGTGGGAAGGGCAAAGTGTACAGAATATAACAATGAATGAATGAATGAATGAAGGTGGGAAGGAAGATGGGGGTAAGGCTGGAGAAGAAAAAAGAAGTTAGGAAGGGTTGAAGTTTGGGAGCAGGGAAAGAAGCCCAAAAAGGGAATTTGGGGTCATGCCTCGAGTGCCTGATGGAGGAGACCTAGACCCATCCCCAACTTTGCCAGTGACAAGTCATTTGAGTTTTCTGGGCCTCGATTTCCCCTGATAAAAGTTGGGGATGGGGGAGGTTCCCTCCTGCTCCCGGCCCCCCCCACACACAGTCTCGGGTCCTTCTCCTTGAGCAGGGTGTCTGGTATGAACAGCGATGTCAAACTCAAACAGAAAAGGGGCCGCCTGTTCTCCCCTTCCCCCATCACGCAATCTCTGTCCCCTGCCTTGTGCTGGCCCGGGTCTGACCCCTCTGCATAGTGGGATGAATAAAGGTCTGGGGAGGGAGAGGGTCGTCAGTCCTAATCCTCTCCCTGACTGGGCGGTGTCACTGAACCTCAGTGTCCCCATCTGTAAAACAGAGAACATACTCCTAGAGACCCTTTCTCACAGACAGAGGCACGGGAACCCTTTTCTAAGTCTCCCACCCAGTGTTCCAGGGTGACTTCCAAGTATGTCCTTCCTGACCTACCAGCCCGTGGCCTCCACCACCAGTGGCCCCTCACCCAGCTCACACGGCCTCTCAGCAGGCCCCTGGGCACCTATCTGGGCGCAGGTGAGAAGGAGCCAAGAGCAGGAACTCAACAACAGATCGAGGAGCATCCATGAAGCCCCCACTGCGTGCCAGGCGCACTGCAAGCCCTGGGAAACCCCAGTGACCCCTGCCTTCGGCCCAGACGGCCACCCGGTACAGGGAGCCGCCCCTTGCTGGTCACAGGTCCCAGCCCAGGACCCGGCACAAAGGGAAATCCTTCAGCCAGAAACTGCAGTTCACACATCGCCCCAACAGTGGCAAGGAAGGGATCTGTTGCTAATTTAGATGCAGGACAGAGGCTCCAAGAAATTCTAAATAACCACTTACATAAAGAATCAGAACATCTGGGCATGGATGGGAGAGAATTAGCTCGGGAGAGGTCAGACCGAGAAAGCTGCCTGCCGCTGCCCCTGCCCCTGCCCGCTCCCCCATCTCCAAACAGCTCTGGCTCCAGGAAGGATCCAGGACCCAAGCACCCTGGCCAGGTGGAACCCAGGTATTAGCTCAGGGAGGGATGAGGGATAACACGCTGTTAGGGAGCCTCCAAAGGACCAGGTTCACTCTGCCTGACTTATAAGGCAACTTTGGAGGTTACTGAGTCCGTGGGATGGAAGCAGAAACGCTCCCTGCTGGGTTTAGGACGCTGTCAGATAGGAGCCCAAGGGCAGCTCTGAGTCTGTGGGCTCTCACATGGGGCCAGCCGGGGCCAGGTTTGTGGCCAGTTTTAACACATGGCCCTGGGTCTGTTCTTCCTGGGTCTTGGTTTTCAGGGGCAGTTCAGGTGGGCCCGAATGGGTTCAAGGGGACCCAAAGTTTTGAGAGGAGCCTAGGCTGATTAGGACAAACCCTTTTCCCGTTTCGTTGTTTCCTATTTTGGGACTGGGGGCCAACCCTGGGTTCCAAAAATAAAGGAATTGGGTTTCAAAGGATCTTGGGGTTTAAATATCCTTCCCTCCCTCCCCCTGGAAAATCCTGGTTCAATTCCCAACTTCCTTTAACAAAAAGGGGGAATAGCCCAGAGGGGAAAGGGGAGAGGAAGCCCAGCCAGGGGAAAAGGAAAGAGGGAAAGGAAAAAAGGGGAAAACAGGCCAAAAGGGGCGGGAAAAAAGAAAAGGAAAGAAAGGGGGCAAAAAAAAAAGAAAAGCAGAGGGGGAAAAGGAAGGAAGGGGAGAGAAACAGACGGGGGAAAAGAACAAAAAAGACAGAAAAGGAAAGGAAGGGAAAGGGGAAAGGGAGAAGAGAGAAAGATATATTCAAAGAGGGAAAGGAGGGAAAGAAGAAAGATGGAGGGAGGGGAAGAGAGAGAGAGAGTTAGTTTAATGAAGCTCCTCTCACAGTTTATAAGCCTTCTCCTTCCTTCCAGAGATTGACTATCCTTAGAGAAATCCTTAAGAAAATTCAGGGAACAAGAAAAAAAGCCAGCTGCCTCCCAAGCCTCCGTTGAACAAAGCTGCTCCCCACTTTCACCTTCCCAGAAAGCCTCTTGAGTTCCAGGGCCATCACCTGCACCTCCTCTTCCCTCCAGCCTCTCCTGGGGTGCCCAGCCCCGCCCCAGCTGGCAAGGCACAAACACAGGCAGTTACCAGGGCCTACAAAGGCCTCCTGGGCCACCCGAAATCCCAGTGGACACTAGGGCAGAGCAGGCCAGGGCTGGCCACAAGGGAGAAGGCTGGGAGCCGGACCTCTGGGCCCTCGCACCCCAAATCCTTCCCAACAAACTGAAGTGGGAGTGACTCCTCGCAACCCGCAAACAAAAGGCGGCCTGACAGATTCAGCTCCTAATTAATAGCTCCTCCAGATGAGATTAGAATCCCCGGGAGCTCCGGGCCCCAGGAGCCGGGACACAATTGTTCACTTAATTACTTCTCTGCTTCCCTGATAACCACAGCCCTGGCAAATATTTCTTTTTATTAATCAACTGAGCAGAAAGCGGGAAGAGCGGCCAGATTGCCCTCAGCCCCGAAACAGAAGGGAGGCTGGCCGTTGGCCGGAAGGGAGGCTGGCGGCTGGCCGGAAGGGAGTTTGGCCACTAGCCGGGTGGGCCCAGAGGTCGGAGCCCCCAGAAGCCGGCGGTTCCAGCAGACTCTGGCCAGGCCATTTCCTTCTCAGGCTGGTTTCCTCGCCTGCCAAACAGGGGAGAAGCAAGCAGGCCAGAGGCTTCTGGGAGGGCCAGGCCTGGAGAGGAGCGGGGGTTGTGAGCACAAAATCTGGGCAGCCCTGCCCTCCAGGAGCCTCCGTTCCACCAAGAAGAGTCAAGGTCTGGGGATGGCCTGGGGAATTCATGAGGAGCAAAGGAAAAACTGGGGCAGAAGGAGCCTCCCAGATTGTAGAAGAACTGTTATTTAATCCGAAATTTGAGCCATTACACTCAAATATGAATCCCGGGGCGCTGCCTGTAACTACCTCTCCATGTGACTTCGGGAATGGAAGAAAGTAAATAAGCATTTATTAAGCACCTATTATATGTCAGGCCCCAGACTTTACAAATCATCTCATCTGATAATCAGGCACTTGACAAATCATCTCATTTGATCCTCCCAACAACCCTGGCAGGGAGATGCTCTTGTTGTCCCCATTTGACAGATCGGTAAACTGAGGCAAGCAGCACCTACCCTGACCCCTGTCAATTCCAGGGCCTTCCTCCCATTTCCCACTGATCGTATTCCCCTCCTGTGTATTTACCAGCCGGTAGGCTCTCCTCCTCCTCCATGACCATAAGCTCTTACTCTTCTGCTCAAAGCAGGTACTCGAAAAATATTGATGAATGGATGAATTTATGTGAATAAAGTCTGACTTCGGGGAGAGAGACCTTATCCGGCAGAAAGACACGAAGACGTCTCCCGGAGAGCCAAAGATCATCCACGCCAAGGTGGGAGGGGCTTCCCCCGAGAACGAGGGGCCGCTCAGTGCCGGGCCGGGGGCTGCCTGGCCCACCCATGGCCATGAGAGAAGGAAAGAATATTCCTCCCAGTCTGTTATTGGGGAAGAGAGGCGGCAAAGAAGGTCAGTGGGGTTCCAAGGGGCAGAAACAGCTGGAGAGAGTGATGGGAAACTCAACCAGAAGCGGGCCTTGGAAAGGAGGATGCAACAGCGACTCTCACTCTTTCTCCTCCATCTCTGCCTCCTTCTGCAGCTTTCTCTCTGCCTCTCTGATTCTCTGTCTGACTTTCTATATCTGTCTGTCTGTTTCCCCCCCCCCCCCCCACTTCTCCCTCTCCTCCCTTCCCTCTCTCTCCATTCCCCCTAGGAGACGGCTGCCCGGGTGACTGCGTGGGGGACAGGAGCCACCCCTGATTCACCTCCTCAGCCTCAGAGCAGCCCCCAGTTCAGTGAATTAGGTCTCAGGTACCGGAGGGCTGATGGTGCCATTAAACTGGGCCCCCTGTTTCTATGACGCTTCACCCTGAAGTATGGGGGATGCTTCCCTTTCTGGGGAGAGCTCTTCCCCCCCCCATCCCTGGGGACGCCCCCCACCCCGAGGGGCAGCTTGGGCCTCCCGCTTCATTGTGGATGAGGGAGCAAGGTCTGGGAAGGTAGACAGCAGCCTCAGGGCGGGTTCCAGCCTCTGGCCCAGACTGCCTGGTTTCTGGGGCTGGTGTTTTTCCATGGGACCACGTTGCATCTCCACACTTGGAGGGAGATATATATGGATCAGTGGCTCCCAACCCCGGCTTAGCAACACCCCAGGGTGTATCGCAAAAGCTATAATAAAATTCTTGAAATCTGAAAACAAAATTATTTTTAATTCACTTTCATTTAAGGAATAAGCTTGTCACAGAGCCCCCCATCAGGAAGCCCTTTCAGAGAGGAGGAGGGTGTCATCGCTCCTCGAAGCCTGAGGCTCACTGACAGGTGCAGAAGCACGGAGGCAGCCCAGCCTTTCATTGGGAAGCCTCCTGCTGTCCCCACTTGAAAGATGAGAAAACTGAGGCTCAGAGAATAAATTCTACAGGCAATGAAATGTCACAGCAAGGGCAGAAGGAGCCGGGTTCAGGTTTGTCACTGTGTGAGCCTAGGCCAACACTGAAGTGCACTCACAGCACCAGCAACACACAGCCCCGGGGCACACACGTGTGCGAGAGCCCAGGGCAAACATGCATGTGAGCAAAGGTGCAGGGGCAGGAGCAGGTGCTTCCCAGGGCTGGCAAAAGCAAGTGCATCGACACAGCAAACAATGTGGCAGAAACTCATGGCCTAGGCCCTGGCTGTGGCTGTCTGAGTGGAGGGCACCCTCCTGAGTCTATGCTCCCTCTCTCTCTCTCTCTCCTTCCCTCCTTCCTTCCCTTCTTCCTTTCCTCCCTCCCTTCCTCCCTCCCTCTCTTCCTTCCTTCCTCCTTCCCTCTCTCTTCCTCCCTCCCTCCCTCCCTCCCTTCCTTCCTTCCTGCCACCTCTCCTTCCCTCCTTCCTCCTTATTTCCTCAGACAGACCCTTGCCCAGAGAGATCCCCTCCCGGTTCCTGTGACTTTCCTTGAGACCCCTGGGAGTTGGACCCCCTGTGACGCCTGCTGCCCCCCCGGGCAGGAAAGGCCAGTGACTGCTCCATGTGCGCCAGCCTCGAGCTCCCCAGGGGCAGGGGCTGTGCCCTGGCAGGCCTGGCTTGGGGCCAGGCAGTGGGAACATTCACTGTGCCTGCCCGTCCCAGGATCTCGGGCCTGGAAGGGAACCCTGCGGGAGCCAGACAAACACCAGCCAAGGGAAGAGGGGCCCAAGTGAGAATCCTGCCTGGCTTCTGGTCACCTCCCTTTCTTCCTACATAAACAGGAGGGCAGAGAACTGGGCAGCTCCGTCTCCTTCTGGATCCAAGATCCCACCCATGAGCTGAGCCCCTCCCCTCATGGAGGAGACCCCGAGGCTGCACAAAGAGAAGGCCCGGCCTGATCGAGACCCAGGTGGCGGATGGGACGGGACTGCCCAGGGGCAGTGATTAAGTGCGGGACAACTCTCAGGCCCAAGCCCCTTTGGCCCAGCCAGAGCCTCGGCCATGACATCTGCTCAGCAGCCTCCGTGGCCCCAGGTGCTCCTCACGACCCCCTGGGGGCTGAGGCGGGGGAGGGGCTGGGGCTGCCCCCGCCGCAGGAAGCAATGAATCAGTGAGCAAGGGGCTCGGGAGAAACCAACCGACTGAGGCTTCTAAAGTAGCTTTCAAAGGGGTTTTCATCATTATTATTATTATCTGTCCTCTCTCCCAGATACTTCTGCTCGGGCTCACTCAGTCTCTTCCCTCCCACCTTCCCTAGCTTCCCACTCCCTTTGTTTCCTCCCCACTCCCCACGCTCCCCCCTCCCTCCCACTCCTGCCCTCCTTTTTCCTAGCTTTCTCTTCCTCCTCTAATTCTCCCTGACCTGGCTCCCCTCCTCTCCCCACCCCCTCCCATTCCTTCTTCCTTTCCCTCTCTCTCCACTCCTTGTTCCCTTCTTGTCTTTTTCTCACTCCTTCTCATTCCTTCTTCCCCTTCTTCCTCCCCCCCCATCCTTCCCTTCCCTTTCCCCCACACCCTCCTCCCCCCTTCCCTCCCTCCCTCCTTGTTTTCACACCCCCCCTTTTCCCTGATGAACAGGAGGCCCTTTCCAGATGGGCCCGGAGGGCAGAGGGTCCAGAGACACAAGCGTCTGAACGTGGTGAAAGAGAAGCCGTGATTGGGTCTGGGGCTCTGACCCCGTTCTGGGCCCGAGCTGGGGGGGAGGGGGAGGAGGGGGGGGGACAGGCCTGGGGGGAGGGGAGGGCCCAGGCCTGGAGCTGGGGAGGCCCAGGCCCGGCCGGGACCAGGAGGCCTAAGGCCCTCACATCACCTTCTGCACTGTGAGGTGCAGAGAGTGCCCCCTCAGGATCATTGCAGATTCCTGTGAGTGCTCCCGCACAGCGCTTGGCACACAGTAGGTGCTTAATAAATGCTTGTTCCCTACTGACCACGCCCCAGGGCCACCTGTCAGGCAGGAGGGGAGGGGGGTCGGGGCTCCCAGCGCCTGACAGAGGGAGGTGGCTCTCTGTGACCCTGTCTGGCGGCACCATGGCCCGGAAGGCTCCCCCCGGCCCCGGCGCCCAGAAGGGACCCCCCGCCCACGCCCGCTGGTCCCCGCAGGCTCGGCACCCACCTGCTTCTCGGTCATGGCATAGATGTACTGCCGGCTGGGGCTCAGGACCAGGTCCCTGAGGATGGAGCTGCCCTCGTGGGCCACCACGTTCTCATACTGCAGGGCGGGGCGCCCCCCGGGGCTGGACAGGTCCACCAGGATCTAGGCAAAGCAGAGGAGAAGGTCGGATTCTGGGCCAACACCTAGTGACCCTGGAGCTAAGCAGGCCCGGCCCCTCCCTCCCCGCACTGCGGTCCCTCCGAGGGCTCCCACAAGCCGGACCCCGGACCCCGTCCCAGCCACAGGGAAACCCCATCACCCACACAAGCTGCACAGGAGAGAGCGGCCACAGACCTCTCAGAGCTGAGCAGGCCCGGCCCCTCCCTCCCCGCACTGCGGTCCCTCTGAGGGCTCCCACGAGCCGGACCCCGTCCCAGCCACAGGGAAACCTCATCACCCACACGAGCCCACACAGAGAGAGCAGCCGCCGACCCCTGGACTTGGGAGACGGAGAGGGAGGCCCCGAACGGGGATGTCGGGAGAGGCCGGATTCAGTCCCAGCTCGGCTGCTGGAGCCGGACTCGGCCCCTCAGCCTCCTCCCAGGCCAGACCCGGCCCTCGCAGACTCCCGACAAATCCCCCGTGGCCGTGCTGTGTGTCCCCATAGAGCGGGTGGCGGCCTCGGGGAGCCCCGGAGCAGCCCCTCTCACCAGCCTGCTGGGGACCCTCACCACTAATCCCCCTGGGTCGCAGCCCGTCCCCAGGAGGCACGGCAGGGAGGCCGCTCGCAGCTCTGGATCCCAAGGCAAAGGCCCCGGGACCGGGTTCCCACTTGGCCATTTGCCACGTGACAGAAAAGCATTGTGGGGGCCCTGAGCGAGGACAGGAAGAGCGATGGAGATGCAAGTTTGAATCCCGCCTCCCCGGCCCTGGGAAGGGCTGGACAGACATAAGCTGCAAGTGCCGCATCCTCGTCACTCATTAGTGCTGTCATTAGTGCCCAGAAGCCCTGGTGGGGAACCCCACCAGAGCCCCCTCCGGACCCCCGGTCCCCTCCCAGCTCACCCCCTCCTCCCTCCTTCCCCTCGACTGGCTCGGCTCCAGTCCTCGCCCGCCATGACAGAGCCCCGAGTCATTTGCATAGTTTCCCATCCAGAAAGAGGGAGCTGGGGGAGAGAAAGGGGGCCCCCTCGCCCCCAGCCACCTTATTAGCATGGAAATGTATTCCAGATCACAAACAAACTGGGGGCCGTTTAATTAGAGCGACTCCTCTGATTCCCCGCCAGCCAGCCTGCCGATAACATCAGCCAGGAGTATTTTTAGTCGCTTTCACAAAACAAATGTATTTAATTAAGAGAGAGAGACCCCTAAGGAACTTCCCAGAAATGTGAACTTCCCTGCAAACCACAGGGGCGGTGGGATGGGCGGCTGACCCAGGGGGCTGGAAACGGGGGGCAGAGGGGCAGGACCCCAGCTCCTCCCCGGCTTCCCCGGCCCATACGAACCCTCTCAGGCAGAGGCAGGCACCGGGATGAGGGGAGGGGCCGTGTTTGTTAGGGCTGACTCACCCCAAAGCCAGCCCCTGCCTTGGGCCCTGCTGGAAGGCACGCAGTGTGTGGCGTGGGGCCGACGAGGTGGCCAGGGATGGGGCCCGGGAAGAGGAAATGGGGTTGGAATCTCCCCCCCCCCCCCCCCCCCCCCCCCCCCCCCCCACCGCGGCCTTCTCCAGGCCTCCGCTGGCTCACCTGCAAAGTGAGCATGAGCCCCTGCAGGCTCTGACGCTGCGGTGGAGGCCACGGCTATTTCATGGTTACAGTTGTGATGGGAAGGGGATGCAGAGGGGGCGGAATGGAAAACGGGGGCCGGGGTGGGGGATGGGCTGCAGGAATGGCCGGCACCCTTGTTCTGGGCTCGGCTCATCCCAGGAAATCCTGGAGGAGCGCGCGCCCCAGGGAAGAAACGAGGTCAGTAAGCCATGGGGAAGGTGCTCACAGCGGAGGCCTGGGACTTCCGCTCTGGCCACGAGAAGCAAGGCAGGCAGCAAGGAAGGGGCCCTGGGGCAGAAATAGATCCCTCCATCCGAGGGCCCAGGGGGCTGCTGCGTCCCTCCCTCCTATCCCTTCTGGTCTTCCGGAGGGCTCTCAGGGGCAGCTAGCACTGGCTTGTGGCCTTTCTGACTCAGCCTCTCTCCTTCCCCTCCCCCTTTTCTTCTCCCTCTCTCCTTCTTCTCTCTGTCTCTATCTCTCTGTTTCTGTCTCTCTCTCCTTTCCCCTCTCCTCCTCTTTGTCCCTCTCCCTCTCCCTCCCTCTCAATCCCAGTTCTCTGCAGACTCAGACCCTTTCCTCACCACCCTGTAAGGCAAGTAGTAGAAATAACACAAACACTTGATTTTACATATGGGGAAACTGAGGCTCGAAGCAATGTCCTTCTCATGTAACGAATGGCAGTTGGACTAACTGGTCTTGCAGCCTCAAGTCTCTCCCTTCTCCAATCCATCCTTCAAACTGCCACCCAAATGAGTTTCTTTAAGTCCAGGTCTGAACATGTCACTCTCCTGCTCAGTTACCTTCTGGCTCCCCTTTCGTTCAGGATCAGACACAAACTCCACCCTGGCAAGTCCCCCTCGCACACTCATTAGCTCTGGCCCGAGCCCGGCCATGTTTACAACGGACTCTCCCCTCCCACCATCTCGGCCCCTTAGCTGACCCGGGGCCGCTTCTGAGTGCTCCCCCACCTGCCCCCAAATTAGACGTCCACGGTGTGCGTTTGTGACCCTCGATGGGAGGGTATGACGTTTTCCTATGGACTCCCTGACATGTGTTGGTTTTCTCCAAACAACGCAGGCTCCTGGTGAGCAGGGACTCTTTCACTTGGGTCTTTCTATCCCACAATGCCTTGGACAGTACAGGCACTTAATCGATGCTCATTGAATTATTGCTAAATCAACATTTGCTGAATTAAACTCCACTCCAACTCCAGTCTTCTGCGATTCTGGCTTTGAGTGCGTCCAACTTGCCAGGGAGCTGGGAAAGGAGAGGGTGTATAAGGGTTTTTAGGATATTCAAGGGCTACAAACATTACCTCCGCTTATCCTCAGAACCCTGGGAGGTAGATGCTATTTTAATTCCCATTTTAGAGATGAGAAAACTGAGGCAGAGTTTAAGTGACTGGTCCAGGCTCACACACCTAATAAATAACATCTGAGGCTGAATCTGAACTCACATCAGGTCCCTGAGTCCAAGTCCAACGCGCTAACCAGTGCACCACTTGGTTGCCTCACAAGGCAATCAGGAGCTCTACAAAGGGCTAAACACCAGGAAAGAAGGTCCTGAGGAAGGAATCTGGAAGTAGAACTATTTGGAGACAACGGGCCTGCGTCCTCGTCTAAGCTCTCTGCGCTTTACTGGCCGGGAGATACTGGATGACTCAAACCCTTCTCCAGGCCTCAGTTTTCCCATCTGTAAAATGAAAACCCTGGACTAGGAAAGCAGATTTAGACACAGAAGGAAGAGATCCAAGGGAACCCAGTTTAACACTTTAAAGGCACCACGGTGACTTCTCCGGCGTCGTGCAGCCAGTGAAGGGCGGAGAAGAAGGAAGAACTCGGACCCCCGACTCCCAGAAGTCTCTGGGGCCCCTTCCAGCACTAACCTTCTGAAATTCTGTGAGGGGGAAGGGACGAAGGAAGCCAGCCGGGGTGGGAGACATTCCTGAAACCCAATATGCAAAACAACGTCTGCTTCCCCTCCTGGCTCCCACATCCGCTCCAGGTCACCCCCTTGCCAATCCCTGGCCCTGTCTCTAAATCAAACCAGACAGAACCAGAGAGAGCTCCGCTTCCAAGAGGAAAACAAGGCTGCGGGATGCCGTGGGCCAGCCGCCTGAGTCATGGGCTAGAGCCCGGGGGAAAGCCCTGCGCCAGGTGGAGGAGGAGGGCAAGGCTGCAGCTGGCTCCTCGGGGCGGTGGGCAGAAGCCCGGGGGGAGGGGCTGCCCAGGGATCACTTAATCATTCACTAAAACCGCAGGGAACCAGAGCCCCGAGTCAGAAACTGCGGGAGGGACGGAGAGGTGAGCCTGGGAGAGCTTTCATTTCAATCCCTCAGTCAATAGGCATGTATTAAGCACCTGCTGTATCGCAAGCTCTGGGAATATAAAGTGGGGGGAAACAGCCTCTGTCCTTCGTGGGGAAACTGAGGCAGGCAATGGCTGGGTGATTTTCCCAGAGTCACACACCTAGTCCAGATTTGAACTCGGCAAGATAAATGTTCCCAACTCCAAGCTCAGCGCCCTATCCCTGAGCCCTTACTGAGCTCTCCCTGCATTGTGCTGGTCTCACTGGGACCACATCTAGAACCGACCAAGCTTCCTACACGACCAGGTCTTGTTCAGCACAGCTGCCCACCCAAGGAAGGTCGGTGAGCAAGAACTGGGAGCCACGGCTGGTCTGATGCAGAGATCCTTCTTGAGACCTCCCCGGACACTGTGGCCGAGTTGACAGCCTCAGGAGGCCACTGGGGCCCTTGTGGGGGAAGCAGGACCACGTTTCCTCCCCAGGGGACAGTCCATCTAGTTTTGCTCGCCCATCCCTTGGTCACAACTTCAGGCCCCTGATGTTCGCCTCCTACCCGCTCTCCTCTTGGGACAGACTCCCACATCGGCACACTCCTGCTGCTCGCCCCGGTCCGACCTCTAGGCCAGGAGCCAGCTGCCACCCCCCAAGCAGGCCACTCTTCCCGTGCACGTGGGGCAGAAAGGCCCCCGCCTCCCGAGGGGTCTCCCAAGCTACTCCCATCGGCACAGGGAGCACAGAACCCTGTCGAGAGTGTCAGCTTCCATTACCCAAGACCACGGCCAGGAACGTATGCAAGGCCGCGGACACGCTGCTGCTGGCAGGTCTCATAAATCCGCTTTCCCAGCCAGAGACACCTGACGCACATGGGACCCAGCAAGGTGGGAGGGAGACCCGGGCCTGCCAGGTGCCCTCTTAGCCCTCCCAGACCAGCCTGCAATCCCGGCCTGCAAATCTGCCTTCAGCGGGCCTGGGAGGTCCTGCCTGTCCAGCGTGGCCAGGACAAATGTACCCGAGCAATCAGATCTCCCCCAAAATCCTGAGGAGACAAAGCGGTCGCCCGCAACCCTGACAGCCAGAGAGCACTTCCCTGTGGCCTCCTTTCAGTAACCCAGAAGAGAAAGCATATCCCATGACCAGACCCTGAGGAGAGAGAGCACCGAGCCCCTGGAATCCTGGAGGGACATGAGGAGGGAGCCCACTGGAGCTGGCCAGGGCAGACCCTCATGGGAGCTTCCGACCCAGCCGGGTTCTGGCCGAGCGAAGGGAGCAAGAGAAAGCGAGCATCTCAGAAGCATGGGGCCTTGTCCAACAGGAGTTCTGTTGGTTCTAGCCACTCTCTACCCGGATGATTTATCATCCCAAAGTATCTGATAATCAGTGACTGCCCCAAGGACTGATGAGCAAAGCCTCTCAGAAGTCATTAGTCTAACCTCCCCACTCAGTACAGAAAGCCCTTCTATGCACCTCTGACAGATGGTCAGTCTCCTGAATGGGGAAATCACTACCCGCCCGGGGCAGCCTGAAACCATGCTGAACAACCCGCATGATTAAGGCTACAAATACTGGAGGAGAGAACCCAGACTTCCCTAAATCTTCTCCCATGTAAAAACATGGCAGCAATCATTATAATAACATATGGCATACAAGTGTAACATATAGTAATCAAAGCTATTAAAATAATAATAATAATAATAATCACTTATAGAGTGCTTTAAATACCACACAAAGTCTCACTTTCTGGAAAGGCCAGAATTCGATCTCAGGTCTTCTGACTCTTAAGCTCTGGTGTTCTTAGTTATACACCATTCCACTCCTCGGCCTTGTCCAGTAATGAGTCCGGCTGGTTCTAGCCACTTGATAACCGGATGATTTATCATCCAAAAGTGTCTGATAAACAATGACTGTATATGAGCCCCGAGGATCGACAAATAAAGCATCTGCCCTCAGGATCTTATATTCTAGATGGGAAGATGGAGCATGAGCGTTCAAATCTGGTAAGAAATGGGTAGAAAACAAGGGGAAGAATTAATTCCCATTGCTTCTCACGGAATCTACGGCTCCGTTCAAATGCAAACTCAATTTCAAGAACCCTTTCCTCATTTCCCTAAAGTTGGCTGTGCTCTCACTTGTGTGTGTATGAATGTGAGAGTGTGTGTGTGTGTGTATGTGTGTGAGTGCGAGTGTGTGTGTGAGTATGTGTGTATGAATGTGAGTGTGTGTGTGTGAGTGTATGTGTGTGTGTGTGTGTGAGTGTACAAGCATCAGAATATAATTACAGCAGGAACACTTTTGGGGGGGACAGAGTATCTTTTACAGAATGGCCACTCTGATGTCTGCCCACAGACATTTAATAACTGCTCGGTGAATTGACTTGAATAATATAAAAACCACCCTGTGGGCCTCAGCAAGGCAACCCACTGATCAATGAAGATGACTTGCTTTAGCAGGACTTACCACCCCTGTGTGCCCAGCCCGGTGCTGGTGAGATACCCTTCAGGGAGAGCAGACTCATCTTCAGAATTAAGTTTTGCCGAGGGACAGGTGAAAATTGTTTTGCATTTTCTAAGCACATGCTAACTGATCGCCAAGGAGAGCTGAGCCGGGTGGAAGGTTTAGCGGAAGATGAAATCTTTGTCTTCCCCAATAATGGATGTCATCATTATGGCAGAGAGGGAGCGTGGAGAAAAGTCGGGGAGACCAAGTTGAAGAGGCAGCTCTGGACAACAAGTTGGGAGCTCTGGGCTCCAGCCTGAAGTAAGGGATTTCCTTTTCTCTGCCTCAGTTCCCACCTCTTCATAATTAAGGAGTAGAACTAGGCCAGAGCTTCTTAAACTTTTTCCACTCTCAACCTTTTTTCATCCAAGAAAATTTTACATGACCTTTGGTATGTAGGTATATAAAATATAAAATATTTCTATATAAATATATATTAATATATAAAATAATCAACATTTACTGATGATATATCATAATTTTGGAAGCGCAACATTGAGTTACAAGACCCCATATAGGGTCACAAATCAGAATTTAAGAAGCTGGGAACTAGATAATCCAAGACTCCCTCTGGTTATAACTACATTATAATTCTATGGTTCATCACCAAAAAGTAACTGAGGAACCATGACTATGTATAAGGTATGAGAATAGCGACATAAAGAATCTAAAAAAGTTCTCTGTCCTGAGGAGCTTATACTCTATTGAGAAGACAGAAAAAAATGAATATTCATAAATAATTATAAATGCTCCTGAATAATCATTGGTTTTTGTAGCACTAGATCACCAATACATCAAAGAAAAGAAAAAAAAAATACAAATTAGGGGAAATCTAGAAGAGGAATAATGAGAAACCAATATGCTACGCAATTTCTAAAACTCAAGCCTGAATCATTTAAATAAGTAAACGAATAACGAAAAATGGTAAGTAGACAAGAGAAATGGCATGAAGACCAATTATATTAATTTGTTCCATTTATCCAATGTAAATCCACTGGCACAACAAGACCAAAAGAGCACCAAAAGTGCCTTGGTCAGCAAAATGAAGAAGACCAAAGCCAATGGAAACAATGGTTTAAAAAGTAACTTCATTCACAAAATCCTATAAGGAAGAATAATGGACGAGTATGAATGGTGCTGTCTCATGTGGCAAGAAATCTAAGCAAAGCTGTCCTTGAGTATGAAAGTGGAAAGCAAGATGGAAAAGATCTGCAGAGATTTGTTTTCCCCATCAAAGACAACGGGGTCACAATCCAGTCCCAATTTCTGATGTACTTACGACAGGGAAGTAGAAAAAAGGACAAAGAATGGAAAAGCAGTAAATTGTGAGGGCTTTCAAGGATCAATACTCAAGATATATAGAAAAGGAAAAGATAACTATTTGGCCGAACAAATGATGGTATATGAGCATAATGGAACAGTACAGTGACAAAAGGGATGGTTTCAAAGACACAATGCTCTGACAGGCAAATGCTTGTTGAAAATGTGTCTGAATTGATGCAGGGGACAGTAGGCAGAATGAAAGGATCAATTTATAAATTTTTTTTTAAAGAAAAACAATTTAAGTCTTAAGAATTCTATCAATGGGACAGCAAGATGGCACAGTGGACAGAGCAGTGGCCCTGAAGTCGGGAGGACCTGCTTTCAAATCTGGCCTCAGACATTTAACACTTACTAGTTGTGTGACCCTGGCTAAGTCACATAAACCCAAGTGCCTTGCAAAATAATAATAATGATAATTCTGACCAATGCCAATAACTAACCACCATACCAGAGGACTTGTGAGGTAACATATTACCCACCTTCTGAGAGATAAGGACAGACTCAAAGTGCAACAGGACAAATATTTTGGGACACATCAAATTGTTTTGCTTAAATAAGGTTATTTATTGCAAGGATTGCAGTTTTCATGTTGGACAAGAAAGAATTTGAAGGCAAGAGTGAAGCTAGCAAAGGGTTACCAAAAAAATTTTTTAAAAGATGGCAAACTATAGGGTCTATATCCCAAAGAAATCATAAACAAGCAGAAAGGACCCATAAGTACAAAAAGATTTGTAGCAGCTCTTTTGATGGCAAGGAATTAGAAATGTTGGTGAATGGCTGAACAAGTTGGACTACATGAATATAACAGGCTATTATTGTGCTATAAGAAATGATGAGCAAGCTGATTTCAGAAAAGCCTGGAAAGGTGGTGGCAAGGAATTGGCCGAATAAGCTATGGTATATGAATATAATGGAATATTATTGTGCTATAAGAAATGATGAGCAGGCCGATTTCAGAAAAGCCTGGACTTATACATGAACCGAAATGAGCAGAACCAGAAGAACATTGCTCATGAAGAAGAGCAACATTGTGTAATGATCGACGATGATAGACTTACTCTTCTCAGCAATAAAGTGATCCAAGACAACTTCAATAGACTTGGGATGGAAAATGCCATCCGTGTCCAGGGAAAAAAAATACAGAGACTCAGAGTAGATCAAAGAATACTATTTTCATTTGTTTCATGTTCTTTCTTTCTTGTGGTTTTTCCCCTTTTGTTCTGATTTTTCTTTCATAAAATGATTAATGTGGAAAGATATTTAACATGATTGTACATGTATAACATATACCAAATTGCTGGAAAAGAGGAAGAGAGGAGAAAAATCTGGAACTCAAAATCTTACAAAAATGGATAGTAAAAACTACCTTTACATGTAAATGAAAAATAAAATAAAATATTACCAAGATAAAAAAAAGAAAGAAAAAGAAGTATTTTTAATAGGCACAGAAGAGGCTGCATTTTTATAGTGTTTTAAAAGTCAGCAAAGTGCTTTATAAATATTACTTCATTTTATCCTCACAACTTAGAAAAAAGTAGGTACTTAGGTTAGTCCTATAGGAAGTTCACAAAAAAAAAATAGATATGCAGGGCAACTTTAAAAGTAACAGGTTCGATTCATTGTATCCACATATAAAGTATCTACGTAAAATATATTATGTACATATATATTAAATCAAACTGCACATAATAGTCATGTTCTTATCTTATAATCCTCTTTTTCTGTCCTACTTTGCATATACAAATTTCTTGTGTTCAATAAATTCAGAATTTTAGGAATTAATAATGGCCCCCTGGAAAGTGTGTGTTATTGTGATGGGGAAGATACAGCACAGAGTCCAAAGTAAAGATGGATTCCCTGTGGATGGCGAGCTCCTCCCTCTACTCCCATTCATTCATGACACTGTTCTAGTTGCCAAATATTGGAGAAAAGAATCCTCAAGTTTCACTCAAAAACTCATCCATACAGAAGATACTAGATGAATAAAAAGTAATCATTGTGCTCAAATTATTCCACGGAGTTTGTCTATCGGCAATATATGTGGGACAAAGAACACACATGCACCCTGCATGGTGGCAAGGGCAGGCTGGATTGCAAAGCTCTCTGCCTTCTAGATACCAGCATCCTGCCAGGGTCCCTGCAGCAGTAACACATGGAATACAAGTCGCAGGTGAGTGTCCCCCCCAAGGGCATGAACAGGTTGCAAGCACAACCAGTGAGGGACATCAAAGGAGGGTCACCAGAGAAATGCATGCTGGGAATATCTCATGATGACGGATGGCAGGTGGAGAGCCAGAGTGAACCACCCACTGGTAGCCTCAAGATGTCAGGAGAAAAAAGGAAAGGCTCTGGATTGGCCAACTTCTGGGAGGGCATGGCCAAGAACCACACAGGCCGGGGAGGGGAGCTGGAGAGGACTCCGAACCGATCCGATCACAGAGCCACTTGTCTACCTGAGCAAGCTGGCCTGCTGCAAGGGCAAGTGCCAAACACAGGATGAAAAGGTGGGTTCTAATCCTGGCTCTGCCCCCCACAAATGAGGAGGTTGGATAAAGTGATCACTCAAGTCTCTTCAAAAGCTTTTCAAACCTTGAAAGCAGAGAGTCGATTGAAGTAACTTATGCTGGGGCAAGTGAACAAGTCCCGACATTGGATACTGTGAGCCCTGGGGAGATGGGGGAGAGAGTCTGGGAAAGGCCGAGGAACCGGGCCCTGAACAAACAGATTGTAGAGTGCATTCCAGGCCGAGGGGACAGGGGAGGAAGAAATGCACAGGGGTGGGAGCTCACCTGCTCTGGGTGGAGGAACAGGGAATAAACCAGTTTGACTGGAGAATTCAGACAGCTAAGGCAAGGCTGACAGGGGCTGCCAGGGGCCCCGCGTGGGCCTGGGAGAGGTCACTCCCCCTGCCTGGCCTCCTGCCTCCCCTGGACAGGGCTGTCATTCGCATAAGGGCTGTGTGCTCCAGGTTGGGGGGTGACGGCAGAAGGGCCCTATCTCTTGTCAGTGCCTTGAGAGTTGAGGACTCAAGTTCAACATGTAAATTTATGCAAAACAGAAGGCAATTAGGAGTGGGATTCAGAGCCTTAGAACCTCTGGAAAGATGTCCAGGCTCACCAGCCTCTAGCCAGGCTTCTTATCTCCTCCCAGCAATTCTTGGTTAGTTGTGGGAGCTCTTTGCAGCAGACAGGAAGTGGGATGCGAGGTGGGATTCAGCACAGGCAAAGCCCCACAAACCACAGTCCCCCAAAACCTCCTCTCTCCTCCACCTGCAGGGGCTGAAAGAAAACACAGCGAGAGGATCCCAATTCTGAAACTGGAAGGGACCCCAAGGAGGCCCTCGCCTGATTCCTCACTCTACAGGTGGGAAACTGAGACCCCTAGAATCCAAGGGACTCATGTGAGCATCAAAGGCAGAGTCTGCAGTGGCTACAGTGCACAGAGCCCTGGGTCCATGAAGAAAACCGGCTCCTAATCCTGGCTTTGATACTGTGAGGGAGCTTCAGGATCTTAGAGGTGCCCCATTCCCAGCCTTTTATAGTAAAAAAAGAAGCAGCCCAGGCCCAGAGAAGGAGAGATAAATGGTCAGTTACTGATTCACTTTATGAGCATTTATTGTCAGTGAGTCACATGTCCAAGCACTCATACAAAGATCACCCCCAAAACACACGGCTGTCTTCAGGGAGCTTACAATCTAATGAGGAACATTAAGCAAGTAAATACGGCGAACAGCTACAGACAGGATACACAGGAGATAATTAACAGAGAAAAAACTAGAATTAAGATAGGTTGGGGAAGGCTTCCTCAGGTGGGATTTTAGTTGGGCCTTACAGGAAACCCACGTCCCAGCTGCTGCTGATTCCACAAAGGAAAAAGCCCTCCCAGTGCTTACTTACAATGTGGGGAAGAACGTAGGCAGAAAATGAAAAGCCAATAATTTATGGAGGCGGGAAGGGGGGCACACCAGTACCCCTGACTTGTACCACCACCTTCCCCATTCCCCCCACCTGCACCATGTTTCTCGGAAGAAACACAGACTATAATCTGGACAAGGTTCCATTATGGGTGAGTCACAAAGGTTGGTATTTCAGAGGTTTTTCCCCTCATTTCATCAGGAATTCAGTCAGGGAGCCTCCCCAACCCTTTAATCCTGCAGTTATGTGCCGGGGCGGGGGGGGGGGGAAATGAATGTATTCACTAAGATGGACAAATACCGGTAGATCTTCTCATCCCACTGCCACGAGGGTCAGAGGGCTGGAGAGAGGTTGGCAGGAGACCCAAGGCCTGGGCCTGACGCAGCCATGAGCTTATCCTGTCACCTTGGCCAAGCCGGGCAGTTCTGGAAAACACAAAGCAAAGTTCTGCATCTGGGTGGTGCAGAGGGCCGGCCTTGGAGTCAGGAAAACCCAAGTTCAAATCCGGCCACAGATGCTTACCAAACTGGGTTACCGTGGGCAAGTCTGCCTCAGTTCTTTAATCTGCAAAATGGGGATGAGTAACAGCATCTGTCTCTCAGGGTTGTTATGAGCAACAAATGAGATTATAAATCATACAGTACTTAGCACGCTAAAAAACCGTTAGCTATTAGCTATTATTACCATTATTCTCATGGCCAGTATTTGCTAAGCGTGAATAATTATGTGAGGTAATCAATCAACAAGCAATATGCTCAAGGTTTCATCCCATTTGAGATAGTGACGCTAAAAGTAAAAAACGCATGGTAATAAAAGTGATTGCTTAATAGGACGAGTGAAGAGGAAGAAGAGGAAGAAGAAGGAGTCCTGGATTCAAATTCTACCTCTGACACATACTGGCTATAAGACATCAGGCAATTCTCCTCACCGCTCTCATGGAAGACAACCTTTCCCTAAGATTGTAAATCGAGATCCTGATAGAGGCAGCCAGGAATTCCCTACCAAAGAGAGTAGAGGGTTGGTCCTTTCCCACCTTCCTGAGAAATGGAATGGCTCCAGACTATTCTTCTTTCTCCTCCTTTTTCTCTTCTTCCTCCTCCTCCTCCATCATCATCATCACTCTTACTATTAAGCAATCACTTTTATTACCAGGAGTTTTTTACTTTTATTATCAGTATCTCCAATGGATTGGAAGCCTCTCTAAGCCCTCTTAATTCTGCTGCCTTCCACAATGATTTCCTCTCGATCCTGCATTTCGCTCGTTTGGACACATTTGTCTGCTGGTCACCTCCCCCTGCCGATTGTGAACTTCTTGAAAGCAGAGACACAGTGGCACACAACAGGCGCTTAATAAATGTTTACTGGCTGACCATCCCAGTGATGGGACCTCTGAAGGTGGTCAGGAGGATTAAGGAGAAGGACTGCCCATTCTGGCCTTCTGCAGGGGAGGCTTCTTGCAAAAAGCAGGACATGGTGTTTTTAGGGAAAACTTGGGCTTGGAAGCAGAGGAGGAAAGTAAGATGAATGGTAGAAGCAGAAAAGTATGATCAGCTTGGAGAACATAAGAAAGGGCTCCTGGAAATGCAGCAGGATTGTGGGCTTTAAGGTCAAAACACGGATTCCTATTAGGGTAGCCAAGGAATCTCAGGCAAATGCTTTACTGCTCTGGGGCTCTGTCTCCTCCCCAACATAAAGGAGGCGGCTGAGCCAGTCTTCAAGCCTCCTTCCCGTTCTAATTCCATCAATCTGGTGTCTCAGTTTCCTCTTATACAAATGTAACCAGGGTTTGGACTGGCGGGGCCTAAGTCACTTCCAGCTCTGGATTCTGTGATTGCCTTAACCCAGTCTGGCTTGTACGGAAGCTTTATTTAGGCCAGTCATGAGGGATAAAGCTGGAGAGATAAGGACAGGACCTTGACAGCCTTAAGTGAGAGGCTAAGGCCGCTTATTCTGCCAGCTGCCCCTGACGTGGCAAAAGCCAACAAACATAGAGAGGCTCCCACTTCACAAAGGGCTTTCTCTCGAGCACCCTGCAAGGCAAGGAGGTAGACACTAGGATTGTTCCCATTCTGCAGCCAGTAAATGTGGATCTCCTAAGTGGGAAGTGATTAGTACAAGGTGACCCAGCTCTGGTGACTGGGCTGGAATTCAAAATCAGGTCTTTGGATTCCGATGACTTGCCTGCCCACCCTAGGCTGTCCACTAGGTGTGGCGCTCTCTGAAGATGACCTGGAGCTTCCCTCCCCCTGATGACGGGAACATGTGGGGCCCAAGGACCTCCACAGCAGGGGACGGGTCCAAGAATACCCTGCGTGTCTGCAAGGGCTGCTCCTGCTGGAGTTTGGGGAGGGGGCAGTGAGGATAAGGAGAAGGGGAGGGAGGTCAGGGAGTGTGTGAGGACAGGCCAAGATGGGCATGTAGGGAATGCAGACCTTCCCCTTGTTCTCCTCCCTGCCCAGCCCTTCAGTCACAAGCTGATCTGACCCAGTCCCATAAGGGTCTCGGGACAAGACAACAGGTGGTATCTGACAACTCGGGCTCTTCAGAGAATTTCAAGGGGTGCGGAGAAGCAGCTCAAACAGATGCAGCCGTCTGTCCGTCTGCTGGAGTGACCACCTGTCAAACCCGCCCCCCACCGTGCCGTTGGCAGAGGCCCCTTTTGTACACTCAACCAGGCCGCGGGGAATCACTCTTCTCTCTGCTGAGAACCGAGGGGGGCGAGGGACACACAATCCCTGCCCCTCGGCGTCCCTGCCTACCCCCCCCCCCCCCCCCCCCCCCCCCCCCCCCGCCAGGGCCAGCTGCTGTGAAGTGAAGCAGCCCATGCTAGGAACAGCGGGCCAGGTTTCCCTGCACGGCACTGACCAGTTCATTGAAAATGAGTAGGAGAAACATGGCACGAGGCAGAGTGGACCTTAGAGCAGTGGTCTGCAAGGGGGGAGAGTCAACACTCAGGTAACTGTGGGCCTTGGGCCTCTGGACCTCGGCTTCCTTTCCTGTAAGTTGGGGGGACTCTGCGGTCCCTTTCTAGGTGTTATTCTCTAACCCTACAACCCTGACATTACCGAACAGCTCTTCTTTGTCCCAATTTCCCCTGGAACGAAACCCCCCCATTTTTAAGACTTCTTATGGCCCTGACAGTCTGTATTCCCCAATCGACAGCATTTTGGGTTCTAAGGTTCTTTTCTATTCTAACAGTCTATGTTCTACTTCTAGCTCTGATACTCCACATTCTCTAAAGCCCTTAAAATAATTTGTATTCTAAGGTCCTGCCCATCTCTGATGTACTAGTTTTCTAGTGTCCCTCCAAGCTCTGACATTCTATGTTCTAAGGTCTGGCTCCGGCATCTATCTTCTGAGGCCCTCGGAACCTTAGAACATTTACTTCCTAGAGTCCCTCCCGGCTTTCACAGCTTATATTCCAGGTTCCTCCCAGCTCTTATAGTCTATCTTCTGAGGCCCTTTTTAGGCCCGCAGCTCCAGGGGTCTGGCTGGAAAGACCTCCCCCCTCTTTGGGGGGAGCTGGGTGCACACAAGGTCCATGGCAGATGCCTCTCTGCTCCCCCAGCTGCTCTCCTGAGGAATCTGCCCCTCTGCCCTTGGGAATCAGGCCATGGCCGCTGAGGGACAACAGCTGGGCCCAGTGCCCTGGCCCCCCCCCGGCACACACGCACCCCGTCGGCTGCCTGCCCTCCCACCCCGTCCTTGTCTGCAGCTGGGCCTGGCTCTTGCTCAGGAACAGCCTGCCTGGGCCCATCCCAGGGAATTAAGTGATCAGCAAACATTCTTGCCATATTTCATTCATGAAACACTGGCTGCCTTTATACACTAAGTCTCGCTGAGGAGAGGTGTCCTGGAGACAGGGAGCAGGAGCCGCGGGAGGCCCTGGCAGAGCCGGGACCCCCTGCCCCCCCCAGCCGCCTCGGTCAGTCATTTCATTTATTATGTTCCCATAAGCACTTTCACATGTACTAAACCATCCACTGGCCCTGGCCCCGACTCACAAATGGGGAAACTGAGGCAGGGAGAGGGCACTCCAGCGGGCACCAGAAGCACCCCCCTCTCCAGCCTCAAGGTCTGGGCCCCTTCCAGCGGACCCACTCATACCCAGGCTCCTCTCAGCCCCCTGCTCCCAGAACAGCCCGTGCCTCTGGGACCCGGCAGAGCTCAGCACAACCACCCGGAACAATCTGGCAGCCAGTCCGTGTCGCGGTCCTCCCACTTCCTGAGCCACCCACAGGGATCTGAGGGTCTGTGGGCTGGGGAGGGGCAGAGGAAGGAGGGCCAGCCCTCCGTCCGCAGCACAGAGGGCGAGCAAAGGCCGCCGGCCACCCTCCAGGAAGTCTCTGACCCGGTCATCGCCAGACAGACCAGGGGCCGCTGATACCTCACACCCACTCCCCGTGCCTGCTCTGGGACCCAGGAAGTCCTGTACACGGCCCCAGCCTTTGAGGAAGCTCACGACCTCGAAAGACCATGTGGGCCACAGTAAACACGAGGAGACTCTGAAGGGCCCAGACCTGGAGTCAGAGAACCTGAGTCAGAGAACCTGGAGTCAGAGAACCTGAGTCAGAGGACCTGGAGTCAGAGGACCTGAGTCAGAGGACCTGGAGTCAGAGGACCTGGAGTCAGAGGACCTGAGTCAGAGGACCTGAGTCAGAGGACCTGGAGTCAGAGAACCTGGTGTCAGAGGACCTGAGTCAGAGAACCTGGAGTCAGAGAACCTGAGTCAGAGGACCTGGAGTCAGAGGACCTGAGTCAGAGAACCTGGAGTCAGATAACCTGGAGTCAGATAACCTGGAGTCAAAGAACCTGGAGTCAGAGAACCTGGAGTCAGAGAACATGGAGTCAGAGAATCTGAGTCAGAGAATCTGAGTCAGAGGACCTGAGTCAGAGGACCTGGAGTCAGAGGACCTGGAGTCAGAGGACCTGAGTCAGAGAACCTGGAGTCAGATAACCTGGAGTCAGATAACCTGGAGTCAAAGAACCTGGAGTCAGAGAACCTGGAGTCAGAGAACATGGAGTCAGAGAATCTGAGTCAGAGAATCTGAGTCAGAGGACCTGAGTCAGAGGACCTGGAGTCAGAGGACCTGGAGTCAGAGGACCTGAGTCAGAGAACCTGGAGTCAGAGAATCTGAGTCAGAGAACCTGGAGTCAGAGGACCTGAGTCAGAGAACCTGGAGTCAGAGGACCTGAGTCAGAGAACCTGGAGACAGAAGACCTGGAATCAGAGAACCTGGTGTCAGAGAACCTGAGTCAGAGGACCTGGAGTCAGAGAATCTGAGTCAGAGAACCTGAGTCAGAGAACCTGGAGTCAGAGAACCTGGAGTCAGAGAACCTGGAGTCAGAGAATCTGAGTCAGAGAACCTGGAGTCAGAGGACCTGAGTCAGAGAACCTGGAGACAGAAGACCTGGAATCAGAGAACCTGAGTCAGAGAACCTGGAGTCAGAGGAACTGGAGCTGGAGTCAGAGAACCTGGAGTCAGAGAACCTGGAGTCAGAGAACCTGCCCCAGAGAGCACGGGCAGGACTTATCCTCTCTTTGGGCCTCAGTTTACCCTTCTGGTCTCCCCCAAGTCTCTGTCCTGAGCCCTCTTCTCTCCTCGCTCTACAATCTCCTCCAGCTGTCTCACCAGTTCTCATAGGTTCAATGAACATTTCTAGCCAGGATACCCAGTCCTGATCTCGCAAAAGAGGGGCAAGAGCGACGGCCCCTCAGACACCGCAAACAGAAGTTCTGTAGGCATCTCACTCCCGGCAAGTGTAAAACATCCCTCGTCATCCTTTCTCCCTGGAAGCCTCCCTCCTCCCCATCTGTCCCATTACTACTGAGAACATCCCCCTCCTCCTCCTCCTCCTCATGCAGGTTCTGAGTCAGCCTCCGCTCCTTACTCTCACACCACAGACCCCGGCCAGGGCCCAGTCCCTTCGCCTCTGAACTCCCACAATCCCTTCCACACACCCCTGTCCCTGCCCGCAGAGCCACTGCCCAGGACGTCCCCCCTTCATGCTGGGGGCATTGTTCATTTTTATAATTACATAAAACAAATCTCTGTTTCAGCCACACTGAGGGAAAGAAGAAGAAAATGTGCTTCGAGTCCATCAGCTCTCTCTGAAACAGCATGTCTCATCATGAGCCCCTGGAACCCCGGTGGGTCGTGGGGTTCGTCACAGCAGCTATGGCCATCCCTGCAACACGGTGGCTTCTTCGCTTCTGCCAGCTTCACTTTGCCTCAGTCCGTGTGGGTCTTTCCAGGTCCCTCCGACACTGGCCCCTTCACCAGCTCTTAGAGGCCAACAGTTTTCCAGCACCCCCTGTACCATGTCTGGCTGCTCCAGAGCGGGCAGGCTTCCAGGGCCTCGCTGAGGCCACAAAGAACCACGACAAGTGCTCTTGTCCACACCGGCCTTATGGCTCTTTCTCTGATCTCTTTAGAGACTGAGTAGCAATAGCAATGCCTTGAGGGAAAGTGAAGAGAGACAGAGAGAGAGAAATAGAGAGAGAGAGGGAAGGGAGAGGGGAAGGGAAGGGAGAGGGGAAGAGGGATAGTATTTAATTTTCTTGAACTATTACAGCAGCTTTTTAACTCGTCTCCCTGCCTCAAGCTCTTCTAGTCACGTCTTCAATCAGTGTTGTTGCCTTTTATTTATACCCTAGCCATCAGCACCCGGCCTGGCACGGAGTACACACTTAACAGCCATTTCCTGACTGACCTAACTATAAAAACCACTTAAAACAAAAAAAATGCCCTTTCCAAAGTTTGCATCGTGTGCATCTCCGAACACATGATCATTTTTCGATGGCGTCCAGAGGAGGGGGCAGGAGCAAACGGGAGGAAAGAGGGGTAAACCAAGGAAATGGGAGATGAGTCCCCAGAAGCCGGGAAATCATGCCAAGGCCTCGAAAGAGGCGTTGTTGAGTCAAACAGACATCCTGGCCCCAAAATATCTTCCTGGAGGAGTCGGGAGGAAGGCTGGCAAGCTGTTGGGCTTCCGTGAACCCAGGGAACCGATGCTGCCGGAGTCAGCCTCCCCCAGGCACCCGCTCTGTGGAATCTCTGCTAATCCTGAGGAGGAGAAGGGAAAGACGGAAGCACCGAACGGCCGCTGTCTCTCACCCCCAGAAATAATCCTCGTTTAATAAAGATTAATCCAAGCTGAGCCTGCGTTCCAGGCCTGACAGGGCCTCAAGCTAGAGAATCCTGGAGTTTTAATTACATCAGCATAATAAAGCCAAAAACAGGGTAATACTTAATCTAAATCAATGTTCATAAGGCCAAAAAATGAGAAGCAGCGAGCTCCGGCTGACAGATCTGACACCGGTTAAGCTAACCAGATTCCAAAGGAAAGTTATTAACGGTTCGGCGAGCGTCTCGCGTGCAGGAGGCTCCGGGCCCGGGGAGAAATGTCCATCTGCCCAGGTGCCCCCACCCCAGAGCCCTTGTCCAGCTTCCTGGACACCCCCACCCACCCACCCGGGGCACGAAGGCCTCAAGGGCACCCCGGGACAGCGGCACGGGGACTGGGCTCAACTTCCCCTCCCTCATCTCTAAAAGGCCTGGGACGGATCTGATCCAGTTCAGTGAATGCTGATTTTGCAGCTCCTCTCTGCACTAGACTGGGCAAACCTGAAATAGCTTTAGCCCCTGGGGAGACCCAGTGAACACCAGGAAGTAAATACAAAGTCATTCCCAAGAGGAGGAAGCAGGATGAAGGGGAAGAGGCACAGAGTCAGCAAGGACTCGGCTGGGGCTGGGGGAGGTGGCCTCCAAGGACCCTGGGGCTGGGTGGCTGAGGGGGAGGGGGGGAGGCGCTATCCCCTGCAAAGGCTCAGAGAGGGCTAGCCCGTGAGCAGGGCCAGGCCCAGAGGCCTCTTCCGAATGTCATAGAGCCATCAGCCAGCCCTCCTCTCCCTCGCCTTCTCTCTCACATCCCCCACGAGCACCGGGGCTCGCTTGGGGGCCGTGACAGGACACGCCTCCCTGTGTAACCCAGACAAGAGCTGGGACCCATCAGCCATCCACCAGGGGCAGCCACTGTGTTAGGGCTGGGCTGGGGCTACCAGGAAAGGCATGTGACAGTCCCTGACCTCTAGGGGCTGATTGTCCAAGGGGAGAAGACCAAGAAGCCACCTTTGCTGTGGTTCAGATGTATCCAATCCTCGGCGAGCCCATGGAGGGGGAGGGGGTGGGGGGGGCGCTGCACTTCCTGCTCTAGCTCATTTTACAGATGAAGAAACTGAGGCAGGCTGGGATAAGGGACTCAATGTCATGCACTAGTCTCTCAGATCCTCCTCAGGCTGGGCCCAGGGCTCATCTAACTCCCCTGGGACCACCCACCGATCATTCATTGTCTCCTCAGTGATGACTGCAGCGAACAAAGGAAGCCCCAGCTTCAGTCCCTGTCCTCAGGGAGTTTACAGTCTGAGGGAGGAGACAAGGCTAAGAAGGGGGCTGGGGGCAGGGAGCAGCCAGCAGAGGGGGCAAGAGCCCCCGGAGAGCGGGGAGGGAAGCAGCCAGGCAGATGAAACAATTCGGCACCTGAACCTAAAGGAGGGTTAGAGCAGATGGATGGGGACTGAGAACGCCAGCAGATAAGGGAGGCATTCCCAGCGAGAGCCAAGCCCTTTGGAACCATAAACTCCCCGTCCTCCCCCCACGCCCGCCCAAAGCCAGCCAGAAATAAGAAAGGAGGAGGTAGGAAGGTGGCGCCCCGGGGGCTTGGGGCCAGGGCCCTGCCGGCTCCCACACGAGCCCCCAGTCGGACACAGGGACGAGGCCCGCAAGCCCCCTTCCGCTCCAAAGCCCCAAGCCAGGTGTGTCTGAGGCAGCCCTTTTGTTGACATTCCCTCCCTCCCTCCCTCCCTAGTAACTTGTTCTTCAACTTTGGTGGGGCGAGGGAGGAATGCGTAAAGTGTGCCCTTTGGGGGGGGAAAACATTCCTTTGGCACGGAACCAAAAATGGGAACCCGGCCACGGGGCGACGATGGGTGCTCCACGGCAGCGGCCCCACAAAGTCAGGCTGGGCAAACTCCCTGTGCCCGCCCTCTGTCTGTTTCCTCCGCCCCCACCAAGCTCTCCTAACTCAAGAATTCCGGCTCGCGGCCCCGCTCACTCTCCCAGCTCCCCCAGGCCCGGCTCCCTCCCCGGCTCCCCCAGGCACGGCAATCAGAAAATGCCGGCTCCACCTAAATGGGCAATTGCTCCAAAAAGGGCCTATCTGGTTTTCTTCAAGGAAAGGGAGAAGCACAATTTGAAGCAGCTCATTTGGTGGCTCGCTCACCTGCTCCAATCACTTAATAAGTGCTTTATAGAGCACCTACTGTGTGCCCAATTCCCACCAAAGGGATAGGGGGAAATACCCGAGGGAGCAAGACAAATTCCTGAGAGTAACCAGTCTGGGGGCCATATTCTGGCCTTCCACCCAGTTTTAGGGATAGGATTCTCCCCTGGGTCAAAAGTGGGACCCTTAACTCTTAGATCACAGACCCGTCTGGGGGAGCTGCTGACCCCCGAACTTTCCAATGCAAAATGGGGCCGAGCTGCGGCCTTTAAGGAGGCAAAAAATGAGAATTCTGGGGGGGGTCCCTTTTTGACTTTCCAAAGCAAAGTAGTGAATGAATGAACTCCCCCCACTCTTACTGGAGCTCCATCTTGGAGAATGGCCCGGCTCTGGGGAGCAGGCCAATTTCAAGGAAAGCAACCAACTCCTATTGGCTTCCTGCACCAACCATCTGGGATGAACTTTCCTGGGGAAACAGTCCCTCCCCATTCGATCCCCTCCTGCCCAAATGCTAGCAGATGGAGACGGGGCTATCCCAGGCAGAGTTTGGGGTGCGGGGCCGTCGCCACGTTCCAGAAATAATGTTCATTTCTAACATCCTACCTCTCCCAAAGGGTCTTCCATCGGTGTGATTATGTGGGATTCATGGGATGATCACAATCACTCACACCGACATAGCAGTCAGTTTCCAGCAAGCTTTTGCTCAGGATCACCTGCTGAGGACACATGGCCAGGATTCGCGTACCCAATGGCACAGCCCAGAATTATAGCCTAACTGCCCAGTCTCCATCTCTCAGATAGGGAAACTGAGACCCGAGAGACAACCAAGCCAGAGCTCAGAGCACGAGCGGAACAAGGTCTGCCCTCAGATTCAGAAATACTCCCCAAGAGATTTGCCGACTTGTCTCATTCATGATCCTTTTTGGCGGAGAAGTTTTAAGGAGACCCCAGGTAAACAGAATAGGTGCACAAACCTCCATTTCCTGACAGTAAATGAGAATCTGCAACCCCCACTTTCGGTGACAAGGCCCCAGATGGGTCATGGACCAGTTTAAGAAGTTGGGGCCCGAGCACCAAGGGGTTATGGGATTTTTCAGCACATATTAAAGATGGCACTCAAACTCTGACCTTCCAGGCGTGGGCCCAGTTATCCATCTACTACATGATGGTGCTCACACTCGGGCTACCCAGCCATCCGGATCTGAAGACAGCCCCCCGAGGCCGGGTCAGTCAGCGGGCACCTGTGAGCCTCTGCTCTGCGCCAGGTGCCAGGCTAAGTTCTTGTGAGGGTTCTCTCGTTTAAAGGCTCTGACAGGGCACCCGCTCCCTCCCAGGGGGGTTCATCCCCCTCCAAGAGGGCTGCCTCTGCCAAAACAAAGGGCGGATGAAGAAGCCCTTGCAGCCCTCAGGGACAAGATGCTCCTTCCTCCGTCTCCTCAGGGTGAATGTGCCTAGCTTCACCAACCGGGCCCCACGGTGTGATGTCCAGCGCCCTCCCCCTCCCAGAGGCCTCTCCTTCCCAGGGCCCTCCCCTTCCCACAGTCCTCCCCCTCCCAGGGCTCTCCCCATCCTGGCGCCCACACTCCCAGCACATTCTACTCGGGCACTGCCCTCCCCAAACAGAGGCTCAGAACCAATATCGTTCCGCCGTGTGGTCCGGTAAGGACATCACTCCGATCCACCCAAGGCCTGCTCCTGTGAAACACAGGTTTGCACCGGCTTTTCCTCCCATTCACACCGAGCTGCCGACTCAGCCAGAAGCGCCAATGAGCCACTCCTTCCCTCTGGGCCAGGGGCCCAGGGTCTCAGAGGGTCTGGGAGGCAGCTGTGGGAGCAGACACATGCGGGCCAGCTGGTCAGAACCAGGGACTTCTAGATGCTCCCATTCTAGAGTGCTCCGAGCTGGCTCTTCACTTCCCCACAGCCTTCAGAGGTCTTGGCTCAGCCCTCACACCTTCCAGTTCTCTGGGGAACAAGGGCCACCTTCCCCTTGCACTCACCGAGGCCCTGGATCCCAAACTCCCTCCTGGCTCACCTCGGCCTCGCTGGCTTCCCCGCTAACACCCCACCTGCCCTGGGCGGCCTTTCTTAGCCCCCTTAGAGCCAACTCACCTTCCCTCAGTCAGACAGCTCTCACTTAATCCCAACAGAGCCTGCCTGTGCAGGGGGTCCTGTGGTGTGTCGTTTCCCCGCCCCCCCCCCCCGGGGGATCCTCAAGAGTAGGGCTGCCTTCTGCCTTCCCATACCTCCTAGCACTCAGCAGAGGCCCGGCTGCAGCAGCTGTTCAATAAATGTTTGCTGACTTGTCTTCGACTTCTTACCATGAGCTTATTTATCCTGGATTCCAACTCCTCGTTAGCCGCCCCTGTTGTCAGCCAGCAGAATTAGAGAGGGGCCGCTGGATGTGGCGGCCTGGCCCCTGGCCCAGCCTCCACCCAGAGAGAGCCTTCTTGGTCACCTCCTCTCCCAGAGGCCTGGCTGGGCCGGCTCCCCCTCTGGCCCACCTGGCCCCCAGCCCACCCCCCCACCCCGTGAGTGCGTATGTGTGTGTGTCTATCTCTCTCCCCAGAGTCGTTCTCCTTTTCTCCCCAGCCTGGCTCTTCCTTTGTCCCCGGCTAGGACACAGGCCCCAAGTCCCAAGCTCCACCTGGGCCAGCCCACTGTCCTGAGGCAGCCCCGGAGCCCCCCACCGGACTCACCCTCCCCGGGCCGTGCCGGCCACCCTCGGCCTGCCCTGTCGGCCCTCACTCCCAGGCCTTTTCCACACCCTAAGTGGCTCAAGGAGTTCCCGGGCATCTGCACGAGCCGCTTTAGCCCATCTCCCCCTCGGAGGCTTCTGACTCGGGATCCAGCGCTTCTCAATTAGGCCCCCCTTTCTCCAGCAGATGTCATAATTCTACAGCAAAGGGGAACAATTAGCAAATCTATGAGCTGACCTATTTTTTTTATCATGACTCAGCACTTCTTAATTTTAAATAAGATGATCCGGGCAAACAACAGCTACATTTCTTAAATGACAACAGCAACAAAACTTCTGAAAAATGAGCCTAGAAGTAAATAAGATATCCTGCCTAGGAGAGTCTCCAGCAAACATGGGTAAATAAAAAAGGCATTTGGCTCTCACACCAGAGAACTCACCAAATGCTGGGATGTTGGGTTTTATCTTCCACCTGGCCATGAGTGCACCTAAATCAACCACTTTCTTAACCCTTCTCCAGACCCTGGAGGACTTACGGTCTGGAGCCCTGGAGGACTTAGGTCTGGACCTCACAATTTAGCATTGGAAGGGGGATGCAGAGACTGTACCTGGCTTCTAGTCCAGCCTGAATCTGTGATGCCATGTAATCAATAGTAGATCTGGGTCTCAGTTTCCCCATCTTAAAAATGAAAGACAAGGCCTTTCACGATTGAATGCAGGCCACTAGACCCATCATTCTCTTTCCAATAACATTGCGAGCTCCTCAAGGGCACAGAACATATCTCATGGCCTTCCATCTCCCACCTCAGTGGCTAATGGAATGGCACTCAATAAATTCTCATTAGTTGATTGATTATCTTTCAGAGTAGACCAGTAAACTGTACCCTGACTCATGAATTTGCTAATTGTTCTTCCCAGTTGGGAGACATGGCCTGTAGCACATCCACCACTCTGTCCCCATCTACATCAGCAAAGAAGACGGTGGAGAGTAATGACAAGAACGAGGGAGTTTCAGAGGGCGGGTCACCACTCTCTTCCCCAGGTTTGGGGGCCCTGATTCATCTTGGTTCTCCTGCTCCATGTTCAATTGGATGTTCCCAGAATCCTTTGCTGATTTATCATGTCCCTGAGTAGGGATGTTCCCCGAAGTTCTAGCCCAGGCCTTCTGCCTTCAAACTCTCATGGGCTGAACTGTCACTTCCATGGAGGGGAGTCACAGATGCTTATATGCAGGCCCAGTAACTCCCCAAGACTTGTGTCCCACACCCCTAACTGCCTACTGGCCATTTCGCACGGAATGTCCCGGAGATCCTACTTAAACCAACTTATTCGAACCAGAATCCTCTCCCTCCCCTCTCCTAAAAGTCCTTCCTTCTGTCAAAGATCTCTCCTTCTTCCAGCCTCTCACGCTCACAACCCCAGTGTTCCCTTGGGCTTCTCAGTACCCTTCCCCCCAAGGACCGGCCCTTGCCGTCTCACCCCCACAACACCCGGGCACCTGGCCCACCCTCCCCACTCACACTGCCACTACCTCGGGCCCTCTCCGGCTCCGGCCCAGATCGCTTCCTCATTCTCTCGGCAGCCCCGCCACTGCCGCCATTGTGATTCACCGTCCCCGGCGTGTTCCAGAAACCTCCGTGGCTCCCGCTGCCTCCAGATTCACTAGGGGCTCTTGTGCTGGGCTTTCACAGCCCTTCACAGTCTAGCCCAGCCATCTGCCTTACCAGACATCACTCTGGACACAGCCCCGGCAGGACCCAAACCGCCTCCCCTCTCCCCTACCACAGCCCCCTCAGTGCTGCCTTCTCCCACAACCCCAGACACTGCTTATGCCTTCTCACAATCACATTCTACTTACAGCCCCGTATTGTGCAGGTGCGTTTATTTGTACAGATGGGCAGTTTCCCACAGAACGTAAGCTCCCTGAGGGCAGGGAAGACTTACATTTGTCTTTACACCTAGTGAGATGTTTAACAAATAGGAGAGTTAATGATCTGAAAGATGTGAGGAAGAAAATATGTGAAAGGCTCTCCTTTACAGGGACAATAATCTTAAATTTTATTTTCTCAAAGTTTATTTTGAGTTATATAGACACACACAGACACACACATATATATTCACATAGAATATGTGATACTCATATATATATATAAAAAATTTTGTCCTTGTTGGGGAAAAAACTGTAATAAATAAATAAATGAGTAAGTAAATGAATGAATAAATAAAAGTCAAAAAAATTATTAATTTAAAAAAACACAAACCAAAAGGAGAGCTGGGCTACACAGCCTCTCAAGGGCCTTCCAGATCTGAGGCGGGGGTTCTAGGCAGATAAGAGACTCTCCCTCCGTTCACACACCAAAGCTCCCCGTGACCCCAAAGTTAGAAGCAGGCCCAAGGATCCTGCCATGACGAGCAGCAAGGCTGGGGCGGACAGGTGTCGGAGGAAAGAGGCCTTGGGGACGGGCCTGCCCCTGGGAGGGGCCTGCTGAAGGATGGAGAGGCAGGTCAGTTTAGGGAATCAGGCTTCCCCGCCTGCCCAGCTCCGCGACCCCAAGGTCTCCGAGCCTCTGCCAACCCAAGCCAGCTGGCCTGCCTGTGTCTGACCAGATGGTCCCCCGGACCCTGTGCCAAGCGAGAGCTATTTCCTGACAGACCACTGCCCAAGAGAGGCAGCTGACACCCTAAGAGGGCCCAGCTGTCCGCCGGAAAGGTGGACCAGCCCCCGCCCCCTCCCAAGCCGGGCAGCAGCCACGGTGCTGCCCGACCCCAGGAATGAGGCCACGTGGGGCAGCCTGGGACAAAGGTCCCATTCTCCCCCACGCAAGCCCCAGGGGGTGAGGGGAGGGTGGTTGTCCGAGGCCGGCCAAAGCGGAAGCCAAGTAAGACACGCGCTGACTGGCAGCCTGGGGCAATGGCCTGTTCGTGGGCCCAGAGTCCGAGAGGCTGCTCCCTACCTCCCCAACAGTCATCACCCCCAGATGCTGCTCATCTCCCAGCCTGAATCCCTAAGAAGGGCTCTCCCCAGCCAGACTGACTTCTCTTCCCCTCAGCTCGCCCTTGGTCATATCCGGAGGGGGCTGGGGCTTGAAAGGCTCCTGGTGGATACCCTCTCAGACTGTGGGCCCCCAGAGGCCTTTCTCTGTACCCCCAACACCCAGTGCCATGTCCAGCCCACAGCAGGGGCCTGAGAAATGTTGGCTAGCCTCACAGATCAGCAGACCAAACTCAGCTCCATCATATGTGGGGCAACTTGGTGTTGGATCAGCTCCTCCCAGACGAGGGGGAGGGGGATGGGGGGGGGAGAGAAAGACCTGGGTCCCACCCCACCTCCAGTGACAGAAGGCTGTCACTTCAGCCCCCACGCGTCTGTCTCGGCGACATCAGCGACAATTAGAATTTAAAATCCATGAGATCAGGGACAGTGTCTGATTCCATCTTTCAATTCTCCCAGATTTTCACACTGCTCTCTTCACAAAGGAGACATTTAATAAATGTTCGGGAGATGAATGAATTAATGAGTGAGTAGGTGGGTCCAATCAGCCAGTCTTTTTAAAGTCTCCTTCTGGTTCCAACAGTCTAAGTAATAATATTAATAACTTAATAACATTAGCTGATATTTACCTCTGGCTGTAAGGTTTGCAGAACATTTCCTATATATTACCCCATGATTCTCATAATCATCCTGTGAGACAGATCCTATCAGATATTTTAATACCCAATTTACAGATGTTGAAGTTGAGGCACAGAAAAGTTCAGTCACTTGCCATCTGAGTCTCTGAGGCAGGATTCTAATTCAGAGCTTGCTGACTCCAAGCTCAGTGCTCTGGGAGTGATATCACCCTAGGCTTCTGTTAGTGGAGTATTTTAGTTCCTCTCACTCAAAAAAAAAAAAAAAAAGAACAGCAGTTTGGGTTTGTTTTTTAAAAAATATAATTTGGGTAATTTTAAAAGCAGGACATTTAAAAATCCCATAAAGGCATCCCAATTAATAAAATGCGGTAAGCCCACAAAATGTGTGACAAATGACAAAGGTCAACATTGTGGAATGACAGAAAAGCCCTGTAAGCTCGAGGAATTCGTTGCTAGGCCCAAACGGAAGGCCAAGCTGAAGGAATACGTAATACACTGAACTACAGTTTTAAAAAAATGCTATTACATGTAGAATCATTTCCCATTATTCCAAAGCAGACACCAAAAAGCTGGAGAAAGAAAAACTACTCCCAATTTTGACCAGGTAAGAATCACAGAGCCCATCTGAATTATCACGGACTGATAATTAGTGAGCTCTAAATTACACAATCTACTTTTAATTGAATTCATTTAAATGCAACAAATATTTAAGAGCTCTGGAGCTGGAGCTGGAAGAGCTGGAGCAGGGGATGGGTCTCTGCTCGGTGGCTTTGTGATGGAGGAAGGAAAATGGGTCCTTCTCCCCCTGTTTGTCTGCTTGCTTGTCTCTCTGTCTCTCCCTCTGTCCCTCTCTCTGGCTTTGTGTGTCTGTCTGTCTTGGTCTGTTTCCTCACTTGGAAAATGAGGTTAATGATGCCCTCGTTAGGAAAAGTATTCTGTAAACTTTCAATCTCTATATAAACACATGACATTTTTACCATTCTCGGTGCCTGGGATGGAGAAAGTACTTACTTAATAAAATGCTTGTTAATTGATTGAGTGATTAGTTCCTAAGCACCTTGTACATGCTAAGTAGCTTACTGGGAGCTGGAGGATGCTGGAAGCCGAAAGTGTGACCCCAATCCTCAAGGAGCTGCCCCCTCTAGTCAGATGACCAATGTGGGCAGAGGGCCCGACCAGCCGGGCCTCCAAAGCCAGTCTGGGGCGCTCAGGTTCCCCCCAGCATCGCAAGGAGTGATGGGGCGGGAGAAAGCGGGCTCAGCCACTAAGGGCTGCCGTGGCCCATCTCCTCTTGGTGGGGGTGAGCCCCCGACTCCCAAGGCCATTTCCAGCTCTGACTATCTCAAGGCCTTCCCATCTCTGACAGCACAGACGCACTCTCTCCATTCCAGGTCCCACCGGCTCAGCCCCCATGGATCCCTGCCTACACTGAGGGAGAAAAACACTGGCCCAGAGTAGCACTAACAAAGGGTGGGAAGCGCCGGGCCTTTCATGACTCCAGTGTTCTCTGTGTGCGTCCTCTCCTTTTACCCCAACTCATTCACTAGGATGAGGTCCATCCATCAGAAATCCAAGTGTAAGCTCTCTCCCCAGAGTCCCATCTCTCATCCGGCCGGGCCGGAACAAGGGACGGGCTGGGGGATTTAGCAGGCGAGCACTTCCCCATCCAAGCGCCTGCTCCTTACACAATCCATCTGTTGGTCCTGCCCGTCCCTGGGGCCTGCCCCTCACACATCCCCTAGGCCGGCCCACACAGGGTCACCAGGTTACTGCTGCCAACGCCAGGGTCCGTAATACTTCCCCGGCCTAAAACCTTCCATGGCTCCCCACCAGCCCTACCTAGGCCAAAGTCCGAAGCCTTCGCCCAGCCCTGGAGGCCTTCTGCACATCCACTGCTGCCCAAACAGGGCTCGGCCCTTTCCTTACACACATCCCCCTGGGGGGGGGGGGAACGCTGCTCCAATCTGAGACCTTTCCCTTCAGGGCTCAGGGCCCACTTTGTCCAGGAACCCTTCCCTGCTCATTTAGCCCGATCACCCTCCTTTGAACCAGACCTGAAGCACCAAGGAGACAGTGCAGTATAACGGGGAAAGCGCCTGATCTCCTTAGACTGTAAGCTCCTTTAGGGCAGGAAGTGTCTATAATAGACAAGAGAGACAGAGATAGAAAGAGAAACAGAGATAGAGACAGACAGAAACAGAGACAGAGAGAATATATAGAGAGATACTTTTATTAGCATCCTCCCTGCCCAGCCCCCCACCTGGCACACAGTGGGCCCTCCCTAAGGGGACCTAGAGAAAGGAGACCGGGTTCAGCCAGCATGGCTCTTCCTGACTGTAACTTGAGGACAATTTCCTCTCGTGCAGGAACCCCTCGATCTGCTCATCAGCAGAATGGGAATAAGCATGCAATGACCTTCTGTCCCACAGAACTGAAGAATGCTCTCTGTAAACTCGAGAATACTATTTAAAAAGCCAGTTGTTCTTACTCATGCCTTTGATAAAATGTTCCCTCCCTGACAGTGGGAACAAGGATGTGAGAGCAGGTTTCGGGAAGGGCTGCTGGCCGAGCGGGGGAAAGGCCCAGAGAGGGAAGGGAGGGATGGGAAGGTCACAAGGCTTGTCCAGGCTTTCCACATGCCTCACTAATCTCCCTCCACGCCCAGGACTGCGCTGCGGCTCCCGGCTGCTCTCATCTGTCTCCAGGCCTGCTGCAGGGCCCAGCTGGCCCCCTTCTGACTCAGGGGGTCTCTCGGCCTCCACCACTTGCCCTGAGCCCCAGGCAGCAGCTGTCGGGGGCAACAAAGGGAGAAGGCGGCTGACCCGGCCAAGTATGCTCACAACTGTCCCGGACTGCTGCGAGGGGGGCTCAGCCGGCAAAGGGAAGGGACGGCAGGAAGCTCTCGGAATGCTGGAGCTGGGAGGGCTCTTCCCCAATTCCTCGCTAATCTCACCCAAGCTGCCCCGTTCTGTAGCTCCAAGGTCTGTGGGGACTGAATAGTCTTAGAGCCGACAAAGCCTCATTCAAGACTCTGAGATGAAGGACTCTGGGGCCCAGAAAAGAGAATTAACCAGTGGTCACAAGGGCCGTAAGGACCCAAGATCATCGTTCCAAGGGCAGTGGGACCCCGAAACCCACCTAACCCAGCCTACAGGCAGGGGACCAAGACACCGGGAAGTGAAGAGACTTGGCCACCGTCCCCCAGGCAGCCGCCATGGTGCACTCTGAATCCCGGCCCTCTGAGCCAGGACTCTCTCCAAACTGCCCAGGGATGTAATGTGACCAATATGGCGGGCGGGGAGCAGGGTCAGGGCCAGGATTCATTCCAACATCGAAGCCCACCCAGGGCTATGGGGAAACTGAACGAGGAGGCAGGAAATGAGACTCTGGTCCCAATTTCAATCCTAAAACTCTCTGGGAGTCAGGTGAGTCCACTGTCCAACTGGAAAAAACAGTCACCCTTGCCCAGTTCCTCCCCAAGGGCACTGGTCTAGGGAATCATTTCCTTAGGGAATGACTGCCATGGCTAAGTGACTGCTGTCATGGGAGCCAGTGACCCAACACGGATGTCCCTTCTTGACCTTCTTCGGGCCTTGCCTTCCCCATCGGTACAACTGGAGAAGGGCAGGGGCTGTGTCCAGAAGGGGCAGGACCCTCAGCCTCCACTTCTAGCATTTTTTATTTTGTGGTGGGAAAAGCTCCGGATCGGAGTCGAGGAATCTGAGTTCTCTTACGCATCAAAAGGTGGGCCCAGAGGCAGGAAGGCCTGGACTCAAATTCTTGCTCAGACTTATAGCCCGGTGACTCTGGGCCAGTCATTTCAGGTCTGGCTTCCTCAAGTGCCCAGTGGCCAGCAGTCTCCTCCCAGGGCCGCCCACTGAGTTCTCTTACGCATCAACCCCCCCATCCCGCCGGCCGCCTCTCAGGGCCACTTCCAGGGCAGCTGTGAGGATCAATGAGATAATGACCATAAAGTAAGTAGGCGCTTAATAAATGCTTATTTGAATCTGAACTCAACTCCAGGCCCAGGGTTTCCACTGCCCCACCCACTATTGAACATGCATTTATTAGGCACTTACAGGTTTTCCACATTGTGGGAGACACAAAAGTGCTCAGAGTCTATGGAAGCTTTGGAGAAAAACCACTCGAGATAGACATCAAAGTTCCCGCTAATAAAGCAAATTCTGATTCCCAGCCATGCCAGGGAGAGACGTCCTCCAGATTGACGCTGATGCTGCGAGCATGAAACAAGACCTCTGCAAGGACCCAGCTGCGATATCACAAGTAGGCTATTAATGCCTTTGCACCACAGAGGCTCGTGACAAAAACCGGCCCACCGGAGAAAGCCGGCCTGCGGCGCTGTCTGGGAACTTGCACAGTGCGTGGGGCTGGGGCATTCGGCCGCCCACTACCAAGAGCCCGGCCCCAGGACTGCACCCTGGCTTGGGGGAGCAAGAGGGTGCAGGGAGAAGGGCGAAGGATTCGGAGCTGGGGGAAACCAAGGTTTGCATCCTCCTGAAACCCTAGTCTTTTCTCGTCTGCAAAAGGAGCAGCTCAGATTAGGCAGGGGCTTCTTGGCTGCTTTTAACTGCATCCCCAGCAGGACCCCCTACACATGGTAGGCCCTGGTGGGCAAGGACTGTGATGACGTTCAGTCTCTGCGACCCCACTGGGGGATTTCTTGGCGCAGACCCGGGCGCAGTCACTTCCTTCTCCAGCTCGTTTTATTATGAAACAACTGAGGCAAACAGGGTGAAGTGACTTGCCCAGGGTTGCACGGCTACTATCTTGAGGCCATATTTTAACTCAGGAAATGGGTCTTCCCAATCCCAGGCCTCCTACTCTATCCGCTGCATCGCCCAGCTTCCCTTGGGATTGGTTATTGCTTAAAATTAATGTGGGCTCCATGAAGCCTTGCAGGGCTAGAAGACAAGGGAAGATCCATGAAGTTGGATGGTAGAAAACGCTGCATCTTATAACCTATATATAACCTTATAACTAACCTCAAACTGCAATTTGGCATTTCCCCTGATTATTGAAAAGGGGCCCATGGGCTTCCCCCGGAAATTCCTTCCAATTCCAAACCTATGACTGTAAGAGATACCCTTTGGAAAACTTTTTTTCATGGCTAACTTTTTTTTATTAAAGCCTTTTAGTTACAAAACATATGCATGGATAATTTTTCACCATTGACCTTGAAAAACCTTCTGTTCCAAATTTTGCCCCCTTCCCTTCACCCCTTCCCAGATGGCAAGTAATCCAATATATGTTAAATATATACCCAAAAATATATCCTTTGGAAAACTTAAGGCACCCGATAAGTGCATGTTTTTTCCCTTAAACCATCTCTGGGATTTCACTGGTCTGAAGAGTTCCCCCCGTCAATGCAGATCAGCAATAACTCGTCTGTAACGTAAAGTTTTACAAGAGCTGCCTGGGACAGGGGGAGAGTTGAAATGGTTTGCCCCATGGGCTTAGAGAGGGAGGATGTGAACTCAGATCTTCCTGAGTCTGGATCCACTTTCCTCCTCACTCCATTCTCTGACCTCCTCCAGCACTGACTGTCCTGGCCACTCAATGAGCATTTAGTCAGGTGCTCCCTTGTATTCTAAAGCCATTTTGAAGGGAGGGGATCTTGTTTCCTAAACTAGACTGGGAGGTTCTCCAGGGCAAGAGATAGAGCTTACAAATTCAGCATCAGTTCAATTTAAGAAGGAAACACAAGAGTGCTAACATTGTGCTAAGTGCTGGTCTCAGAAACACAAAAGTAGGCCAGCCTCTACTCAGAGGGCAGGTTTTTTAAGTTTTAAGTTACAAGCTTTGTCTCTCCTTCCCTCTTTTCCCTTCCCACTACAATCTGATACAGGTCATACATGGGCAATCCCATTAAACAGATTTCCATACTAGCCATTTTGTGGAAGAAAACTTCATAATCAGCATTATTATTAACATTTCCTCCATTACTTTCCTAAGTGTAGACTACCCACAAAATGGTAAATGGAGCCGTGATTTGTAGCATTTGCCAATTTCCCAGGTGTAAAAAGCTCACGCTGAAAATACAACAAGTAGAAAGCAATTAGAGCTGGTGGACTGCCTCCAGCAGACCCCCCAGCCAGGAGGGAGTGGAGAGATGGGCCACCAAATTGCCAAGAACACAGAGTAAACTGAACTGAACTGGAGACAAGCTCTCTGCTTCCCTGCTCAGCCGGGCTTGGCGTCCAACAGACGAATGTTCACATACACACACAGGCCTCTCTCCCCACCCAGACTACACGCTTCTTATGGGCAGGGATAGGGCTCCACTTCTGAAGCTCTATTGGGAATCCAGAGAGACTTGGATACTCTAACTGACAATTAACGTTTGCGGGACCTGGATGAGAAACAAACTTCCAAAGCCTTAATTTCCTCTTCTGTCAAGGGGAGATGATAAAACCTGCAATCCCTCAGCTCCTGGGATGATTACTAGACTATAGTTCTGTAAGTGCTAAATCATGATATGAGTGTGAATGACTTTTTGTATTCTTCCCTAGTGCCCAACACACTGCTCTGACCACAAAATATCTGCCAACTATAAAAAGAAAAATAACAGAATGGGGAAACACTCCAACAAATATATAAAAATGTTATCATCGATATAAAAAGAATTGGTACATATATTCTTGAGCAATACATTCCCCAATAAATTAATGGTTAAAGAAAAGAAATGGATAATTTACGAAAAAGAAGCTACAAATTATATACCAATTATCTGAAAAAATTATTGTCCCTAATAATTCAAATGCAAATTAAAACAATTTTCAGGCACTATCTCACATCCACTAAATTGAGCCCCCCCCCCAAAAAAAAAAAGTTAAAGGATAAAACAGTGCTGCAGAATTGGGGAAGAATAAAGATACTCAGACATTGACAGAAAAGCTTCAAACTGATCAAAACTTTATGAAAAACAACCTAGAAGAACACTCAGAGAGAGTGTTCTCTCTCAGAGAGAGAGAAGAGAATTGTCACATTGTTGGTTTTTTAGCCCAATAGTCCCATTATTAGGAATACTCCTTGTTAATATTTTCAAAAAAGGGCAAAGCTATCTGCTCACAGATTTTCCAAGGAGCATTATCTGTTACCTGAGAAAATCCAGAAATAATCTAAATGTCCGACAATTCAGGAAGACAATACAAAATATAAGCAAAGCTACTTATGTAAGCAGGCGCTATGGTGAAGTCTAATATGAGGAATACAAAGAAATATGGAACCATATCCATGATGGAGTGTGAGCAAAGAGCAGGAACCAGAAGATGAGTATACTCTAGCTCCAGGTATTTTATTATCCAGGACTTGGGAATTCATGGATGCAAGTTACTCCCAATATGGACACTCCTTTCACCCCAAGTGCAGATTTAACAAACGGTTCAGGGGATACAAAGAGCTTAAGTGCTTGACCAGAATCATACATCTAGTAGATGTGAGATGCAAAGCTCCAACCTAGATCCTCAAATCCATCCCAACTTCCTGACTGCCCACCACTCAGAGCTCTCACCTGGCAATTAGAAAAATAGAATGGGAAAGTATATACACAAAGATCGAATCAAATGACAAAGACAATGGAAGGGAAGATAAAGGGAAATAATAGCTGTGTTGTTATCTGTAGGTAAATGATTCCTTTAAAAATTCAACTAGTTATAAATGTAAGTTTAATTTGGTTTTGTTGTTCTTTAAAGATAATTTTGCAAAATTGTCTTTTTAATTGAACTTTAATGAGATTAAATTTAATTTTTAAAAAAGATAATTTGCTAAGAAAGGATTGTAGGATTATGGATAAAAAGCTGGAAGTCCCAGGCGGTCTCCTGCTATAATCTCCTCCTTTCACAAAGGACCAGTGGAAGTCTAGGGAGTTCTAGGTGGCTCGGGGAATGGCTGGACCTGGGGGCAGGAAGACCTGAATTCAAATGTTGGCCTCAGGTGGATGACTCTAGGAAAGCTACTTAACTTCAGTGTCCTCCTCTGTAAAATGGGAACAATAATACTAGCATCTATGTGCAGGGATATTGTGAGGACCAACTGAGATAAGGTCACAGTGACTGGCTATAAACTTACAGACAGACAGACCGACATAGATAGGGAGATAAATTATATAGTGTTTATATACATGAATAATATAGAATTTATATACATATATATATAAATTATATAGATTATACATATAGATTATGTAGCGTTTATATATATAAATCATTTATTGCTTATATATATAAATCATATAGGGCATATGCATATAAATTATACAGCACTTATATATAAATTATATAGAACTTATATACATATATAAATTATATAATGTTTATATATATGGATTATATAGAACTTATATATATATATATAAATTATATAGGGCTTACACATATAGATTATGTAGCATTTATGTATATAAATCATTTACTGCTCATATATGTAAATCATATAGGGCATATGCACATAAATTATACAGCACTTATATAAATTATATGGTACTTATATACATATATAAATTATATAGTGTTTTAAGTACACATAAATTTTATAGTGCTTATATATAAATTATATAGGGCATATACATTTGAATTATATAATACTCAAATTATATAGAACTTATATACATATAAATTATATAGTGTTTATATACATATAAATTATATAGCACTTATATATATATAAATTATATAGTGCATATATATATATACTCAAATTATATAGTGCTTTAATATATGTATACGAATTATAAGTGCTTAGATAAATAAAAATTATATAGTGCTTATATATACATATATAAATTATACAGTGCTTAGATAAATACTAGCTATTATTATTGACTCTCCCAAGGTCCCACAAGTTCTTAGCCTCAGAGCAGAATTTGAACCCTATCCTGTGCCTCTGGCAGCTTGGTGACTCAGGTGCCAGGCCTGGCCTCAGATACTTCCTAGCTGTGTGACACTGGACAGTGCCGGCCTGCTACCTCTGGTCTGTGGGGTCCCAACCCATGACTCTAGAGTCAGTGCTGTTCAAAGGAAGACAGGGAACGGGGAAGAGGACAAGAAGGAGGAAGACCAGGCTGGACTTCCTGAGGATGGCATGTGGCTCCCTTCGAAAAGTGGGACCGGGCCCAAGACCAACCTGCAGCCTGGGATGCTTTTCCTGTGGCCCTGATCTAAAAGGAGGCTGGAGCTGTTACTTTAAAAGGCCTCCTCCGGCCCACTTGGGCAGAGAAGATGCACCTGAGCCCCCGGCCTGTACAGGACAGCGAGGGCTCCTCTCCGGGCTCACACTTTGCCCCAGTGTGAACCCGGGGCACGGAGTGCCTGAGGAGGAAAGTCTCCCCACTTTCCCCCCCCCCCCCCCCCCCCCCCCCCCCGCCTGCCAAACCAGCACCTGCTGGGGCGGCTCCCACACGACGAGGTGACATCTTACCAGAAAGCAGGGTGTGCAATGACTGTCTCTTATTTACTCACCGAGACGAGAGCCGAGTTCAGAGCCTCGTCTCCCTCGAGAAGAGTGGGCTGGGTGCTAGTGAGCTCCTGATAGGGGCGGCTGCTGCATTTCCAGGGAGATGGCAGCTATTCCCTTTGGAATGGGCCAGGGCACTTTTCAAAGGTGGCTCAGCTCCTGTTCTCCCATTGGGCCTAAAGAAGGGGAGAGAAGCCCCCGAATAGTTCCATCCTGAGCTGGTGGGCTTTTAGACTCCTCTTGGCACCCAGCAAGGAAGAGAACTTGACAAGTGGGCAGGGAGGGCGGCGCTGGTCCTTGAGTCTCTGGAATTGGGCTCTGCCCGCTGCCCATCCCTGTGACTGGGCAAACCATGCATCTCTTTCTCATAAAATGAGTAAAAAGTGATGTGGATAGAGCACCAGGCCAGGAGTCAGGGAGACTCATCTTCCCGAGTTTAAAAATCGCCTCGGATGCTTTCTGAGTGACCCTGGGCAAGTCACTTCACTCTGCTTGCTGCAGTTTCCTAATATGTAAAATGAGCTGGAGAAGGAAATGTCCAGCCACTCTAGTACCTTCACCAAGAAAACCCCAAATGAGGTTATGGAGAATTACTCACAATAAAAAAAAATGACTCAACATCAACAAAATGAGCGGTCACTAAGTGACTTCTGGGACATTGAAGGTCACTGCCAGCTCTAAATCTCACCAGTTAAAGAAAGAATTATTGAGAGAATAACAGGAAATGTTAAATGGGACAGGAAAACACCATCGCCTACCACCACATACAAACGTTAACTAAAAATTTCAGACGTGATTTTTTCATACACAAAGGCAATTTCTAGAACTCAAGGAAAACCCCAGCCACTCCTGACATGTGAGAGAACTGAACTGACACTTTCTGAATGACAGCTACCAATAGTCAAAGAATTTCTATGGCTAGAATATGGGCAGAGAGAACAGAGGCCTGGAAACCAAAAGTTCTGGGTTCAAGTCTCTACTATTAATGCAAAAAATGCAACATTAAAGAAAAATGCTATCCATCTCCATAGAGAGAATTAATGACATCTAAGTGCAGATGGAAGCATTTTTCCAGTATTAACTTTTCTTGCCTTTTTTAAAATACAACATGGCTAATATGGAAATGTTTTTAATTATTTCAAATGTATAATTGATAGCACATTGCCTTCTCAATGGGTAGGGGAGAGGCGGAAGGGGGAGAGAGAAGTTGGAACTCAAATTTTTTTAAATGTTAAATATAAACAAATAACATTTTTTTGAAGAGATAATAGTGGTTAACATTTTATATTACATATATATACAGTGCTTACTATGAATGTGCTATGTGTATAAATATGTGTGTATAGACACACATGTAGACATACATACATGTATGGTACTTACTATGTGCTAAGTGCTTTACAAATATTACCTCATTTAATGCTCACAATAAATCTGAGAGGAGGGTGCTATTATTATCCCCATTTTACAGATGAGGAAATTGAGGCAGATGGCAGTTAAGTGACTCTCAGGCCACATTTGGACTTGGACCTTCTTGACTTCAGGCCCAGGGCTCTGACCACTACAAAACATCTCCTCCGCGCACAATATACTGTTAAGTGCTGAGGATATGGAGGGGAAAAATGAGCCTTCACCCTCACAACTCGCTCTTGCCCACCCAGCCCGATTGCCAAGTGTCTCCGAGTCAGAGCATGAAAGGCTTTCAATCCGGCTCCGTCCGACCCCCAAGGTGCACTTCAGCCTCCGATTGTCTGTGTCTGTGCAGCCCCCCTCCAAGGGAGGGCAGGGAGACCTCATGCACGGCGCTGACGCTAAGGGGTGCCCGCTCACACTCAGGGATGACTCCGAAGCAGCAAATTCATGCCCAGGTAAACGCAGGATGCCGAGAGCATCTGGGGGCCAGCCTTGAGGGGGATGAACTGGGAGGCAGGGATGGAGTCACAAAAGCCAAGGGCCGGAGGGCAGCGACCCGGCCCAGGGGAAAGAGCACAGGCTCGGAGGCCGGGCCCAAGTCCAAATTCTGGCTCCGGCTTCCCCTCAGAGTGACAATGGCTGGACCTCGAAGGTCCCACCCAGCTCCACACCAGGACCGTGGTGCTCCCCAAAGAAAGAGGCTGACACAAGGGGACGGCGCGGCCTTGGCTAATGCGAGGGGATGGCATGGCCTTGGCTAATGTGGGCAGCGGCCAAACTCTGTTTGAACCTTCTGCGTAAGGGTACAATGGGCAGGTTGGGCAAGAAAAATGACTACTGAGGAAAAACAAAAGAAAATAACCTAAAACATTTTTAAAGTCGAGTCCCAGAGTCACTAGAGACAATCTTGGCTTAAAATTAAGGTTTCGTTGTCACTGAATCTCGATCTCTCCATAGTCACTACTCACCTGGCCGAGGATCACAGAGCACTGGGGCTGGCGGAAACCTCAGCCCTCAGCACCCAGGGTGGGAAGGCTCTCAGGCAGAGGCACACAGGGATGGGTCCTCGGGGCAGGAGGCCCAATTTTGAAGGGATCTTGGAGGGGAGGATGCCCAGGCTGGATGGACATTAGAGCATAGGATGCCGAAGCTAGAGGAGACCCTGGTTCACAGAAATGATCCAAAATACAAAGGGCGTCTCAGGGCAGTCCTACCCCAAATCCCTGGCACCACATCCCCAACAGGGTCAGCGAGCCCCTGCTGGAAGACTCCCAGGGACAGGGCGCTCACTGCCTCCTCCCACAGCCATCCCGCTTCTGGGGAAGTGCCAGCTTCTAAAACTCCATCTAGCTGACACCTCTCTCTATATCGTCCGAGCAGATACAGATACCCCTCCCGAACGGCAACTCCAGGGCTTGGGATACAGGGCCCCCTACAATGGGAGGAAGATGGAGGGTGTGAGCCAACCAATCCACCAACTGTCCCTCCGCATTTACTCTGTTTGCGAGGTTCCTGGCAGCCCTGGGGTGCAGGGGAACGGCACAGACCCCTCCCCTCAAGGAGTTCACAGTCTAGTGGAGGGCAGAGAGAGAAGCAGAGCCCTGCCCTCCCCTCATTTATTAGCAATGCCGTCCCACATAGGTTCCATGCTAAGAAAGGGGTGGAGGACAGGAAACGCTGGGAAGAAACCCTGAGAGGGGTGGGGAGGAGGAGAATGGAGACCCCTTGGAGGAAGGAGGGTCGGAGCCACAAGAGATCACTGCGGTGCATTCAGGGTTGGGCAACACAAACTTCATTCATTCCTTCCTCTCCCACATGCTTCAATTTTAGAAAAAAATCTGCGCTTTCCTGTAGGGCCAGAAGCCCCTTAGGGAAAACCATCTGTGCTCCTCTTTGCCCCCACACAGACGGGCTTTCTCGCGCAAGAGGCCCTGATGTAGGAGCACGGATTAAGTGCTCCTCCGCCCCACAAGCACCTTTTATAGAAGAGGGACCTGAGACTGGTGGGGCTGAGGGGCTTCCCCAGGGTCACAGAGCCTCGGACCGGTTCTTCTGGACTCAATCATCCAATGCCCTGCCCACACAGCTAAACAGCTTTCATTATCAGGCACCGGCTTGGGCAGAATCCGGATCTCTGCGTATATTTAAACCTGGTCCATCTTCTGGGGATGCAAAATCGATCTACAGGCTCCCCCCACACACACATGCTGGAATATCACTCCTGAGGCTGCACTTAGAAAATGAATAAAACTGTCCAAGGGGAAAGTCTGCCTTCCTGAGACTGGGGCTCAAGGCCAGGAATTTCGGCCCCACGAGCTTTGCCACGAGGGAAGGCGCCTCCCATGAGCCCCACAGGAAAGCAGACAGGGGAAGCCTGACCCTGGAAAAGAGGCACACTCCCCATCACTTCTCTGCACAGAAAGGGCCGGGGGGCTGGGTGCAATGGCCCAGCTAGAAAGCTGGGCTGGGCAAAAGTAATTTCTTCTTTGTTAGAAGAGATGGCTCTGTGGGGAGGGAGGAGAGGAGAGGGGGCAGGCTTGGAAATGAAAGGGATGTAAAAACAAAAAACAATCCATTTTCTTAAAAATTCAAAAGAACAAAAAACAAAAGTGAGTAACACAACAGAGAGGCAAATGTACTAGGATGAGACAGATTCCGAAGAACGAGGTTCTCATTCAGCCGCAGCACGGCTTTGCTCGACCAGCGTGGGCAAAAGTCCCCAACTCTTGGTCCACTTCCTTCTCTGGGATGTGAGGCAGCCGGACCACAATCCCAAAATTAAGAGGAAGCATTCCTTAGGCTGGGCAGAGTAGGAATAATCAAGAACCTGGGGTCACAAGCCCCCTTTCTGGACCTCTCAGCAACCTGATCTGTACTATAAGCAAAGTGCTCTAGAATTCTAAGGGTTTAGGCTGGAGAAAAATCAATCAACCAATTAACACTTATGCAGTTCCAGCTATGTGCTGCAAACCATACTTGGCACTAGAGACACAAACACAAAAATCAAAGTGTCTGCCCTCAAGGAGTTGTGGTCATGGGAACTCTAATCCAACACTTTTAAGGAGGGGGAAGGAGCAAATGGGAGGAAGAAAGCAAGAAAAAGCAGGGAGGGAAGGAGGGAGGGAGGGAGGGAGGGAGGAAGGAAGGAAGGAAGGAAGGAAGGAAGGAAGGGACAAATCTATGTCCTTGGACTCCAATTTCAAAGCTCTTCCCACCCATCAAGAGTCTGTCTCTGCCTCTCTGTCTCTCCTCAGTCTTTCTTGTCTGTCCAAAGCCCTCTTGTCTCTCTTGCCTGTCTCTCTCTGTTTCTGTCTCTGTTTCTCTTTCTATCTCTGTCTCTCTTGTCTGTCTCTTTGTTTCTCTCTCATCTGTCTTTCTCGGTTTCTCTTTTTGTCTCTGTGTCTTTCTGTCTCTGTCTCTCTCTCTCACTCACATATACGCCCCAGCTTTGAACACCTTGGTATTCACTTGCTCCCATCTTCCCACCAAGTTTTTCCATTCCTGGATCAAGAGCCTTTTTTTTTTTTTTTTTTTTTTTTTTTTTTTAATTTCTTAGAAAGCTGAGGAGCAATTTGATGCAGGAAAAGCAATTAGCAGCTTCCTCTTGGCAGTAATTGGATAATTTAAAAGCCGATTTCCATGAGGGGTTGCCCAATCCTGAGCGCCTCACACCTGTGTAGGAGGCTGGGGGGGGGGGGGGGGGGGGGGGGGGGGCCTGGGGGGTTATTCATCTTTCCTGCCCGGCTCCATCGGGCCAAGATACAAGCAGGAAAGAGCATCAAGGGGAGCTGATGCCCGTCCCCTGCCAGGCAGGGAGGATCAGGCAGCCAGGGACAGCCACGGCCGCCCCAGAGGGGAGCTGAGAGGCCACGAGGCCCCAGCAGGCCCAGCCCTCCCACCAAGGAGGGAAGGCCATTTCTGACGAGGCTATCAGCAGGAGACAAGATTGGGCCTTGCAAAGCCAGCCCCTAGGCTTCCCCTCTGTGCCCTCCCAGCTGTGCCAGGGGACAGTGGGAGGGAACTTGTGCCTTTTCTGAAACACTCTGTGACTTTGGACTTGAAAGAGAAAAAAAAAGGAACAAAAAAATTCACCAGGGATCACAAACAACAATCATGCTGCCACCACGGAGCATGTTCAAGCTGGAAGGGAGCTCTGGGCCCAATGAATCCAGAGCCTGGCTTTCCACCAGGGACCCTGAGGCTTGGGGAAGGAAGGGGCACAGCTAAGGTCCTCGGGGACCCAGGTCTCCTGCCTCCCGGCTGCGCGGCCTCTCAGACCACAAAAGTGAGGGAGGAAGCAAGCACTTTGCCGCCAACTCTGGCATCATGGGGGCTGAGCCTGGCAGGGCCGAGAAAGGAGCGCTCCTCGAATGGAGATGGCTCGGGATGGCCAAAGGGTGTGGAAAACAGTGATAATTAAAGTTTTAATTACTGTAGCCAAATGACTGGTATAATTACATCTCTCCCTGCTCTGTATGTCTGATTAAGGAGCAAGCTCAGTATCTTCATTTTGTCTTACTTTCCCTCATAATTAGGCACAGGAAGGAGGGATGTCAAGGGGGCGCCAGCTATGGGTATGACTCTATTCTCTCTGCTGGAGTGACCGTGACATCGATGCCAGTTGGCCACCAGGAAGGCCACGGAGCCCAGGAGAGAGGCTGGGAGGGCTTGGAACGGGACACAGAGCTGAGGAGTCTTAGAATGTAGCATGTGGAAGGCAGGAGAGGCCTTAGGACACAGAGTTTCAGGGCTAGACAGAACACAAAACATCAGAGCTGGGAGATTATTAGAACACAAAATGTCAGAGCTGGAGGAGCCTTAGAATGTTAGAGATGGTGAAGCCCTTCGAACAAGAGACATAGAGTGTCTCAGGAGAAGAGGGCTTTAGAACATGGCATGGCTTCCAAACTGAAAAAGCCCTTAGTATCTAGACCAGGAGTCCTCAAACTAGGGCCAGATGCAGCAGCTGAAGACGTTTATCCCCCTCACCCAGGGCTATGAAGTTTCTTTATTTAAAGGCCCACAAAACAGTTTTTGTTTTTACGATAGTCCGGCCCTCCCACAGTCTGAAGAACAGTGAACTGGCCCCCTATTTAAAAAGTTTGAGGACCTCTGACTATCAAAGCTTAGGAGGGATCAAGAACACAGAAGATTAGACAGAACTGGAAAAGATCTTAAAACATAAAATGATGGAACCTAAGAACTGAAAATGTCAGAACTGAATCCAATAGAACTCAAAAACACATGGAGAGGATTTTGGAGTTGCTCAATTACAATCTCATTTTTTAAAAAACTGAGGAATCTTAAGCCCAACAAGTACCATGAGACCCCTTTGCCACTTTGCAATGGGATGGGGTATGGAGTGCCCAGCCTCAGGGAGACCTGAGTTTAAATCTGGCCTCAGCCGCTTCCTAGCTGTGTGGCCCTGGATGGTCATTTTACTCTGCCTCAGTTCTCTCCTCTGTAAAATGGAGCTAGTGCTTCCCTCCCAGGTTGCTGTGAAGATCCAGTGAGATAATCACTGCAATGTTACTACTGGGATTATATCCCAAAGAGATTATAAAGAAGGGAAAGGGACCTGTATGTGCACGAATGTTTGTGGCAGCCCTTTTTGTAGTGGCTAGAAACTGGAAACTGAATGGATGTCCATCAGTTGGAGAATGGCTGAATAAATTGTGGTATATGAAAATTATGGAATATTACTGTTCTGTAAGAAATGACCAACAGGATGATTTCAGAAAGGCCTGGAGAGACTTACACGAACTGATGCTGAGTGAAATGAGCAGGACCAGGAGATCATTATATACTTCAACAACAATACTAGATGATGACCAGTTCTGATGGATCAGGCCATCCTCAGCAACGAGATCAACCAAATCATTTCTAATGGAGCAGTAATTAACTGAACTAGCTATACCCAGAAAAAGAACTCTGGGAGATGACTAAAAACCATTACATTGAATTCCCAATCCCTATATTTATGCACACCTGCATTTTTGATTTCCTTCACAAGCTAATTGTACAATAATTCAGAGTCTGATTCTTTTTGTACAGCAAAATAATGTTTTGGTCATGTATACTTATTGTGTATCTAAGTTATATTTTAATATATTTAACATCTACTGGTCATCCTGCCATTTAGGGGAGGGGGTGGGGGGGGTAAGAGGTGAAAAATTGGAACAAGAGGTTTGGCAATTGTTAACGCTGTAAAGTTACCCATGTATATATCCTGTAAATAAAAGGCTATTAAATAAAAAAAAAAAAAAAAAAAAAAAAAAAAGAGATAATCACTGCAAGATACTTAGCACAGTACCTGGCCTATAATAAGTACTACTTAAATATTAGCTGGTATTATTATCATCACCATTCCAAACTCCAGCTGAGTTCAAGCCACCAAACATATACTATGTGTAACCCTTTGAACCGGGCACCTAAGAAGGGACAAAAGAGAATTCGTGCCCTCAAAAGAATGTCTAATCTACTGAGGAAGGGGAAGGAGGCAGCCCAGGCCCCCAGCCCCAGTCCCTGGGAAAGACAAGCATTAGCCCAGGGCTCTACTGCCGAGAAGCCGCACAGGAGAGCAGATGAAGCAGCCTGAGAGAACACAGGAGAGGGATGGGGAAAGCCTCGGTGGAGGAAGGCTCTCAAACCAGCTCCCTTCCCTCCAGGGCAGGAGCCCAGATCCCCAGGGGCACTACCAGACCCCCCGTGCTCCCGCTGCCCAGAGGGCCAGCTATCAGGTCTTTCCTTCCAATTTACTCATGACAGAAGCCCAGCTCCAGAAGCTAATGGCAACAGAGGGGCGCACACAAATACACACTCACACTCACACACACAAATACACACACACACACACTCACACTCACATACACATGCACAACTTTCTCTCTCTGAACATAAAAACCTTAAATGCTGTTAATAAGCGCAGGATTTCGAAATCACAATCCTTCATAACAAAAAGCATTTAGATGCCAAACTGCCCATGACCCACATTAGGGATTGTGAAAAACGAATTACAATATAAAGCTTATTACTTTCAGACTCAATCTCGCAGGGCCAAAATCTCTGGCAGCTCAAACCTATGATCTTATGAGCACTGAGCTAGGGTGTGAGAAACCGGAGCCTTCTCCAAGCTCTGGCGCTAACTCGCTGTGTGATCTTGGACAAGTAATCTTCCTTCTCAGGGCCCTGTCTCTCATCTGTAAAATGAGGGGACCGGCCTAAATGATCTCGGGCTCTTTGGCTCTGCAGGGCCGTAAATTAATGCCTCCAGTAATTAGAAAGGGGACAGAGCAGGAGCCAAGGATGGACTGAGCAGTTTGCCAAGCTAGAGTGTTCTTCACACAGTAACAAAAAAGGGAGGGAGAGAGAGAAAAGGAAAGGGAGAGAGAGAGGAAGGGAGGGAGAGAGAAGGAGCAGAAGGAGGAGGGAAAGGAGGAAGGAAAGAAGGGAAAGAGGAAGGAAAGAAAGGAGGGAGGGAGAGAGAAAGGGAAGGAGGAAAGGAGGGAGGGAGGAAAGAAGGGAGGGAGGGAAGAAAGAAGGGAGGGAGGGAGGGAGGGAGGGAGGGAGGAAGGAAGGAAGGAAGGAAGGAAGGAAGGAAGGAAGGAAGGAAGAGGGGGAGAGAAGGAGGGAGGGAGGGAGGAAAAAAAGCTTTCAAGGAGACCAGTTAAAATACCTGCCCCATTTTCAGGAGAACTAGCTCTGCTCATTTAAAAATCATCCCTCTCAAATTCAGTAAACCCAGTTCCCACAAGGCTCCTCCCAGGCCACCCTTGGTTAAACCTCTTTGGAGTAAGAACAAAAGAAGAAAATTGCAGATCTCTGTAAATATTCCATGACTCGCCTGCTCTACCCTCATCTGGCCTTCGTCCCTTTATGAAAGAGCTGAGAACACGCCGGGCTTTACCGGGCAGGCAGAGCTTCCCGGACTGGGGAGAACACCTATAGCCGCAAAGAAAGCATTTCTATGAGAACAGAGATCACAGAAGTAGCTGAGACACCCGCCCCTCCCTTCACTTGTCAGGGGAAGCGACTAGTCCAAGGCCTTCCGGGGAGCACAAACAGCAGTGGGTCCGGGGTTGCCGCATCCAGCTGCAGCAGGGGTTCTCTCAAGGGCCACAGATCTCTTTGGCCATCTAATGACCACCATGGACTCCTCAGAACAATATATTTAAATTCAAAAAAGGAAAGCATGGTATAAGGTTACAATTATGATGTAGTATAACATGACATAACACAAAAGGAACTAATTATACTGAAATGCAATTATCGGAACATTAGAATATTATCTCACTCATCTGGGCTCCGTCTATCACTCTGAGCCTCCCAGCAAAACGGGGTATGAAGAGGCGAGCTCAATGAGAGCCATCACGGCCGCAGAATTTGGGTGGAAGTCTAGCTTAACAAGCATGTGGGAGTGGATCCAGCAATGGGTCTGGCTCCCGAGAATATGGGTTCTGATCTTAACTTAGATACTTATTAGCGAGAACCCAGCAAACTCCCATTCCTTCGGGTCTCTTCCTTCCAGGAACATTTTGGAACTGTGCCCAAAAGCCCATAAATCTGTGCCTACCCTTTGACCCCAACACCACTAGGAGGTCTGCATCCCAAAGACAGAAAAAGGGAAAGGACCCACGGGTGCAAACCGGTTTGTAGCAGCTCTTTTTGCGATGGCAAAGAACTGGAAATTAAGGGGACGCCCATGAGCCGGGGAAGGGCTGAACAAGCTGCAGCATTTGGTTATGATGGAATACTATTGTGCTGTAAGAAATGACAAGCAGGATGAATTCAGAAAAGCCTGAAAAGACTTGTACCAATAAGTACTGATGCAAAGTAAAATAAACAGAATCAGAAGAACACAATCCACAGAAACAATAACTGTAGAACAATCAACTGAAAATGACTTCGCTCTTCTCAGCAAAACAGCGATCCAAGACAATGCCAAAGAACTCGTGGGGAAAAGTGCTATTAACTCATCTCCAGAGAACGAATCGATGGAGTCTGAATACAGACTAATAAGTGTAATTTTGTTCACTTTCTTTATTTTTCTTGATTTTCTTCCAACATGGCTAATGTGGAGTATGTCTTGCATGACTTCACATGTATAATTGATAGCATATTTCTTGCCTTTGCAATGAGTAGAGGAGGAACTGAAGGGAGGGAGAAAATTTGGAACTCAAAAATTTTAAAATAAATGTTTAAAATATATAAATAATATTTTTAAAAGCTAAAGCTGCTTGTAGCTCTGATTCCACTTTTCTATAAACCTATAAGTTACTTTTATCCTCTGGGCCTCAGTCCCCAAAATCTTTAAAACAAAAGGGTTAGAATAAAGATAAAACATGCTGTACACATTCCTGACAAAGAATGAGAGACCCAAAATGTAGAATGTGGGAGGGGAAAGAGGTTTGCGAGATTATATATAATTATTATGAGTTTTATTAATTTTTTATTATTCAATGGGAAGCAGGAGGGAGAAATAATAAATGCTAATAATATATATATTTTCTATTGGGTCTGTATATACATATATGTATACGTGTGTATAGATATTTACATATACATATATGCGTGTGTATTTATGTATACACACACACACACACACACACATACACACACTACATTTATTGGTTTGTCTGTCTGTTTGTTGATGAAAGGAAGGAAGGAAACCTGGCTTGAATCTACCACCACAGGTCAATACAACCCAAGGGACCCACAATAAAACTTAGGCTACTTGAGGGCAGGATAACTTGAGTTTTTCCAGACTTTTTGCCCTTAGCGAGTATTTAATGCATTTGGATTGAACTGAAAGAAGGAACAGTTCCAGCCAAAGTAGGCAGGGCTCAGCAACAAAGAGAGATGAGCCCTGACATCTCAGCTTCCATTCAAAAAAAACTTCAGGAATGAGGCTACATGCGGGCAACAGGATGCACCAGAGGCACCAATGCTGGTTTGCAAATTCTTAGGTGGATGGCTGAGAGCGTTTCGGGCATAGCCAGCAAACATGATCTAAGATTTAAAGGTGGAAAAGACCTTAGAAGTCAGAGTTCAACATACTCATTTTAAAGATGAGGAAACTGAGACCCAGAAAGGGGCAAATGATTTTCTCAGAGTCACTGAGCTAGTAGTAAATATCTTGGATTTGAAAACAGGCCCAGTGCCTTATACCAGTAATGTCAAATTCCAAGAGAAACTGATCCTTGCAGCTCATTTCATCTTGACTTAGAAAATCACAAATTAACTTTATCTGAGTTATATTGTATTTTGGCTTGTTCTGTAAGCATTTTCCAATTCCACATTAATCTGGTTTTTGCAGCCTGCCCACTTGGTAAGAGCTGGCCACCCATGCATTTCACCTGCAGCCTCCCATTCAAGAACAGAAGATGGAGGGGCTTGTGATTTCACTTCCATGAGAAACTCTAGAAGGAAGCCTCCCTCTCTCTATGCAGGTGTGCACCATCTCTAACTTGAGAGTCTGAGAGCTGCCAATTGGAACTCTGAGAGATGAAATGACCTACCCAGTGTCACAAAGCCAGCATGGATCCAAGGTTGAAGTCAGAAAGTCCTGATTTGCATCAGCTTTTTAGCCATTTTGCCATGTTTTCTCTCATTTCTCAATTACAAGAATACCATCTCACAATAGAAAAAAAAATCATCTCTTCACTTTCTTTAAAAATATTATCTATTAGAATAATGATAAGAAATGATGAGCAGGCTGATTTCAGAAAAGCCTGGAGAGTCTTACATGAACTGATGTTGAGTGAAGTGAATAGAATAGAATCAGGAAAACACTGTACACAGCAACAACAAGATTATATAGTGATCAGTTGTGATCGACTTGGCTTTTTTCAACAATGCAGTGATTCAAGATAATTCCAATAGACCTCAGATGGAAAGTGCCATCTGAATCCAGAGAGAGAACTATGAAGACTAAATGCGAATCAAAGTACAGTATTTTCACCTTTGTTGTTGTTGTTGTGTTGTTCATTTGTTTGTTTGTTTTTTCTTTCTCATGTTTTTTTTTTTCTCTTTTGATCTAATTTTTCTTGTACAGCAATGTGAAAATGGAAATGTTTAGAAAAACTGTACATGTTTAAGCTACATTGGATTGCTGGTGAGGGAACGAAGGGAGAAAAATTTGGAACACAAGGTTTGCAAAGTTGAATGCTGAAAACTATCTTTGCATATATTTTGAAAAAATAAAAAATTACAAAAAAATAAAAATAAATTATCTGGGTTCTTTTTGTTTTTACATAACCTTCATTTTAAAATACACAATATCCCAACAGTCTCAGAGCAGTTTGCCCTAAGATTTTTGGAACATCCGTGATATTTCTCCTCTACCCAGAGAGCGATTCTTTGTAACAACAAAATGTAAATGAAAAAAGAGCAGGTCAGCAAAACCAACTAGCACATCAACTATGCCAGAAAGCATATACAATGTTACACACCCAAAGTCCCATTCCTCCACCCCCACTTCTGGAAAAAAAGGAAGGGACCTCTCCACTTTTAGAGAGAAAGAAATTGAGGCCCCAAGAAGGGAATGAAGGCAGAAAAGAGACAAGAATCCGTGGCCCTCCAGTCCAAAAGTCTCACTTGGGCCAGGTTCCCTCACTATAAATAGAGCCCATTCCCAGGTATAAGCTGGTCTGATCCTTGCATTATCCCCATCCCCGGGGTAAGAATTATCACCCTCATTTTCAAAGGGGAGAAATTCGAGAATCAGAGAGATTCAGCAGCTTGACCGAGGTCAGGGCACAGGAGCCAGCGGAGCAGAGAGCCCAGTCTCTTGGACACTGACAACACCCTTCTATCCAAGACACCAAGGAGCCTTTCCAAACCGGAATCTAAGGGGACAGCGGTTCTGAAGAACTGAGTTTCAAGGGACCTGTGGGAAAGCCGAAGCCCTTGTGGAAAATATTTCTCATCTACGAGGCCGTTCTGCAGAACTCCCAGATCCGGGGCTCAGAGTACAGAGTATTGAATGCTTTTCTTTGCCCACTGATGAGCCGATGTGGCCTGCAGGGTCCTTATCGAGAACATTTACTTTCGTTGCACAGAAAGGAAGACGTGTAAGTGTGTGGCAGTTTGGGCTCGATGAGGAGTATTGAATTCAGGAAAAAAATGAGAGGCCTGGATGAGAAGATTGATCACAGGACATGGAATGTCAGACCCTGGAGGGACTTTAGAATTCATAATATCAGAACAATAAACCCCAGTGCCAGGAGGGGAATTTGGAACACAGAGAGAGTATCAGAGCAGATCTTCTGGATCATCTTTTGGGCAATCTCTCTCATTCCCTCTCAATCTACTGGTTTTAAATGAATAAGATAAGCTACACTGTGTTACAAGGAAACCATATTGAAGTAGTTATCAAAAATAAATTTTAAATTCACAGATCCATGCTAAGAATCTCTTGATCTCCTCTATCTCTTCCTATTTACAGCATGGGAAAATCAGTCCCAGGAAGGACAACTGACTTGAGTACTCAATGAAACAGTGACATGGAGATGGGACTTCAGACTATGTCTTCAGAACCTCAAATCACAGCTCTTCTCAATACCCTATTCTTGTCTCTTTTCAGGTCCTTCCATAACTGACGGTGCGAGTCTGTGAAATACTTGGTCACTTGACAAATAATAATAAATTACCAACATCAAACAGTCTTCTGGCTTTCAGAAAAGCTCAACACGGAAATATACATTTTGGTTACTGAAGCTGCTGTTTTCTGAATGCCAGCCAATAAAGATTTCCTGAAAAAGCCCATCTAATGAGGAATGGCTAACCAAACTATGGTCATTGCACCTTAAGGAAGAAAAATAAAGAATTCAGAGAAGCACGGGGAAATTGATGAACTGATGCAAAGGGAAGCTAAAAGCAGAAAGAATAAAATAACAAGACTGATTATTTATCAATGAGCAGCCATTTGTTAATTAAGACGTCGTGTCCAAGCTTGGTTCTGGAAAAGAAGTGAAAAGAATCACCACCTTCTCTTTTGTGCCAAGGTGGGGGACTACTGGGAGGGAATACTGTAGGTATCATCAGGCAAGAGACTCATGAGTCAGTCTGTTTTGTTCCTTTGTTCTCCTTTTCTATTCTTTATTACCAGGAATGCTCCCTGAGGAGGAGGGCGGGGTGAAATATATTTGGAAATAAAGATGCTGTAAAAACAAAGGATCTCAAAAAAACTGTTTAAAAAAAGATTTTGTGGTATAGGACTAGCACTGATCAAGAAGGGCCTCTGTGGGCATTCCGCCCATGTGGAAGAAAAGGAATACAGTACAAAGAATCTGGGCTAGGATTCTGGCTCAGCCATTGACTTTCTGAAAGATCTTGGACAAGATAAACTACCTCTCTAGTCCTCAGTTGCTTCATCAATAAAGTGGAAATCAGGCAGCTAGGTGACAGAGCACCAGGCCTGGAGTCAGAAAGAATCATCTTCAGGAGTTCAAATCCAACCTCAGACACTTAGTAATTGTATTATTCTGAACAAGTCACTTAATCCTGGCTGCCTCAGCTTCCTCATCTATAAAATGAGGTAGAGAAGGAAATAGCAAACCATTCCAGCATTTCTGCTAAGCAAACCCCAAAAGGGGACTTGGACACAACTTAAATGACTGAAAAACAAAACAAAAAAATGGAAACCATAGAATATCAGAGCTGGAAGGGGCAGGAGAAGCCATCTGGTCTAGGAAATGATCCCCTGAACAATAATAATCCCTGCTAACTCATCCTTGAGTAGGGGTCAACTTAAAGCCTTCCAGGAAAGAATAACTCACCAGAAGCCAGCATTCAGAGCCAGGTAGGTCCGCTGGCTTTGCCTTTGCCTACCCCATCTGTTCCCACCTCACCACTCAGATCCCTGAAATTTGAGGTACATCTGCCCCTCCTTTGGCCCTCCACAGCCTAGACTTGGGTGCTCTCCATGAGGGCGAGCCTAAGGACATACTGGGAAAAGTTCCAAGCTCTTTGCAAGCTTCTCTTTTATCCTATCCTAATAGATAGTTATCAAATATCAATAAAGTCACTTGAACAAAAAAAGGGAATAAGAAGAGTAAGCCACTGACCTCTGGGCCCATCCACTGAAAGCTCTACTGGTCCCACTGAGGCTAAAGGACCTCTTTGCAACTTCACTCATGGCTCGAAGCTCAGCCTTAGGGTCACAGAGTCAAACAAAGTCCTTTCCCATGTAACAATCTTCAATATTTGCAGAGTGATCACACAATTTAATGCTCCTCTGTCCCCTCTTCTCCAGGCAGCAGCCCTGTTTCCTTCCATCTTTCTTCATATGGATCCTTATCAGGTCTCCTCATTATTCTCATTACGTTCCAAGGGGCACACATTGAGATGGTTCTTTCCTGTGACACAGCTCCTGGCACTGCATAAGATATTGCCAAACAGGCCCAGGACCGCCTCCTCCCTTAGTCTTGACTCCATGCCCCTATGTGGAGTCAGAGGATTCAAATTCTGCCTCAGATAGTTACTGGTTATGTGATTCTGGGCAAGGCACTTATTCTCAGGGCCTCAGTTTCTTAATTTGTTAAAAGAGATTAGACTTGACAGCCTCTAGGATCCCTTACAGCTCTCAGTGGATGATTCAGGAATAATATCCCACCAGATTTTTTTCAGATGACACTGCTGATGTGTATCAAGATTCTAGTCCACTAAAATCCCCAGCCCCTTTTCAATCTACTCTCTATCCATGTCGGCTCCACTTTATCCTTGTGAAATTAATTTTTGGACCCAAATCTAAGCCTTGACATTTACTCCTCTTGAATGTCATCTTATTAGATTCACCCCAATGTCCTAGTCTCTTGCTACCCTTTAAGATTCCAATGATACCACTCCCTCCTCTGCCCCCCCTCCCCCCCCTCCCACAATGTGTTCATTAGTGATTCCTCCCACCTTTGTTTCTCTCTACTAGGTGTTCCACCCAAGGCTTTAGACAAGTTAGTGACAAAGATGACGGACAATGTCGGAGTCGAGCAGAAATCGCTGGGGTACTCCAAGCTAGCCAGGAACCATCCATAATTCCTCCTTTTTCCCCTTCTAAATGTTTATTTGGATTCTTAGAAACATGATGCATATTGTTCTCGTGACTCTGACTTCAATACTCTAGACATTAAACCCTAATTGTTTTAACAAATTCTAAGTTTCCACCCAAGTGTTAGCATCTGGCCTCCATCCCTCCATCTTCTCCACAAGCATGACATGAGTGACTTAGTCACATACTTTGGACTATTAAGTCTCAAGCTTTGCATCCCCCACATATGATTCTGCGTAGACTACTGGTCCTGCAGTCACAGTAAGACCTGGATTCAAATCCAGTCTCAGACACTCACTGTGAGACCCTGAGCAAGTCATTTAACCTATTTGCCTCAGTTTTGTCATCTCTAAAATCAGAATAGTAACAGCATCAACCTTTATAAAGCTGTTGTGAGGATCAAATGAGATAACATATGAGATAATAAATGAGATAATGCTGTACCTGGGAAACAATAGGCACTATACAAATGTGTATTTCCTCTTTCTCTCCCCCCCAAAAAAGAGGCTAAAAGGAGAGTCTGGCATCTGCTGTTGTGGACCAAGGCATCCCGGCTGGGTCCCTGTAATCACTGTTTCCCTTTTTAGCTGTTCTCTAGCCCTCCCTTTAAATTTCTAGAATTTTGCCAGGAATTAAAATAAAATTCACCAGTCTATAGTTTAAAGGCAATTATAGCTGCACGACCTACCTCACAGAGGTGTTATCAGAACTAAATGAGATGATAACTCAAATACTTTGTAAAGTATTACGCAAATACTGCCATGACTATGAATCATTACTATTAATTATATTAGGTCAGTTCAGCAGTCAACACATCCCGAGTTCACACTGCGCTCTGTTACCCAGGGGATAGCAACCCCAGTCCTTGCCCATTAATGGTAGCTGGGGGTGCCATAGGGCATAGAGGGCTGGATCTGAGTTCAGATCTGGCTTCAGACACTTCCTAGCTGTGTGACCTTGGGCAAGTCACTTCACCCTGTCTGCCTCAGTCTCCTCATCTGTCAAATGAAATGGAGAAGGAAATGGCAAACAATTGTACTATCTGTATCAAGAAAACTCCCCTTCTCTGTGAGATCACAAAGAATTAGACCCGACAGGGAAACAACTACCTTGCCCTCCAAGGCTTATATCACTAAGCAGCAGCAGCAGCATATAGCAGCAGATAAAGCACGCATCCTGGAGCCAAGAAGCCCCCGAGTCCAAATCTCACCTCAGATATTGGCAGTGTGGCCCTGCTTAACTTCTGGAAGGTCAACCAACCTTCCAGCTCAAAACGTATAATGCTGCTAAAAGAATTTTTTTTAAAAGGAAAAGCTCATTTTATAGTCCCCTGAATGCCGCTGGCTTCAATCCCCAGGATGGCCCCCACCCTGCCCACCTGTTCTTAAAAGAACATCTTCAAACAACCTTGCGTGGCTCCCCCCTCCAATATGAATGAGCCTGTAGCTGCCACAGGAGGGAATTATTAAAAAACAATTTTGCAAAGGTATCCTTTTCAAATAATAATCTACTAAAAGACCAAGTGTTAGGAATTAAATTCCCAGTCCCCTATCTCAAATAAATACCATCAGAATTTTAAATGAGATGTAACGGCTTTAGCAAGGTTAAAGCCACTAATTCGTATGGAACATGGAACGGCTATACATCATAATCACCTCTCGTATCCAGGCTATTATTTATAATTAGGCAGTATACTTTTAAAAAAAACACATAAAGCCACCCACACAATGCTAGTGTTGCTGGGTTATTGCTCCTAAAGGGGCTTTGGAAAGGAAGGTAAGAAGAAAACTCGTGTGCCAAATGAACCCAAATTAGGAGGGGAAGGAGCCAGAAGAAGGCCACAGCAGAAAGGAAGGCCTGAAACTGGCCTAGCTGACCCCAATCCAAAAATCCTCCACTGTCGCACTGGCTCACATTTAAGGAGCATCCTGTAGTTTATTAAATCCTTCCCTCATGATAATCCTGTGAGGTGGGCTGTACCCATTTCATAGATAGGGAAATTGAGGTTCAGGAATACTTGGTAAATCATAGGGTTTAAAAATAGGAGCTAAGAATCAAACCCAGATGTTCTAATGTCAAATTCAATGCGTTTTCCTATTCAACATTTTGTTTACTTCCAATCAGAAGAGGAGGAAAAGGTGGTGACAGAGTCATGAATCTATCTGGGTTCCCTCTCCTTAAGGAAAGTGATCTGGAGTGAGGAAAGAGCCATGTTCTAACCCTGCCTTTGGTATCTGCTTACCATGTTTAAGGGCCCACAAGCATCAGGCCCCGTTTCCTCAACTGCAAGATGGAAGTAATAGGACTCTTGTGAGGACCAAAGGAGATCAATGATATAAAGCATATCACAAACCTTAAAGTGAAATCATGAGGACATCCCAGAAGTCCTGTAGCCGTTTTAAACTCTTAAAGCTGATACATACAATCACTCCAACGATTATTTCTATGATCTGTGCTAATCGAAGCCATCAGATTCCAGGACCCCAGCCCACCCTTCTCTTCCTCCAAATCAGATACTCCAACAAACGCCCCAGTTTTCAGACATCTTGTATAATCTGCTCACCAGTTCTTTAAGATCTGGAGCCCCTTGCAGCTCCTGAAACAACATGCTAAATTTGCCGGGTTTTCGAGTCTCTGAGAGATCACTACCTAAACCCCAAGGGGCTCAGCAGCTGGATGGCTATCCCCCTAGGCCAGGCCCTTTCATCCCAACCAGTCCAAGCTATAATCCCTTCCTTTCCCTGGATTATGGGTTGAAATCAGTGCTTGAATCAGAATTATCCAACGTCACTCCAGACCACAGTCTCTCCATGGTGTCTACACAGCAGAATCAAAAAAATCTCCTATCTCCAGCCTCAAATCTTAGCTAACTTCCCTACTGGTATGCCTAAAATCTATAAACCAAATGATGATCATTCAATCAACAAGCACCTAAATACTGAAAAAAGAAAAAAAGAAGCAATCCTTGTTCTTAAGAAAGTCGCATTCTATCAAAATAAGTAAAATTGCATGCGCCTGCAATCCAAATCCTAGCCATGTACCAATTCCAATTTCTTTAGAAATGTGTTAATGATGGCAGATTGGGAGCATACCATGTCCAAGGCCTTCAAACTCTTAGACCTAGAAAGCCTCAGAGATCATGAAAAATGACAATGACATATTAACAGGCACAAAATGATCTGTTAATGGCAAGGAAATAATTTCCAAATCAACTATTTCTGCATAGTCAAAATCAATACCAAACCAGAAATAAGCATAAAGATGAAAAATATACAATGTAGAATTAAAACCATTTCAACCTGACCTATTCAAATTATTGACTTAAATGGATAAAGAAAAAGATATGGGCCATTATTTCTGAGGTAAAACTGATTAAAAGGTTCTGAGAATTTAAGGCTCCACAATCTTTGAAATTAGATGATTATCTAAAAATAAATAAATAAGCCACTTCCTATGGAAGTTTAATTGGCATAATGCAATCACCACAAAAAAAAAAAAAGTCCAAAAGAGCTCAGAAACTACGTCAGAAAAAAAAATATGATCTTCTTACAAAATAGAGATGTGGCTGCCAAACGCAAGAGTGATTTCAAAATATAATCAACTCAACTACAAAGTTATATGAAATAGGATGGAGGAAGTAGTGGGCAGTGTCACCTCATAAAAACATCAAAGAGTGGCTAGGGGCTAAGGGAAGGAAGTATGGAGGGGCGACCAATCAGGTGTGCAGAAATCTTAGCATCAGACTGGATTAAAGCACATCACGCCAAGAACATTTATATATGAGACCGGAAGAGCAACAAATAGACCAAAAAGGAAACAGATCTGTCAGCATTTCTGTAACAAAGTATGTTTTTCATCAGTATCACTGGAACTACTATATTAAAGCCCTCACATCCCCTCCCTGTCTCTCCCCCCATGTGCTACAAGAGAAAGTTCAAAGAACAGTAAAGAATAAGAAGGAAGAAAGAGCAAATGGGCCAAAAATAAGCAACTGAGAGAAAAAAAATGATATGCTGGAAGCCATACAACTTTTAAAACATTACAAAAGATAGACTGTTTGCTAGACTAGGGACAGGTATAGGGACTGGACTGTGATGTCACTGGGATGAGAAATTCCATAGGAAGTGGCTTATTTATTTATTTTTAGGTAATCATGCTTATTGGAAGGAGGGGGCGGGGGGGGGGGGGGGGGGCCCCCCTCGCTATTAAGTCAGCCTGTCTTTCATTTATGAAATAACGTGATTGGGCAGAGCAAAATGTAACTTTAACCTTCTCCACCTACAAAGTATTTCCCATGTATCTCTTAAGGTCAGAAAGAAGAACTGAGAGAGATACAATAACAATAACTTTGTTTGATGATCTTATTATCTGTCTCAAAGCTGCAGCTCACAAAGAGGCACAGGTCCCCAAAGTGTCTGCCCAGTCCAGGGCCTAGGCGGGTAGTACTTCCCTACAAATGGTGAGATCCCGAGGATGCATCTGCATATGACATTATGCTGACTGCATGAAGCCACAAAAGTGCCACAAATGAAATAGTTTACACTAACAAACCCTTTGAGAGCAGCCAGCTAGAAAAACCTCCGAGAGAGCCTGGTGGTGCCATAGAGTCAGAGCACCGGGCTTGGAATCAAGAAGACTCATCTTCCCGAGTTCAAATCTGGCCTCAGACACTAGACGGGAGCTCTTGGATAAGTCACTTTGTCACAATCTGCCTCAGCTTCCTCATCTGTAAATTATAAGACTAGCACCTATCTCCCAGAGCTCAGGAAGAAAAAGTGAAATAGATCCCTTCAGAACTATGTAAATGCTAGCTGCTACTATTATTAATCCATATCGGGGGGAAAACCAATAGATAAAGAACGCCTATTTTGCAGACTTGGACGTTCATTTGGATGGACCATCCATTGAATTATTTATCTGGGACAAAGCCAGCTAATGGAAAATGAGTTGGACCCTTAATTGAGTACAAGGAAGAGACCAAGATGGATTATATTCGGGAAACTGCAAAGCATTTTTAACAATCCCAAGGTGTCTCCCTGAAACAAAAACCTCTCTTTTTAACAACAGCATTATTCCAATGATGCTATCCATGTAGGAGCAAATCACAGAACACCATTACCTTCACCAACACAGCAACAACAACAACTAAAGAACAAAATTGCTGGTGACCTCAAAGGTAATGGAGATATTCATGGTGGGTGCAAATGGGTACAAGCATATAACCAATGATGACTTTCAGAAGTGGAATAAATAGCATCAGAGAAAATGCACAAGTGGGGAAAAAAACTAGTCCGTCACATAGCTGCCATGGTACCCAGAGGAAGGAATCCAATGCAGTGGGTAGAATTTTATGGAGGATTTGTGGGAGAACAGAACCAAGAACTATGCAGGACAAAAAGGTTTGGATGGGTTTTAATCTATACACCGAAGGGATAGTTAGCCTGCTGCCATCACAGATCCACTCCAACGCTAAAGTGTAAATTACAAAAAGATTCATCTGAAAAAATTTTATTAGCCACCATTTTGTTTCGAGATAAACGGCAGGTTCATAGGTAGAACTTTAAAAGTTGAACAAGTATGATTAAAAAACAGACAAACCTCTAGCCAATTTGTTCCAGTAGAATTGCAAACCCCAGATGCTCAGCTGTTGAATCGAAATAAGAGACCACATTTCTATTTTCACCTAGACTCCAGGGGTCCAGGATCAGGTGCTCAATAAACATTAATTGATGGCGATCCATAGGGTGACCTTAACTCTTGGAACCATGTCTCCTGGCTCCCTGATGGGCAGAAGACCCAGGATTCCTGGGTTTTGTCATCATCATTGTCACTCATTCACTGGACTCCTCAATTACCCAATACTTTATTTAGCACAGTCAGAAACTGTGGAAAGACCAGGAATTAACCAGAGGCAACAGCCATAAAGTGCATCTAGACCCTCAGATTGATTTTAAAACATTTTCTCCATTTCATGGAAAAACATGAAAAATCGAGAGATGCCAAAAGGCCAGGTTAAAACAAGTTCTTTCTAACACCCCTGGGCAAGGAAACTTAAATCACTGCTTATTGGAAGGAGGAAGGGGGGGGGGGGAGGCATGGGAAGAGTGACCCAATACTTCATTCTGCAGTCCTTGGGCAAATGGGAGCAGGGAGTGGAGAGGAAATCTGGGCTCAGGCAAAGTGACTGTGAGGGAGCGGATTCCTGGCAGGCACACTGGGTTAGGAGTCAGGAGAGAGAGCTCTGCCAATAACTCACTCCACTGGAGCAAGACCCTTTGTTTGCCTAATACTCTAAGTTTCTTCATCTTGAGAACACAAGAGTTGGGACAGATCCCTCCAACTCAAGGGTCCCTCCAACTCAAACATCCTAGAAATGCTTGCTGTCCACTGGTGGCTGTCTCATTTTAAGATTTCTTTCACCTCTCGTGTGTCTGTGTTTGTGGGGTCACAGATTAGAGCTAGAAGAGACCTGGGAGGTCTAGTCCAATCCTCTTATTTTACAAATGAGGGAACTAAAGCCCGGAGAGAAGGGACTCACCCAAGATAGATGGCTAGTAGAAAAAATGGAAACTTGAACCCAGATCCAAAACTCAGGCTCTTTCCCTGGATGCACTTTCTAGCATTCTGTATTTTAAGGTCCCATCACCCTCTGAAATTCTGTTCTGTGCTCTAATGTTCGACACCATAAAGTTGTTTCTAGGAATCTGATTTAGAAGCCAGCTCCCAAGGGAATGAGGTCACCCACAGAAGGAAGACATAGGCTGGGGACACCAAGAACTAGGGCACCTTGCAGCCAAACCTTCCAGTCCTCCAGCAGGAAAAGGCATTTTCTTAGGTCTAGGAACCACCCCCTGCCCCCACTCGACAGCAAAGCACTCTGTGTGAGCTGCCAAGTCAATTTAAAACATCTGCAGAAAATGCCATCATACACCAGATCCCCAGAGAGCTCTGCAGCAGCCCAGACCTGGGAGCCCAAGTCTTAACTAAGAGCCGGAGTCTTAACTAAGAGCTCGAGCCCCAGGGGGAAAATTCAGTTACAGCAAGGGAGCAGGCAGACCTGAGTTCGAGGGCAGACCCCAGCCCTAATTTTCTCTGCACTAATTCAAGTCATCTCTGGCAAGCACAGAATGGGGCTCACCCCTGTGCAACCTGCTCACAGGCCCATGCAAAGGAGAGCATGTAAGAAGGGTCAGCAAGGTGGGCAAGGATGCTGTCCTTGGAAGGAAAGAAGGAACACCTGGCTGCGAAGCCCCCCCACCTCAGACGCTGACCACCTGTGAAACCCTGGGCCAGTCCCTTCAACCAAACCTTCCCAGTTTGTAAAAGCCTTGAGGGAGGTGGGTGACTGCCAGGCCTGCAGTGAGGAACACTCAGCACTTACTAACTATTGGATCCTGGGCAAGTCACTTCACTCCGTTTGCCTCAGTTTCCTTATCTGTAGAATGAGCTGGAGAAGGAAATGGCAAAACACTCCAACGTCTCTTCCAAGAAAACCCCACACGATGTCACAAAGAGTTGGATGCAACCAAACAACCACCACCAAAAATCCCCAAAGCCAATAGCTGTTGTTACAATGAAAAGGAAAGTGTTCTGAAAACTAAAAATCTTAATTGTGCCACCTCTGGGACTCTCTGGGAACGAGTTCCAAACGGCTAATTTTCCAGGGAGCTGGGGGTTCCCCCTTTAGCCCAGATAATTTTCTCTCCCTTTGTTAAACTCCTTTGTGTAGAATCTTACAAAATGATTCAGATATGCTTCCCTAGTCTTCAAAATAGAAATTACTAATGTGATCTGACCCCTTTTTTAATGACTCAGGATCATGTTTGTGAACACATGAGATCAGGATCACAAATTTAAAACCCAGAAGGGACCTTACATCATCCAGCCCCCAGCTATGGCATGTCGTAACTGAAGCTGGGGGGTCAAGAAATTAGGATTTACTAGCAGCAAATGTTTGATTTGTGCCCCTATAGTATATACTCATACACCCAGGGCTGTGTAAAAATTTCTCAGTTTAAGAAGCTCTGATCTAGCCCAACCATTCCCTCCCCATTTTAATGAGCTAGGGTCCTTAAGGGACTTTTTCAAGGTCACATAGGTAGTAAGTAAATGACAGAAAAATAATTCAGACCTTGAGCTTCTAAATCCAAACCCGATGCCCCTTCTTCTGCCCCTGCTGCTCTCAAGGCTGGTCTGAACGGCTGTCCAAGCCTGGGTCTGAGAGAGGTCTCTCACTTGCTCACTGTCGGGCAGCCTCACGAGCACTTCTCCAAGCTATGAATGAGTGGGCTTCCCCTGCCTGGAGTCACCCCTCTACCCGCGTCATTTACTATTTCTAATCTGGTGTGGGTTTACACAAGGGAAGCAATTAGACCTCCATATAAAGTACAAGGAAAAAGTCTCTAAGTAAGAGCCTAGGAGACTCGCCCCTAGACCCTGTAACACGGAATCTCAGGGGCTCAGAGGCCCGGGTTCCGAGGTTCTGTCTGGGACAGTCCTATGCTAAACCAGCACTTCTCAAACTCTTCACTCTCAAGACTTCTGTATACTCTTAATAATTTTGGAGGATGCCTCCCCCCCCCAAGAGCTCTTGATTGTTTATGTTGGTTCTATTCATAGTCACTGTTAGAAATTATTGGTGTTAATATGAAAATAGTTTTGACCTCAGAGACCTCTTGAAAGGATCTTAAAGACCCCCCCACCCCCAGCAGTCCCAAGATGCCACCTTGAAAAGTCAGGGGAAATCTGGTACAGGGAAAAGGAGCCCAGCTGGGTGTAGGGACACCCACCTAGAGTCCCAGCTCTTGGCAAGGCCGCGGTCAGCTCTCCAGGGATTCTGAGCCACAGCAGGCGTCCATATAAAGTCTGCCATTACTAGTGGAGTAAGTGGGGGGGGGACCCTCAGGATTAGGCCTGTGAGGCATCCTGAAGCTTCAGTCAGACAAGGAGACACAGTTAGGGTTTTTTTTTTTTAAAGAATCCTACACTTGGTGGTCATCTGTAAAATGGAAATAAGTAAAATACTTGCACGACCTCCCTTACAAAGGTCTTGTAAAAGAAAAAAAAGTGAATAAAAGTCTATGGAATTCATAGATTGCTCGGGCTGGAGGGAGCTGCAAAGACTACAGTGAGACCCCCCTTCATTTCACAGAAGAGGAAAGTGAGGCTGACTAGCAACATTTCACAGCAGAGTCCCTGGGAAAGCTCAATGTCCTGACAGCTAGTCCGGGGTTCCTTCCATGGGCCCCCACCATGTCCTGTAGGGCAATCAGGAGGCGGGCTCACAGCGTCTCAATAATGTAAAAGCTAAACCCAGGCTAGCAAATAACGATTCATCTCAAAGCGTAAGATAAATGGGAGCCAGCTCACTAGTGTCTCCATCTGCTCATCTGCCGTTTTTATCATCTCTAATATCACCTTATCTCTACTGTCTACAAGCATTGGTAAGTTTATAGAGGAAAGTACGCTAGGGAGCTGGGTTCAAATCCAGACTCTGTGTGTTTCCCATTTCCGTGGCTATTGGCTGGCCGGTAACTTGATGTTAGTGGGATTCTATTACCCCACCTGTAAAATGGGTCTCCCTCTGGTACTGAACCCTGTGAGGGTTCAACAGATGGGCAGCAAAAGTGAAGCTGTGAAAGTTGGATTAAAAAGAACCCGAGGGGCCACCGGGATAGCCCAAGTCTGACCTGGGGGGGAGGGGGGAAGGAGGAGCTAGGAATTCCCCATGGGAGCCCATAAGGGGCTGCCGGGCAAAAAGCGACCTCCAACCTCCAGCCTCTGCCCAGATTCCCCAAAGGGAAGACGAAGAGGCAGGGGGATGATGGAGGAGTCTTGTGACTCTTACTCACTAGCGAGGCCCCAGAGCCACTGGGACTGTGCTGGAACAAGCCTTCTTGGAAGGGCTGTGGGAAAGGAAGGGCCCCTCCCAGGGAAGGCTGGCCTTCAGCCTTCTAACCCCAGAAGGCCCATTCCTAGGGAGGAGGCGGGGTCTGGAGAGCAGGGCAGCCCAGAGCATGAGTCAGCAAACTACAAAGGAAAGCCCCAGGAAAGGATGGAAGGTGACAGAAAGACCCACAGACAGGGATGCACATGATGGAGAAGGGGTGAATGCGCCCCAGGCACCGGGATCAGCTCTTATTTTATGGATGTGATCTCGGGCAATCCTCTCAAAGAGCCTGCAAGGGAGATGCTATTACTGCCCCTTTTTCAAGGAAAGAAACTGAGGGAGAAGCTTGCCCAAGTCGTGCAGTTATTAAGTATGCAAGGTGCCTTTGCCTGGGTCCTCTTGACTCCAGAAGATGCGCCGTAACATCATTGGACTCTTACAGACACCAGAGAAAGCAGTATCAGGGATGAGAGGAATGATAGATGGTGGAAGGAGAGACAGACAGACAGGAGGCGGATGGAGAGACAGACAGACAGGCGGATGGACTGCGGACAGGAGACGGACAGAACGCAGACAGAAGACGGATGGACCGCAGACAGGAGGCTGGATGCAGAACCTGGAAGACCTGAGTTCAGATGTGACCTCAGACATTTACTAACTGGGAGATTGGGTCCCAACCTCTGAGTTCAGCTTCCTCATTGGCAAACGGAGATTAAGTAATAGCACCTGCTGCCCTCCCTTTTATGAGAATAAAATGAGATCATAGCACTTTGCAAACCTTAAACTCCACATAAGTGCCAGCTGTAGAGGGATATAGAGAGACAGACAGACAAGCATTTGTCAAGGGCCAGTTCCAAGCCCCCTTCGAATCACAGGGTTCTAGAGCTTAGAAGGATAATTGGAACTCACCCAGCCCCCCACTCTCAATTTAAAGGAAACTATGAAAAGAAACAACTTATCCAAGAGCTCAGGGGTGCTTGGTGCCACATCTCAATGCTCTCCCTTATCCCCAAAGCTTTGAAGGGACAAGGTTCCCCTTTCCCCTCCCCCTCCTCTAGCCCAAGTGATCCCTAACTGAATACCCCCAGCTTAACACAAACAATGCAAAAGAGTCCTTCCCTGCCCTTCACAGCCAGCCGTTAACCATAACTCCTGCTCCCCCTCAAGGAGCTCGAAGGACACCTGTGGGGATTCAGAAGGGGAGAAATCCAACCCATTCACAGGAAAGTTGAGGAGTTTTCTCTCTTTCAGATCAAATACCTGTCGCTGGTTTAAGGAACCGCAGTGAGGAAGCGGGCTCTGCAACAGCCCAGGGGGCCCCAAGTCTCTGTATGGTTTTACTGCACTTTGGGGGCACCTGTGGAGTCCTAGACCTGTCCTAGGCACTGAGGGGGGAAGAACCTTGCCAGGACCCCAGAGGGACCCCAGTGAGGGATGCTGAGCAAAGAGGCGAGTTCCCCCAATCCCAGGGCAGGAGTTGATAGCGCCCCCCAGTGCCCCTTCCAGACCCTGAGGGCAGCTCTCCCCAGTACTCAGTGCCTCCAAGCTGTGAAGAAAATGCACAATAAGAGAGGCAGCCCCTTAACCAACAGGGAAAGAGGACGGCTCCTGGAAGAGAGGGCACGAGAGCGGACCCCCACTCCCACAGCTGCCCCGCCACGGGCAGACAGCAGCCAGGACCCCCCAAGGACACCAGCACTGAGGGGGTGCCGGCTCCCGCCCCTGCCCAGGGCGCCGCAGCCGATCCCGACAGCCAAAGGGCCCAGGCCCCGCGGCCGCCACAACATACAAGCTGGCCCAGACCCCCAGCAGACACAGCTCGCCAGCGCCGGCCCCCCCAGCCAAGCGGACCCTACCCCCACCCGGGCTCTGGCGGTGCCGCTGAAATTGGCAGGTCTGAAATTAATTGACTACAATTTTACACAACAATACATTTAGCAGGGACCTGGCCCAGGGCCAGGCTGGCTCCCAGAGGCTCCCCAGACACTTTTTAAAACGCAGGGAAAAAAAAGCTCCAAGAGAAAGGAAGGAAAGCAAGAAAGGGAGAGGGGGGCCACTAACTGCACCAAAAATCGGGGGAAGGCGAGCTCCCCCATCCCTTCTCTCTCCTCCCGCCAGCCCCCACATCCCTTCAGCCGGTGATAGCCCCCTCCCCCCGCAGGGCCCTCCCTTTCCAGGCGTCTCCTTCCCCGGCCTCCAAGGCCCATATTCCCAGGGCCGCAGGGGAGCTGGCCCACCCGCCTCCCATGCTGGGGGCGGGCCGGGCCGGCCAGAGTACCATGGCAACCGAGGGCTCGGGGCTTCCAGGGCCAAGCCGGGCTCTGAGGGAGAAAGGTGGAAAAAAGCAATTGAACCACACATTTCCAAATGGCTCCGACCAGGCCGCCTGCTTTGTCCCCCCACCGGGAGACTCAGCAGCAGCACGGGATCCCCCCAGGCCACTCCCAGGAAGGGGAGGGCAGAACAATGAAGCCAGAAGCACCCATGGGGGGGGAGGGCACCGAGCACCGAAATCTGGGGCTCCGCCACCGACAGAATAAAGTTAGCAGGAAGGCTCCGACATCGGCCTGAGGCGCCTGAAAGAGCAAAAACAAACATGGAATGGGCCCCAGAGATCAGTCACAGAACCTGTAAGGGCCAGAACCATTCTCAGAACACAATGTCGGGACTGAAAATGGCCCCTGGAACTCAGCCTGTCAGGGCAAGAGGCCCCAGAAGGTCGGGCCTTCTGGCCCTGGGAGGTGCCTCAGAGCACGGCATGCCAGTGCCAGATGGAAGCCTAGAATATGGTTAGGAGGAACCTCAGAATACAAAAGGTCAGGGCTGGAAAGGCCCTGAGAATAAGAATGTCCGAGGCTGTGGAAGCAGAAAGAATTCTGGAAGGAATCCTGGAATAGGGAATGGGAAAGCTGAGAGAGGCCTTGGATCTTGGGGGGGAAAGGGGGGGAGGATCAGATCCAGTCCCTACAGAAGGGAGACTGAGGCACCAGAGAGAAGAGGACACAGGCAGAGGGCCCAGCTCAAAGCAAGGAAAGCATCAAATGTGGGCCAAGCCCTTGGCCTCTCAGAGCAAAAATACTCCAGTCTAAAGGAGACAGAAGAGCCAGGACAAGGAGGTTCATGATTAATTACTTGGTCCATTTTACAGACAACAAAAGCCATCCCAGTTCAGGGGAAGCGGAGAGTCCTTCTGGACACAGTGGTCAAGAAAGCTTCCTAGAGAAGGGACTCAAGCTGGGGGAGACCCAGGGTGGGGGGTCAGAAGAGATGCAAAGAGAAGGGAACCAAGAACTATGGAGGGGCCCTGAGGCCTTCAGCTCTGGAGAGATAAGATAGGAAGGCATAAAAGCAAAAGCTAGGGGAGGAGGCACCCTTATTTATTTAACCTCTGGAGTAAAAGGAAACATCCTGTCCAGGAAAGAAGTCTTTGGGGTTTGAGGTTGGTTTGTTTGTTTGTTTGTTTGAATACTAACACAAACCTAAATCCAGACCAGGGTTCAGAGTTTAAGCTGCTGCAGAGGCAGAGATGGGATTTCCCCAGAAGACAGTCAGGAATTTCATGAATGGCAGAAGTTTGGGACTCCAAGGGAGCTTAAGAAGTGGAATGTCTTATCACAAAGAATGGAGGTCGCTCCAGCAGCAGCCGGGCTTCCATCAAAACTGAGGGAAGTAAAGAAAAGAGACACGGACTGGAGCAAACGGGACTGGGGAGCCGGGCTTGGCTACTTCATACTTGGGATCAGGGCTCAGTCACCTCCTCTCAGTGAATCTTGTACATGGAGACAAGTGAACTAACAAATGCTAAAATTACCTTAAGTTCTAAGGCTTTTTGTTGGAGGTTTTGGGGGGCACAGGGATTCCACAGGAATTCCATTTGCCCAGAGATCTAGAGTCTATGGTATATTTTGTATGTCTCCCTTTTTGAAGAAATGTTCATTTTGAATTTTCAAGGATTCCAGAAACTAAATCTTTCTCTCTCTCTCTCGGATTTTTTGAGAAACAACTATGGCTTAAACATTCCCTCTCCCAAAAGGTAAAGAATCACCCCTAGCAAATGACTATCCTCCCCACACATATACACATCTTGACTAGAAAAAGCCTTAAACACATGGAGGGAGGGGGAAATATAAACAAGGAGGACTCAGTCAGTTAACAAGCATTTATTAATCGCTTACTATGTGCCAAGAATCAAGGTGGTACTGAGACAATAGGAGGCAAGAGAGGAAGCTGGGAGCTCTCCAGTGTGGCCTAAGAGGGAATTCTGCATCTCCTCAGAATATGGAGCCGATCCAAGCCATTACTGTTACCCACTGAGTAGTCACACCACAGCTATTGCAGTGTACAAAGGCCAGGCCCTAGGGCAGGGTTCTCCCAAATTTCTGCACAGGTAAGTCCTGCTGTTCAAGGATCCCCTCCTTCACCAACAACTGCACCTGTACTACTTATCCTTGACCCAGAATGTCCTCTCACCAATACCTGCCCATCTAAAGTCTACCCATCTATCCTTCTAGATCCAGCTCTTCCCTGTTCTCTCACTCCAACTCCCCCTTCTAATTTCTCTTACAGCCAAGTGTCCAATAATAATAGGAAGTGCATGGATTGCAAATAAGAGAACCTTTGGCCCAAAGCCTATTTCTTTTGAAGCTTAGGAATTTTGGGGTCAGCCCTTCCTTTCTGTGACCAGTTTCATTAACTGTGAAAGAAGAGGATGTTTAAGGCATCTTCCAGCGCTGACAACATTTACCACATGCACTCTGCTTCATATTTTTATCATCCAGGGCCTGTCTGTCTAGTACATATTACTAGAATATAAACTCCTTGTGGGCAGGAACTCTCTTATTCATCTTGTAATCCCCAGAATGCCTCTCACAGAGCTTTGTACACAGCAGGTGCTCATTAAGGAATAAATGAATGAATGTCCTCTTTGCCTACCCTATTCCCTTTAGGCTTTTTCTGACATAAGATGATTCCATTATGTGTTGTCCTCAAATCTCCAGTGCTTAGTGCTGTGACTAAAACAAAGGTGCTTAATAAATACTTGGTGAATCAATAAATGATTGATTGAGCAGAGTTCATCAGTTTGGAAATTTCCTCCCAAAATGCTGATGGCAACCTGATGTCCACCTATGTGACCCTAGTCCAATGAGAGCCCCAGGTCAATAGAGGAAGAAAGGAAACAGCTTATTTATTATGAAGCATGTGCTATGTGTCAGGCTTGTGATGAATATTCGACACATTATCTCATAACATCTTTAGAAGATAAGGGCTGTTAAATTCCAGCACAGTAAACCACCGATCACCCACCTGGCTCCGGAGGCCCTTACTGAGCTAGGAATGAGAGTAGAGAAGAAACCTAAGACAGTAGTAGCACCTGATGAGGGAAACGGAGGAATTTACTCTAAAGCCCTACCTGAAAGTTCCCCATTAGTCTAATTATTCTTTTTTAACTTTTTTTTTATTTTTAACACACACGCATGTATAATTTTTCAACATTAACCCTTGCAAAACTTTTGTCTTCCAATGTCTCATCCCATCCTCACTCCCTCCCCTAGATGGCAAGTTATCCAATATTTTAAAGTAATTATTCTTGCTAACTCTCCTTCAAACCTGTGGCCCCAACCACCGGGGCTATGCATGATACAGCCCTTCCCCTAGCTGAACACTGCCCAGCAATGGTACTTTACACCCAGTGGTATAAAGGAAAGCTGAATGAATGTTCATTACAAAAGAATGGACAAATGAATGAACGAATGAATGAATTTTACTTCTTACCTAAAACCTTAAGTAGAACACGGTACAGAAGTACATGGTGTATGAGTGAATGCGAGCCCCACTAACTCTCCCAATAGGCTCCGTGATCACCTAGCAATGAGCACTGATGAGGGTGAGCCCTTTTGAAAGGAAACCCCTTTGATCTTGACCGATGAAAAACACCCTGTGAAATGTGAACAACCAGGCCTGAATGTGCTGCTCTTGCCAAGTCTGGACATTCCTGTTACCTTCTACCTTCTGGGGGGCTTTTCAGCGTCTCCCTGGGAGGTCACTGCGACCAGCCTCTTCTTGCAGGTTAAGAAACTGAGGCCATCAAGCTTAAGGGACTTCCCAGAGTAACTCCTCAACCAGCTAGTTACTGAGAGAGGACTGCCGCTGCCCAAGACGATGGAGAACACAGCCAGTGAGTCAGGCTGGGCTTCGGGGGCACTGTGGGGGGCTAAACGGAGTTAATGACTGTAAAATCAGGTGAGCTCAGCCTCAGACGCTGTGAACCTGAAACAGCCCTGGGAGGCTTTGGTCCTAAAAGTTTCTGAGAGAGGAGAGTGTTCCTGCCGGGAATGGGATGTTTGGGCCCCTGCGGCCTCGGGCGAAAGCAGTAATTTAGCTGGGAAAGCCTGGCTTGTTTCCCAAAGGGGCACAGCCCCTAACTATGCCCTCCAAGCTACCTTCAGGTACGTGTGTGAGTCTCTCCTTCCTATAAAGTGTCAGAGATGGGGATACTGTCCAGTCCCTCTCAGAGAGTTCTAAGGAAGGCTGAGCCAAGAGTGACTCTTTGCTGAAAAGTAATAAAACTAATAATTCATTATTGTTGTTGTTATTTTGAATCAATCTTATTTCTATAAAAAGTCTTTTTCAGTAAAACAGACAATCATGCTAATCCATCTACAGTCTCAATCACCATCTCCAAAGATTTGAACTGTCCCAGTCAGGCACAGGGAGGGTGGGTTCAAGCTGAGCTGGAGACAGGAAGCTGAGGCTCCCAAACATGCCCCAGACTAGCTGTGTGATCTTAAACAGGTCACATTCCTTTCTCACAATCCAGGTTCGTTAAATGTACAAAGAGAACGCCAGATTAGATAATCTCCACTGACCCTTCCAGCCCAGACATTCAATATCAGTCAATCAATAAACATTTATTAAGTGGCTACTATGTGCCAGTCTGCACGATAAGCAGCGGGGAGACAAAAAGTGGCCAAAGACAGCCCAGTGCACGAGAAGCTCACGACCCAATGGGGAAGGCAATAACAAATCCTCACAAACAGGTTAGGCAGAGGGCAAATGGGAAATGATTGAGGGGGAAGGCGCAAAAAGGGAGGGAGGAGGGGACATTCACAGAAGATTCATTCTGACGTCTAACAGTCTATATTTTAAGACCTCTTGAAGCTCTGGCATTTTGTATTCTAAGTTACCTCCAAGCTCTAACATTCTCTGTTCTAAGACCCCTCCAAGTTCTGACTAGGCTTCTAACTGTCTCACAGATCTAAACAACCCTGAGCATCATGAGGCCAGGTTTCCCAGAAACCAAGAAGAAATATTCTCAGGAGGGCTGAAAAGTAAGAGAGGAAAGAGGCACACAGCTACCTTGGGATAAGAATAGAAAACCAGTCTAACCAATTCAGGGAAATAGCAGGAGAGGGAAATCAAAGTATAATAAAACCGGAAACCAACTACCTAGAACCCCCAATTAACTAGAATGTTTTCATCGTGCTTGAAGGGGCCAGTGACCGGTCAACAAACTGAGGTTGGGATTCCATCCCAAACAAACCCAAATCCCCTCGTATGTCCCAGGATCAACAGATCAGAGATTTTTCCACTGACCTGCATTTCATAGCCCTGAAGAATAGAGGAACAGATACTGATGGCCACAGACAGAGAGACAAACTGATACAGAAAGATACAAATACTGACAGGGATAGATACAGATAAAGATACCCAGAGAGATACTGAGATATACAGATAGAGATAAAGAGAGAGAAATTGTTACAGAAAGACACAGAGATACAAAGATTCAGATACAGCCAGTGGTTGTAAGAGACGCACATGATGGGAAAGGGAATGAAGTATTCCATGGGATAAATAGTTTCTCTTTTCCTGATTAGCCAGAAGGTGATCTTATTTACACTTTTAAATACTTTTGGCATAAAACTCAACTAGAGAAAGCAGCAGGAATCTGAGAGGTTGAAGCTGGGAGAAGGTAGGGAGAGGGGAAAGAGAGTCTGGGTCAGATTATAGGGTAAATAAGTGTTTACTTCTATAGACTCCCACTTTACATGGCACCTAAAACTCCACCATTAGAGAATCATTCCTAAATCTCTCCTTGAAGATATAGGCCCACTTGGACCTATCATCATTATCTCATCTGACCCTAACAAAAGCCCCACATGATACAGAGAGATACAAATACTAAAAGAGATAGATACAGATAAAGATACAAGAGATACCGAGATATACAGATAGAGATAAAGAGAAGTAGCTACAGAGAGACATGGAGAAACAAAGATTCAGATAGTCAGTGGTTCTAAGAGACCCACAGGATGGGAAAGGGAATGAAGTATTCCATGGGATAAAGTTTTCTCTTTTCCTGATTCGCCAGAAGGTGATCTTATTTACACTTTTAAATGCTTTTGGCATAAAACTCAACTAGAGAAAGCACCAGGAAGCTGAGAGGTTGGAGCTGGGAGAAGATTGGGAGAGAGGAAAGGGAGTCTGGGTCAGATTATAGGGTAAATAACCTTTACTTCTATAGACTCCCACTTTACATGGCACCTAAAACTCCACCAATAGAGAATCATTCCTAAATCCCTCCTTGAAAATGCAGGCCCACTTGGACCTGTTATCATTATCTAATCTGACCCCAACAAAATCTCCACAACAGAAAATGAAGGTGAAAACTCTTGTCCTAATGGAACCCCCAGTCCAAGAAAGTAGAAGAGATCCTATGAGTATACAAAAAACTATGCCATAAAGTAGAAAAAAATGATTAGGAGTCAGGCATTTATTAAGCACCTACTATGTGTTTAGACATAAGACTAAGCCTTGGGGCTGCAAATAAATAAATAAAGCCAAAAGGGAGTCCTTCTTCTCAACTCAAGAAGTTCACAGTCAAAGGAGAGAGAGAATGGACAAAATGTTAACTATCATGTATAAACAGAAAAGAACCAAGGAAAGCTCCAGCACTTGGTGATATTAAAAAAGGTTCCCTGGGGAAGATGGAACTTGAGCTGAAAGTAGGAGAGAGAAAAGAGGAGGAAGCATTTCCAGGCATAGGAAATCACCAGTAATAATGGCAGCCAGCATCAGGAAATGACATGACATGTTCATGAAGCAGCCAGGAGATCAGAGTCGCTGTGCAGGGAGTACAGGGAGGGGCGTAAGGTGTAAGGAGACTGGGAAGGAAGGGTCAGGTCATGGAAAGATTTCTAAGCAAAAGAAAGGATGCTCTATTTGATCCTAGAGGCAATAGGAATTGATTGAATGGGGGAGGGAGAAGAAATATGATTAAGGGGGAAAGAAATGAAGCCCTGTAGAAATAAAGATGATGGATCACTTCTGTCCAGGGAAATTAGAGAAATCTTTGGGGAGGAAGGCAGCAGTAGATCTGGGCCTTAAAGGAGAGGGATGGTTTCTGTGTGTTCCCTGTGTGCTATGGGGAGAGCAAAGTTAAAGGCAGAAAACTGGGGCTTATCCAGAGAATCCCAAATAGTCTAGTTTGTTGAAATCTTAAGGGGCATGAAAGAAATCAAGAAGATATGGCTGGACAAGGGGCCCAAGATCAAACTATGGCAGGCCTCCAAGGCTCTGTGATTTATCAGGTCAAGACAAACTGACAAATATTTAAGCATCTATTATAGGGCAAAATGGCTCAATGTACTTGGGAGTTAGAAGATCTGAATCTAGACTCTGCTACTAACTAATTTTGAACAAGTTGCTTTCTCAAGTGTGCCTTAGTTTCCTCTTTGAAAAATGCTAGGGTTTGGATAGATTCATACAAGAAGGACTCCATAAAAAATTAATAAATAAAATAAGTGGGGGAAAGATTTTTTTTAAATTTGTTTTAAAATTAAATACAGAATAGGGAAAGGAAAAAATGGCATATGCACAGCAAAACATAAGAAAGGATTCAAAATATAAAGTAACAAATTTTCATTTCAAGAAAGCCTATGTAATAAATACTACACAATGTGCTCAGAGCTGTCCATCTTTGTTTTGCTTCCTTGTAGGCTCTCTGCTATGCACTTTTTACTTTATTCATTTTTTCCCTTCCTCTACTTCCTCCCTTCTTTCTCCCACTTCCCACTCAAGAAAGCTACAATTAAGAGCAAATACATACACATACACACACAAACACACACCATCCCTATATATAAATATATAATTATCCATATACATAGGTATTTATACTTATACCCATATACAATATATTCATATGCACTACACTTACTTTTCCTGTTTTTCTGAAGGTGGATAACACCTCCAAGTCTTTCCATATTTTTCTAATTCCACTAACTCATCATTTCCTACACCACAGCAATATTCCAAATCATCTACTGCCTAGATATTTTAAATAATCTAAAATAATATTGATAAATATGCTTGACATAAAATATAGTTTCCCTGCTTTTTCTCTTTTGATTAAATCTTTTTTAGCTTTAACTTTGTCTGATATCATGATTACTACCCTTACTTTTTTTTCTGTTTGTGTTTCTCTCTCTATTTCTGATCCCGTCTGACTCCTCTGTTTTACTTCTATCTTGCTTTCCTATTACTTAATCCACCCCCTTCCCACCAAGGATTCCTCTCTTATCCTCTCCCCCAAACTTTTCCCCTTGCCCTCATTTTTATCTGAATTTAAAAGATTTTTATAGCCTTCCAAATATATATATATATATATATATATGTATATATGATGTTCCCTCTTTATCCTGCTCCCATTAATCTGCACATCTTTCTATGCCCCCCACCCTCATCCTATTCCCTCCCCCTGGCTCCATAAAGGACAATTTAAAGATGATCTCCCCCAGGTGCCTCTTGTTCTACACAGAAGGAAACTGAGAGGACACGGTACCTTCAGAATGCTCATGTATTGTGTTCATTAACTCCAAGCAAAGGCAGGAAGTAATTCTAGATTCCGGAGGTAACCTGGGAAAGTTATAGGAGCGCTGGGATTGAGGGTCAGAAACTTAAATCCAAGATATTAATCAAATGTTTGGTATGATGCAATGTACTTCATTAAAATGCTTGACTAGGCCCCAGAAAACCTACATTCAGCTCTGGATTCTGCCCAGAGACTCAGTTTCCTCTTTTGTAAAATGCAGTGATGAAGTTAAATGCCACCCAAGCATTTTTCAGGGTCTAATTCTACGATCCAAGGCTTCAAACTCCACATAAATGTGAGTTATTGTTATGATAAGCAAGGCACCAGAAGCTACAGTTCCCTATCATGATAAACCAATGTGGCTTATCTGGCTCCCATGAACCCAGTCCCACACGGTCTTAAAATAAGGTTCTGCTTCCTTTCCCAGCTGGGTCTCCTCCTCCCAGGGCTCTCCTCTCTCCCTTCCCCATCATGACTATGTCCTTGGCTAAGAGGCCACCATGAAGAGCCCCTCTCCAGTACAGAATGTGATCCCGTGACTAGCTTGGGGTTAATATACAATAAATATGTATTATGACAAGCTTCCTAAGGGCATCTGATAACAAGGAGCCATTTTATTAACAAGAAGCATTTTTCATTTATCTGTCCCCTTTTAATCAAGTGCTCAAAGCACTTTACAGACATCCGAGCACCCTATGTTATTAATAAATACTGTTTGTTGACGGTGATGGGATGCCTTTTAACTGATGGGCAAAGTATGACACATTAAAGGGGGATGAATAAGCCAAGTTTAGATTAGAGGCAGAACCAGAAGGAACTCAAAAGGATCAAAATGCTAGGCAGTGACCCTAACCCCTAAGCTATTACAGCCCAAATGGAGGCTTAGGCCTGCTTCAGACTTTGGATCATCCACCAAAATGCTGAAAGGGCCAGCCACAGAAGTCACACGAGGGGGCCGGCGACAGAGAGATTAGTGGGAGCCAATCCAAACTGTGCACAAGCTCCGTGTCTCCCTCCTCACACAGGGAGAAGGAAAGGGAATCAACATTTATACAGCACCTACTATGGGCCAAGCGCTGTGCTAAGCACTTTTTGCAAATAGATCAGTCTACCCTCACAATAAATTTGAGGTAGGTGCTCTTATTACCTCAGTTTTACAGCTGACAAAACTAAAACAACAAATGTGGGTTAGGTGAGCTTCCTGAGATCACCTTGCCAATAAATGTCTGAGACCCAATTTGAACTTGGGACCCCCAGACTCTACATACAGAGCTCTATCCGTGCTCAACCAGCTGCCTCTCAGTTACGGAGCAGAGGGGAAAGGAAGGAAGGAGGAGCAAGTACCGATTTGTTGGAAGGAAATGAACCCTGAAACCGAACATTGCATATAATGATCTAGCTTGGCCCCCGAGAAGAGATGAGAAAACATACATCCCTCGTCGGGGACAACTAGGAGTGTTTCATATGAAATATGTGCTGGCAGAGTGAGTAGACCCTGAATTGCTTTTTTCCCTTCTTTCATTTTAAGTATTTCATTACAAAGTATGGCTTGCTGGGTAGGAGAGGAAAGGATTCAGAAATGTGAGTGATGTAAAAACGCAAGATGGCAATAAAAAAATTTTTTTAAAAAAATGTTTTTGGAAGATTCACCGTTTGAAGAGGGAGGAAAAGAAAAGGAAGGGAGAAAGAAGGGTAGGAGATAGAAGAGGGATAAAGATAGAAGAGGGAGGCAAGAATGAAGAGAAGGGAAAGAGAAGAGAGGAGGGATATATGTGGATGACAAATGAATAGGAAAATTAAGAGATAAGGGGGGAAAGAAGTAAGAAAAATAAGCACTCAAACAAGACAGATTAGACACTGGAAGGAATCTGAGAGGTCACTTAGTAACCAGTCTCATTTTACAGAGGGGGAAACTGAGGCCAAAAAATATTAAACAAACTGTACAAGGTCACAGGAATACTAAAGAGCAGAAGCAAGGAAGAAAAAGCAAAAGGGAGACAGAAGCTATTTAGATGATAAAGTCCCTGGTCACAGATGTAAAGAGGAAAGAGGGCATTTTCCCTCCCCTTCATTCCCAGCTAACATCACTCTTCTCAAAGGTTCTCTTTAGAATAAAAAGGACCCGAATTAACCCTTTAGATGCTGAGTGACAGACTAAACTCCAAATGGCAGCTCTGGCTGCCAGTCCCTCCCAGCTATTTGCTGATGAGAAAGAAAATACTCTTTGCCTTTGTGAGGATGCCAGGTGACCAGCAGTGCCCTAGTGCTGGCATTCCATCCCTGCTATCCCCTAATTGAACCCTTGAGGAAGTAGGCAGATGGCATGCCACGGCCCATGCCAGGTGGTGGTGTCTGTCCCAGAGAGGCAGAGAGGGGTCAGCATCTAGCAGGGCGGACTTCACCTTGGGTCTTTGGATTCGATCCCACAAACGGTCGTTTTCTCAACTTCAGTCTAACTAAAACCTAGAGACAGATGTGGGCATAAGAGGAGACTTTTTAGACTCAAACCCCTCTGCTGTGCAAGCCGACAGTCCTGGGGCTTTGAGGGGCACCCACATTTGCCAGTCCCTGGAAAAGCTCATCTTCAGGGAGGCCCTCCAACAGCCAGCGCCACCGAACAGTAACTCGCGATGTTTCAGGCACAGGGATTTTCAGGTGGAATCCTGGTGGCGTGACCCTGGGCAGCCCATTTCCTCTCTCCAGGACACTCAGGCTCCTCGTACAGAGATGAAGAGATATCAGAAAAATCCCTTATGGCGCTAAATCCTCCAGGCGCACGAAGATGGCACACTATCATATAAACGCGGAGCACGTTTAGCTTTGCTCAGAGCAGTGGGGCACATTTGCTCAATGCCAGCCTCACTCGCTAGCCCAATATTCCTCATGCCCAAGGGCACAAACAGATCCATAGGATGATATAGGTACCAGATGAGGAACAAATCTAATGGTATCGAGGGTCAATACTTCTCTGGCACTAAACCAGATTAACTGGCACATGAACATCTCAAAGCCATATCCAAGACTAGAGAGAAATGAAAGAAAGGAAGGAGGGAGGAAAGGAGGAGGAAAGGAGAAGAAGGAAGGAAGGAAGAAAAGAAAAAGGAAGGAAGGAGGGGAGAGAAGAAAAGAAGAATGAAGGAAGGAAGAGAAGGAAGGAAGGGAGAGAAGAAGAAAAGAAGGTAGAGAAGAAAGGAAGGGAGAGAAGAAGAGAAGAAGGAAGGAAGGGAGAGAAGAAGGAAGGAAGGGAGAGAAGAAAGAAGGGAGAGAAGAAGGAAGGGAGAGAAGGAAGGAAGAGAGAGAAGAAGAGAAGGAAGGGAGGGAAGGAGTAAGGAAGGAAGGGAGGAAAAGAGGGAGGAAGGGAGAGAGGGAGTTTAAGATGTTTTTAGGGAGAAGGAAAGGGGTGGGAGGGAGGATGCCTGGAAGAAGCAGGATCATAAAATGTCAAAAGTTGGAAAGGACTTTAGAAAACAACCACCTCATTTCACAAAGAAAGAAACTGCTCAGAAAAAAAGGTGACCTTGGTTTTTTTAAGGCAACACATAGCCTAAGACCACAGAAAACTGATAATCAATTGACAAATATCTATTAAGTATCTATTAATATGTGCCAGGAACTGACCCCGGGTGAAACTGACCCAGGAGCTTTCCCTGGAAGCGTCTGAAGCACCCCCACTCCCACTGCTCCCTAGGGTCCTGCCCACAGCCCAAGGGGACAAGGAGCGATTGGGGGGAGGGGGACGTCTGGGGTCTCAGTTGCCCTGAATCTGAAGTGGAAAAGGAGGCTTCAGCAGGTGGCCCAAGGTAGGCAAAGTCACCGAGCCAAGGTAGTACCAAATTACCTCATTAAATTTCATTACATTAAGCTAGTTTCATGAATTTAACATCATCCCTGGACTATTGTTTGTCTGAAAATTAAATTACGGCAACATTTGTTCTTCCAATGAATTTGTCAATTACAAGCAAGGCCGGCGGAGGGCAGATCAGACCGTGGGGAGGAGCCGAGGGGCAGGGGCAAGGGGGGTCCCGCTCCCTGCATCCTGCCCGTCAGCACCTGCAGAGGTGGGAGCGGGGACCTCGGCTGCTCACCCTCACCTGCTGGGGCCGGGGGAGCTGGATGGAGAGGCCCGGAGAAATCAACCATGGAATTTCCCGCAAAGCAGTCAAACACTTAGCTTGTTCTCACAGGTCAAAAGGGACGCGTTTAAAAGGAAAAGATGAAGTGTTTTCACACATTCGATTGTAAGCAATCTGCTTGTCCGTATGGATTTGGGGCCAACTCAACCAATCCCCAGCGATACAAAAGAAAGACAGGTTTGGGGGGTTACTTGAAGGAACCTTGGGAAAGCAAAATGAAATTCAATGAGACAAACAGTTAATAAGTAGGAAGAAAAAGGACAAATAAATGACATCACTTGACCTTAGACGTCGTAGCTTTTCACGAGACTTTCAAGACTATCTTTGGCTATTTCAAAGTTTTTAACCTGGAGTCCATGAAATTATTTTTTAAATATATTTTGACAAATGTTTTCCAGTCTATTCGGCTTCTCTTGTAATCTTATGTATTGTATTTTATGCATTTAAAAATATGATTCTAACAAGAGTAGCCCCCAGTCCACGGGTTCCCCCAGAGAGGGATATAATACCATGTCTAAGTTACAGATGACAAAATCTGGGCCCAGAAAAGGGGAACCACCTGTCCGTGTCACAGAGTGAATGGCAAAGCCAGAAAGATGAACTAAACACACTGCAACATGCTGCCTCAGAACACACAGCCCATCTGAAGTAAATGCTGACTTGCTTTAAATAGGGACAGAAGAAAGAGGGAGAGGGAAAGGGAAGGAAGGAGGGAGAATTGTGAGGGAGAAAGAGGGGAGGCGGGAAAGGGAGGAAGGGAAGAAACCCTCCAGAAGAAAGGAAAGGAAGAGGAGAGAGGAGAGAGGGAGGAGGGAGGGGAAGGGGAGAGACTCAAACTCAGGGAAAGTGGAAGAGAAGGGGAAGGGGAGGGAGATAAGGGAAAGGGAGAAAAAAGGGAAGACAGAAGAAGGGAGGAGAGAGAAAAACCAAGGCAGGGAAAAAGGAAGGAGAGAAGAGGAGAAAGGGAATTAAAAAAAGGAATGAACGAAGAAAGGAGAGTAAGAACAAAAGGGGAAGAAAAGGGCAGATAAAAGGAAAAGAACAAAAAACATTTCTCTCAAGATTTCCCTCAGGTTACAATAAGGTGAAGAACGTTTGCCCCAGTCAATAGCAGTCCCCAATCTGCATGCAGGGCATTTATTTCCTGGCCTAGCAAATGCTCATCAGTCAAGCCCAGAAGGCCGGAGCTGGAGCTTGGGAAGGGGGCAGGGGAAGCACCAGAAGTGTTCCCCCCGGCCTCAGGATGCCCAGCTCCTGCCCCTTGGCAGGCCCAAGGACTGGGTCTTTCTGGAGAGAAGGCATGAGACAGGGCACCAGCAGGGCGCTCAGCCCAGGGGGAGAAGGAGAAGGCAGGAAGAAAAATCCCTTCTCTGGGGATGTGGTTCTGGATCACGCAGCAGGGCAAAAGCAGGGGTGCCCCAGAGATGGGGGGCACGGGCAAGAGCAGTGGCGGGGAGGCCAGATTCATTCAGTTCTGGCCAGAACATTCCCGTGTGGAGGCTTCGTGGGGGGGCTCTCATGAAGAGGCTCTACAAGTTCCGCCGTGCTCATGGTGAGGAGGGACCCGAAAGTGCTCCCTCAGGCCACGTGGACAGCTGTAAGCCCCAACTAGGTGCAGAGCTGGGCCACGGGCACAAAGACTTGCCCAAAGCCCAGACACGGCCCCCTGGGCAGCACAATCTGTCCACGGAGGGGGAGTAAGACATGACCATCAGAAGGGCAAGTGAAGGCAGGCTTTGTAGGGAATGAAAGAAGCAGCAAAAATGCCCCGGCCGCATCCCAGGCCCCAGAAACAGCGGGAAGGGAAGCCAGTCTGCCAGGATCAGCTCCCTGAAGTATGGGAGGGCAAGCCCCGGGAGGAGCCAAGCTTTAACGCTAGAGGGAACAGGCAGCTCCTCCCAGGGCAGCAGGGAGCCACAGAGGACCAAG